>NC_080035.1:3469119-3812129 GCF_030020395.1 Manis pentadactyla
CAAATCCTGCTTAGGGCATACATAGGTAATCATCGAGATCTGGTATCTCTCTGGGAGAAACTCAAAACGAATTCACTGCGACATGACCTTATTTATAGTCCCAAGAAGTATGTCGATCCATAGGAAAAACGTCCTAGCAAAATAAACCTTGTAAAACAATTTTTATATTAAATTACACTTCTTTCTTGGGAGAGAATGCCTTTGGTGGGAAGGTTAAGAAAAATGTTTAAATATCTCCTTTTCCTTAAAAAGTAGGATGCAGCCTGAACCTCTCTGGGCACTTCTGCAGCGAGGAGCAGCAGTCCTGAGTGCCGTTCATGCGTTCGCGCCTTGCTCGGAATCATGGCACATGCCCACCTCACACAATGGGTGCCAAGGATACCAGCACTGCTCTTGCTCTCATCACGGATGACAGTTACACCCGACATTCCAAGCGCCATGCTTTCTCCGAGGCATTTTGAATGTATTGTTTACTATATCCTTCATATTCATTTTATCAAGGAAGGTCGGTTTTACTGTCCCTATGTTAAAATTGAGGGAATCACACGCCCAGTGAGGTTAAATCGTTTCCTGACGTGCCCTGGCGTCAAGGAAAAGAAGTGCGTGATGTGCGCCCAGCACTCTCTCCTGAAACCTGCGCTTTTAGCCACTGCATGTACTTCCCTGCCATTACAAAAACCTTTTTACACTTGATACTGATCACAATATTCAGGCATGAAAGCATTTTCAACATGACGTTATGGCAGGCACACGGAAAAATCCAGAGTATACCCAGGGTCTAGTTGTCAAAAAATTATCTATACTAAATCTTTTCAGTCATTCCCCTCATAAAAATGAATTCTGACGGTAGAACTTTTGCTGAGATGTCAAATGCACTCAGTAGGAACAGCAGTGGTACTAACTGTGTTTTTGCACCCTAAAACACTGAGAAGGAATCCGGCAAAACACTTTCTTGCTCACCACCACGGGGCGCCTTTGATTAAATTTCAGCGGTTCGGTGAATTAACACTTTTTTCATCAAGGCAGAATTCTTAATCCGTTATGTTTTATTCACTTTGGGAAATCTACCTTTGTCAAAAATGGAACAGATTATTTTGGTGTCCGAAATTCACCTGACAAATGTCATTGTTGACATTTTTTCTTTTGGCATTTATAAAGAATAATTTCTATGGGTGTTTCATGTAACGGGATCTCTTCTGACTCCAGGATTTCATAGAATGAGAAATGGATTGTTAGGGCAATCTGAAGCTTTTACGAAAACTTTAATTCACTGAAGAGTCAAAACAATTGTGGGTTACTTAAAGAAAGGAAAGTGTCCTCAATCACCTTTTCCGTAGAGCAGGGAAAGAAATTCACACCACTCAATTCCTATTCTCCTCTGTAATTCATAAGTTTTGCATCAAAAGCGGTTTATTCGTTTTCTCTTCATTTCTAAGTCTTACAGAGTAATTATTTAGTTAAAATAATCTTTGTTAAGATCTAAAAGAAACAGATAAATTAGAAAATGATGGATAAGGGAGAGACAAGACACGGTGACAGAGTTAGCCTTAGAAACCATTATAATCCTCCTTTGTACAGTTAACAATTTAAATCTTTTGCGGTAACACATTCATTTCTAAGAACACTATAGGGAGATGGAGGAAAAGTTTTTTTCTAGAATCACATACACCAGCATAAAACTTCTGTATTATAGGACAAATCCTGCTTAGGGCATACATAGGTAATCATCGAGATCTGGTATCTCTCTGGGAGAAACTCAAAACGAATTCACTGCGACATGACCTTATTTATAGTCCCAAGAAGTATGTCGATCCATAGGAAAAACGTCCTAGCAAAATAAACCTTGTAAAACAATTTTTATATTAAATTACACTTCTTTCTTGGGAGAGAATGCCTTTGGTGGGAAGGTTAAGAAAAATGTTTAAATATCTCCTTTTCCTTAAAAAGTAGGATGCAGCCTGAACCTCTCTGGGCACTTCTGCAGCGAGGAGCAGCAGTCCTGAGTGCCGTTCATGCGTTCGCGCCTTGCTCGGAATCATGGCACATGCCCACCTCACACAATGGGTGCCAAGGATACCAGCACTGCTCTTGCTCTCATCACGGATGACAGTTACACCCGACATTCCAAGCGCCATGCTTTCTCCGAGGCATTTTGAATGTATTGTTTACTATATCCTTCATATTCATTTTATCAAGGAAGGTCGGTTTTACTGTCCCTATGTTAAAATTGAGGGAATCACACGCCCAGTGAGGTTAAATCGTTTCCTGACGTGCCCTGGCGTCAAGGAAAAGAAGTGCGTGATGTGCGCCCAGCACTCTCTCCTGAAACCTGCGCTTTTAGCCACTGCATGTACTTCCCTGCCATTACAAAAACCTTTTTACACTTGATACTGATCACAATATTCAGGCATGAAAGCATTTTCAACATGACGTTATGGCAGGCACACGGAAAAATCCAGAGTATACCCAGGGTCTAGTTGTCAAAAAATTATCTATACTAAATCTTTTCAGTCATTCCCCTCATAAAAATGAATTCTGACGGTAGAACTTTTGCTGAGATGTCAAATGCACTCAGTAGGAACAGCAGTGGTACTAACTGTGTTTTTGCACCCTAAAACACTGAGAAGGAATCCGGCAAAACACTTTCTTGCTCACCACCACGGGGCGCCTTTGATTAAATTTCAGCGGTTCGGTGAATTAACACTTTTTTCATCAAGGCAGAATTCTTAATCCGTTATGTTTTATTCACTTTGGGAAATCTACCTTTGTCAAAAATGGAACAGATTATTTTGGTGTCCGAAATTCACCTGACAAATGTCATTGTTGACATTTTTTCTTTTGGCATTTATAAAGAATAATTTCTATGGGTGTTTCATGTAACGGGATCTCTTCTGACTCCAGGATTTCATAGAATGAGAAATGGATTGTTAGGGCAATCTGAAGCTTTTACGAAAACTTTAATTCACTGAAGAGTCAAAACAATTGTGGGTTACTTAAAGAAAGGAAAGTGTCCTCAATCACCTTTTCCGTAGAGCAGGGAAAGAAATTCACACCACTCAATTCCTATTCTCCTCTGTAATTCATAAGTTTTGCATCAAAAGCGGTTTATTCGTTTTCTCTTCATTTCTAAGTCTTACAGAGTAATTATTTAGTTAAAATAATCTTTGTTAAGATCTAAAAGAAACAGATAAATTAGAAAATGATGGATAAGGGAGAGACACGGTGACAGAGTTAGCTTTAGAAACCATTATAATCCTCCTTTGTACAGTTAACAATTTAAATCTTTTGCGGTAACACATTCATTTCTAAGAACACTATAGGGAGATGGAGGAAAAGTTTTTTTCTAGAATCACATACACCAGCATAAAACTTCTGTATTATAGGACAAATCCTGCTTAGGGCATACATAGGTAATCATCGAGATCTGGTATCTCTCTGGGAGAAACTCAAAACGAATTCACTGCGACATGACCTTATTTATAGTCCCAAGAAGTATGTCGATCCATAGGAAAAACGTCCTAGCAAAATAAACCTTGTAAAACAATTTTTATATTAAATTACACTTCTTTCTTGGGAGAGAATGCCTTTGGTGGGAAGGTTAAGAAAAATGTTTAAATATCTCCTTTTCCTTAAAAAGTAGGATGCAGCCTGAACCTCTCTGGGCACTTCTGCAGCGAGGAGCAGCAGTCCTGAGTGCCGTTCATGCGTTCGCGCCTTGCTCGGAATCATGGCACATGCCCACCTCACACAATGGGTGCCAAGGATACCAGCACTGCTCTTGCTCTCATCACGGATGACAGTTACACCCGACATTCCAAGCGCCATGCTTTCTCCGAGGCATTTTGAATGTATTGTTTACTATATCCTTCATATTCATTTTATCAAGGAAGGTCGGTTTTACTGTCCCTATGTTAAAATTGAGGGAATCACACGCCCAGTGAGGTTAAATCGTTTCCTGACGTGCCCTGGCGTCAAGGAAAAGAAGTGCGTGATGTGCGCCCAGCACTCTCTCCTGAAACCTGCGCTTTTAGCCACTGCATGTACTTCCCTGCCATTACAAAAACCTTTTTACACTTGATACTGATCACAATATTCAGGCATGAAAGCATTTTCAACATGACGTTATGGCAGGCACACGGAAAAATCCAGAGTATACCCAGGGTCTAGTTGTCAAAAAATTATCTATACTAAATCTTTTCAGTCATTCCCCTCATAAAAATGAATTCTGACGGTAGAACTTTTGCTGAGATGTCAAATGCACTCAGTAGGAACAGCAGTGGTACTAACTGTGTTTTTGCACCCTAAAACACTGAGAAGGAATCCGGCAAAACACTTTCTTGCTCACCACCACGGGGCGCCTTTGATTAAATTTCAGCGGTTCGGTGAATTAACACTTTTTTCATCAAGGCAGAATTCTTAATCCGTTATGTTTTATTCACTTTGGGAAATCTACCTTTGTCAAAAATGGAACAGATTATTTTGGTGTCCGAAATTCACCTGACAAATGTCATTGTTGACATTTTTTCTTTTGGCATTTATAAAGAATAATTTCTATGGGTGTTTCATGTAACGGGATCTCTTCTGACTCCAGGATTTCATAGAATGAGAAATGGATTGTTAGGGCAATCTGAAGCTTTTACGAAAACTTTAATTCACTGAAGAGTCAAAACAATTGTGGGTTACTTAAAGAAAGGAAAGTGTCCTCAATCACCTTTTCCGTAGAGCAGGGAAAGAAATTCACACAACTCAATTCCTATTCTCCTCTGTAATTCATAAGTTTTGCATCAAAAGCGGTTTATTCGTTTTCTCTTCATTTCTAAGTCTTACAGAGTAATTATTTAGTTAAAATAATCTTTGTTAAGATCTAAAAGAAACAGATAAATTAGAAAATGATGGATAAGGGAGAGACACGGTGACAGAGTTAGCCTTAGAAACCATTATAATCCTCCTTTGTACAGTTAACAATTTAAATCTTTTGCGGTAACACATTCATTTCTAAGAACACTATAGGGAGATGGAGGAAAAGTTTTTTTCTAGAATCACATACACCAGCATAAAACTTCTGTATTATAGGACAAATCCTGCTTAGGGCATACATAGGTAATCATCGAGATCTGGTATCTCTCTGGGAGAAACTCAAAACGAATTCACTGCGACATGACCTTATTTATAGTCCCAAGAAGTATGTCGATCCATAGGAAAAACGTCCTAGCAAAATAAACCTTGTAAAACAATTTTTATATTAAATTACACTTCTTTCTTGGGAGAGAATGCCTTTGGTGGGAAGGTTAAGAAAAATGTTTAAATATCTCCTTTTCCTTAAAAAGTAGGATGCAGCCTGAACCTCTCTGGGCACTTCTGCAGCGAGGAGCAGCAGTCCTGAGTGCCGTTCATGCGTTCGCGCCTTGCTCGGAATCATGGCACATGCCCACCTCACACAATGGGTGCCAAGGATACCAGCACTGCTCTTGCTCTCATCACGGATGACAGTTACACCCGACATTCCAAGCGCCATGCTTTCTCCGAGGCATTTTGAATGTATTGTTTACTATATCCTTCATATTCATTTTATCAAGGAAGGTCGGTTTTACTGTCCCTATGTTAAAATTGAGGGAATCACACGCCCAGTGAGGTTAAATCGTTTCCTGACGTGCCCTGGCGTCAAGGAAAAGAAGTGCGTGATGTGCGCCCAGCACTCTCTCCTGAAACCTGCGCTTTTAGCCACTGCATGTACTTCCCTGCCATTACAAAAACCTTTTTACACTTGATACTGATCACAATATTCAGGCATGAAAGCATTTTCAACATGACGTTATGGCAGGCACACGGAAAAATCCAGAGTATACCCAGGGTCTAGTTGTCAAAAAATTATCTATACTAAATCTTTTCAGTCATTCCCCTCATAAAAATGAATTCTGACGGTAGAACTTTTGCTGAGATGTCAAATGCACTCAGTAGGAACAGCAGTGGTACTAACTGTGTTTTTGCACCCTAAAACACTGAGAAGGAATCCGGCAAAACACTTTCTTGCTCACCACCACGGGGCGCCTTTGATTAAATTTCAGCGGTTCGGTGAATTAACACTTTTTTCATCAAGGCAGAATTCTTAATCCGTTATGTTTTATTCACTTTGGGAAATCTACCTTTGTCAAAAATGGAACAGATTATTTTGGTGTCCGAAATTCACCTGACAAATGTCATTGTTGACATTTTTTCTTTTGGCATTTATAAAGAATAATTTCTATGGGTGTTTCATGTAACGGGATCTCTTCTGACTCCAGGATTTCATAGAATGAGAAATGGATTGTTAGGGCAATCTGAAGCTTTTACGAAAACTTTAATTCACTGAAGAGTCAAAACAATTGTGGGTTACTTAAAGAAAGGAAAGTGTCCTCAATCACCTTTTCCGTAGAGCAGGGAAAGAAATTCACACCACTCAATTCCTATTCTCCTCTGTAATTCATAAGTTTTGCATCAAAAGCGGTTTATTCGTTTTCTCTTCATTTCTAAGTCTTACAGAGTAATTATTTAGTTAAAATAATCTTTGTTAAGATCTAAAAGAAACAGATAAATTAGAAAATGATGGATAAGGGAGAGACACGGTGACAGAGTTAGCCTTAGAAACCATTATAATCCTCCTTTGTACAGTTAACAATTTAAATCTTTTGCGGTAACACATTCATTTCTAAGAACACTATAGGGAGATGGAGGAAAAGTTTTTTTCTAGAATCACATACACCAGCATAAAACTTCTGTATTATAGGACAAATCCTGCTTAGGGCATACATAGGTAATCATCGAGATCTGGTATCTCTCTGGGAGAAACTCAAAACGAATTCACTGCGACATGACCTTATTTATAGTCCCAAGAAGTATGTCGATCCATAGGAAAAACGTCCTAGCAAAATAAACCTTGTAAAACAATTTTTATATTAAATTACACTTCTTTCTTGGGAGAGAATGCCTTTGGTGGGAAGGTTAAGAAAAATGTTTAAATATCTCCTTTTCCTTAAAAAGTAGGATGCAGCCTGAACCTCTCTGGGCACTTCTGCAGCGAGGAGCAGCAGTCCTGAGTGCCGTTCATGCGTTCGCGCCTTGCTCGGAATCATGGCACATGCCCACCTCACACAATGGGTGCCAAGGATACCAGCACTGCTCTTGCTCTCATCACGGATGACAGTTACACCCGACATTCCAAGCGCCATGCTTTCTCCGAGGCATTTTGAATGTATTGTTTACTATATCCTTCATATTCATTTTATCAAGGAAGGTCGGTTTTACTGTCCCTATGTTAAAATTGAGGGAATCACACGCCCAGTGAGGTTAAATCGTTTCCTGACGTGCCCTGGCGTCAAGGAAAAGAAGTGCGTGATGTGCGCCCAGCACTCTCTCCTGAAACCTGCGCTTTTAGCCACTGCATGTACTTCCCTGCCATTACAAAAACCTTTTTACACTTGATACTGATCACAATATTCAGGCATGAAAGCATTTTCAACATGACGTTATGGCAGGCACACGGAAAAATCCAGAGTATACCCAGGGTCTAGTTGTCAAAAAATTATCTATACTAAATCTTTTCAGTCATTCCCCTCATAAAAATGAATTCTGACGGTAGAACTTTTGCTGAGATGTCAAATGCACTCAGTAGGAACAGCAGTGGTACTAACTGTGTTTTTGCACCCTAAAACACTGAGAAGGAATCCGGCAAAACACTTTCTTGCTCACCACCACGGGGCGCCTTTGATTAAATTTCAGCGGTTCGGTGAATTAACACTTTTTTCATCAAGGCAGAATTCTTAATCCGTTATGTTTTATTCACTTTGGGAAATCTACCTTTGTCAAAAATGGAACAGATTATTTTGGTGTCCGAAATTCACCTGACAAATGTCATTGTTGACATTTTTTCTTTTGGCATTTATAAAGAATAATTTCTATGGGTGTTTCATGTAACGGGATCTCTTCTGACTCCAGGATTTCATAGAATGAGAAATGGATTGTTAGGGCAATCTGAAGCTTTTACGAAAACTTTAATTCACTGAAGAGTCAAAACAATTGTGGGTTACTTAAAGAAAGGAAAGTGTCCTCAATCACCTTTTCCGTAGAGCAGGGAAAGAAATTCACACCACTCAATTCCTATTCTCCTCTGTAATTCATAAGTTTTGCATCAAAAGCGGTTTATTCGTTTTCTCTTCATTTCTAAGTCTTACAGAGTAATTATTTAGTTAAAATAATCTTTGTTAAGATCTAAAAGAAACAGATAAATTAGAAAATGATGGATAAGGGAGAGACACGGTGACAGAGTTAGCCTTAGAAACCATTATAATCCTCCTTTGTACAGTTAACAATTTAAATCTTTTGCGGTAACACATTCATTTCTAAGAACACTATAGGGAGATGGAGGAAAAGTTTTTTTCTAGAATCACATACACCAGCATAAAACTTCTGTATTATAGGACAAATCCTGCTTAGGGCATACATAGGTAATCATCGAGATCTGGTATCTCTCTGGGAGAAACTCAAAACGAATTCACTGCGACATGACCTTATTTATAGTCCCAAGAAGTATGTCGATCCATAGGAAAAACGTCCTAGCAAAATAAACCTTGTAAAACAATTTTTATATTAAATTACACTTCTTTCTTGGGAGAGAATGCCTTTGGTGGGAAGGTTAAGAAAAATGTTTAAATATCTCCTTTTCCTTAAAAAGTAGGATGCAGCCTGAACCTCTCTGGGCACTTCTGCAGCGAGGAGCAGCAGTCCTGAGTGCCGTTCATGCGTTCGCGCCTTGCTCGGAATCATGGCACATGCCCACCTCACACAATGGGTGCCAAGGATACCAGCACTGCTCTTGCTCTCATCACGGATGACAGTTACACCCGACATTCCAAGCGCCATGCTTTCTCCGAGGCATTTTGAATGTATTGTTTACTATATCCTTCATATTCATTTTATCAAGGAAGGTCGGTTTTACTGTCCCTATGTTAAAATTGAGGGAATCACACGCCCAGTGAGGTTAAATCGTTTCCTGACGTGCCCTGGCGTCAAGGAAAAGAAGTGCGTGATGTGCGCCCAGCACTCTCTCCTGAAACCTGCGCTTTTAGCCACTGCATGTACTTCCCTGCCATTACAAAAACCTTTTTACACTTGATACTGATCACAATATTCAGGCATGAAAGCATTTTCAACATGACGTTATGGCAGGCACACGGAAAAATCCAGAGTATACCCAGGGTCTAGTTGTCAAAAAATTATCTATACTAAATCTTTTCAGTCATTCCCCTCATAAAAATGAATTCTGACGGTAGAACTTTTGCTGAGATGTCAAATGCACTCAGTAGGAACAGCAGTGGTACTAACTGTGTTTTTGCACCCTAAAACACTGAGAAGGAATCCGGCAAAACACTTTCTTGCTCACCACCACGGGGCGCCTTTGATTAAATTTCAGCGGTTCGGTGAATTAACACTTTTTTCATCAAGGCAGAATTCTTAATCCGTTATGTTTTATTCACTTTGGGAAATCTACCTTTGTCAAAAATGGAACAGATTATTTTGGTGTCCGAAATTCACCTGACAAATGTCATTGTTGACATTTTTTCTTTTGGCATTTATAAAGAATAATTTCTATGGGTGTTTCATGTAACGGGATCTCTTCTGACTCCAGGATTTCATAAAATGAGAAATGGATTGTTAGGGCAATCTGAAGCTTTTACGAAAACTTTAATTCACTGAAGAGTCAAAACAATTGTGGGTTACTTAAAGAAAGGAAAGTGTCCTCAATCACCTTTTCCGTAGAGCAGGGAAAGAAATTCACACCACTCAATTCCTATTCTCCTCTGTAATTCATAAGTTTTGCATCAAAAGCGGTTTATTCGTTTTCTATTCATTTCTAAGTCTTACAGAGTAATTATTTAGTTAAAATAATCTTTGTTAAGATCTAAAAGAAACAGATAAATTAGAAAATGATGAATAAGGGAGAGACACGGTGACAGAGTTAGCCTTAGAAACCATTATAATCCTCCTTTGTACAGTTAACAATTTAAATCTTTTGCGGTAACACATTCATTTCTAAGAACACTATAGGGAGATGGAGGAAAAGTTTTTTTCTAGAATCACATACACCAGCATAAAACTTCTGTATTATAGGACAAATCCTGCTTAGGGCATACATAGGTAATCATCGAGATCTGGTATCTCTCTGGGAGAAACTCAAAACGAATTCACTGCGACATGACCTTATTTATAGTCCCAAGAAGTATGTCGATCCATAGGAAAAACGTCCTAGCAAAATAAACCTTGTAAAACAATTTTTATATTAAATTACACTTCTTTCTTGGGAGAGAATGCCTTTGGTGGGAAGGTTAAGAAAAATGTTTAAATATCTCCTTTTCCTTAAAAAGTAGGATGCAGCCTGAACCTCTCTGGGCACTTCTGCAGCGAGGAGCAGCAGTCCTGAGTGCCGTTCATGCGTTCGCGCCTTGCTCGGAATCATGGCACATGCCCACCTCACACAATGGGTGCCAAGGATACCAGCACTGCTCTTGCTCTCATCACGGATGACAGTTACACCCGACATTCCAAGCGCCATGCTTTCTCCGAGGCATTTTGAATGTATTGTTTACTATATCCTTCATATTCATTTTATCAAGGAAGGTCGGTTTTACTGTCCCTATGTTAAAATTGAGGGAATCACACGCCCAGTGAGGTTAAATCGTTTCCTGACGTGCCCTGGCGTCAAGGAAAAGAAGTGCGTGATGTGCGCCCAGCACTCTCTCCTGAAACCTGCGCTTTTAGCCACTGCATGTACTTCCCTGCCATTACAAAAACCTTTTTACACTTGATACTGATCACAATATTCAGGCATGAAAGCATTTTCAACATGACGTTATGGCAGGCACACGGAAAAATCCAGAGTATACCCAGGGTCTAGTTGTCAAAAAATTATCTATACTAAATCTTTTCAGTCATTCCCCTCATAAAAATGAATTCTGACGGTAGAACTTTTGCTGAGATGTCAAATGCACTCAGTAGGAACAGCAGTGGTACTAACTGTGTTTTTGCACCCTAAAACACTGAGAAGGAATCCGGCAAAACACTTTCTTGCTCACCACCACGGGGCGCCTTTGATTAAATTTCAGCGGTTCGGTGAATTAACACTTTTTTCATCAAGGCAGAATTCTTAATCCGTTATGTTTTATTCACTTTGGGAAATCTACCTTTGTCAAAAATGGAACAGATTATTTTGGTGTCCGAAATTCACCTGACAAATGTCATTGTTGACATTTTTTCTTTTGGCATTTATAAAGAATAATTTCTATGGGTGTTTCATGTAACGGGATCTCTTCTGACTCCAGGATTTCATAGAATGAGAAATGGATTGTTAGGGCAATCTGAAGCTTTTACGAAAACTTTAATTCACTGAAGAGTCAAAACAATTGTGGGTTACTTAAAGAAAGGAAAGTGTCCTCAATCACCTTTTCCGTAGAGCAGGGAAAGAAATTCACACAACTCAATTCCTATTCTCCTCTGTAATTCATAAGTTTTGCATCAAAAGCGGTTTATTCGTTTTCTCTTCATTTCTAAGTCTTACAGAGTAATTATTTAGTTAAAATAATCTTTGTTAAGATCTAAAAGAAACAGATAAATTAGAAAATGATGGATAAGGGAGAGACACGGTGACAGAGTTAGCCTTAGAAACCATTATAATCCTCCTTTGTACAGTTAACAATTTAAATCTTTTGCGGTAACACATTCATTTCTAAGAACACTATAGGGAGATGGAGGAAAAGTTTTTTTCTAGAATCACATACACCAGCATAAAACTTCTGTATTATAGGACAAATCCTGCTTAGGGCATACATAGGTAATCATCGAAATCTGGTATCACTCTGGGAGAAACTCAAAACGAATTCACTGCGACATGACCTTATTTATAGTCCCAAGAAGTATGTCGATCCATAGGAAAAACGTCCTAGCAAAATAAACCTTGTAAAACAATTTTTATATTAAATTACACTTCTTTCTTGGGAGAGAATGCCTTTGGTGGGAAGGTTAAGAAAAATGTTTAAATATCTCCTTTTCCTTAAAAAGTAGGATGCAGCCTGAACCTCTCTGGGCACTTCTGCAGCGAGGAGCAGCAGTCCTGAGTGCCGTTCATGCGTTCGCGCCTTGCTCGGAATCATGGCACATGCCCACCTCACACAATGGGTGCCAAGGATACCAGCACTGCTCTTGCTCTCATCACGGATGACAGTTACACCCGACATTCCAAGCGCCATGCTTTCTCCGAGGCATTTTGAATGTATTGTTTACTATATCCTTCATATTCATTTTATCAAGGAAGGTCGGTTTTACTGTCCCTATGTTAAAATTGAGGGAATCACACGCCCAGTGAGGTTAAATCGTTTCCTGACGTGCCCTGGCGTCAAGGAAAAGAAGTGCGTGATGTGCGCCCAGCACTCTCTCCTGAAACCTGCGCTTTTAGCCACTGCCTGTACTTCCCTGCCATTACAAAAACCTTTTTACACTTGATACTGATCACAATATTCAGGCATGAAAGCATTTTCAACATGACGTTATGGCAGGCACACGGAAAAATCCAGAGTATACCCAGGGTCTAGTTGTCAAAAAATTATCTATACTAAATCTTTTCAGTCATTCCCCTCATAAAAATGAATTCTGACGGTAGAACTTTTGCTGAGATGTCAAATGCACTCAGTAGGAACAGCAGTGGTACTAACTGTGTTTTTGCACCCTAAAACACTGAGAAGGAATCCGGCAAAACACTTTCTTGCTCACCACCACGGGGCGCCTTTGATTAAATTTCAGCGGTTCGGTGAATTAACACTTTTTTCATCAAGGCAGAATTCTTAATCCGTTATGTTTTATTCACTTTGGGAAATCTACCTTTGTCAAAAATGGAACAGATTATTTTGGTGTCCGAAATTCACCTGACAAATGTCATTGTTGACATTTTTTCTTTTGGCATTTATAAAGAATAATTTCTATGGGTGTTTCATGTAACGGGATCTCTTCTGACTCCAGGATTTCATAAAATGAGAAATGGATTGTTAGGGCAATCTGAAGCTTTTACGAAAACTTTAATTCACTGAAGAGTCAAAACAACTGTGGGTTACTTAAAGAAAGGAAAGTGTCCTCAATCACCTTTTCCGTAGAGCAGGGAAAGAAATTCACACCACTCAATTCCTATTCTCCTCTGTAATTCATAAGTTTTGCATCAAAAGCGGTTTATTCGTTTTCTATTCATTTCTAAGTCTTACAGAGTAATTATTTAGTTAAAATAATCTTTGTTAAGATCTAAAAGAAACAGATAAATTAGAAAATGATGAATAAGGGAGAGACACGGTGACAGAGTTAGCCTTAGAAACCATTATAATCCTCCTTTGTACAGTTAACAATTTAAATCTTTTGCGGTAACACATTCATTTCTAAGAACACTATAGGGAGATGGAGGAAAAGTTTTTTTCTAGAATCACATACACCAGCATAAAACTTCTGTATTATAGGACAAATCCTGCTTAGGGCATACATAGGTAATCATCGAGATCTGGTATCTCTCTGGGAGAAACTCAAAACGAATTCACTGCGACATGACCTTATTTATAGTCCCAAGAAGTATGTCGATCCATAGGAAAAACGTCCTAGCAAAATAAACCTTGTAAAACAATTTTTATATTAAATTACACTTCTTTCTTGGGAGAGAATGCCTTTGGTGGGAAGGTTAAGAAAAATGTTTAAATATCTCCTTTTCCTTAAAAAGTAGGATGCAGCCTGAACCTCTCTGGGCACTTCTGCAGCGAGGAGCAGCAGTCCTGAGTGCCGTTCATGCGTTCGCGCCTTGCTCGGAATCATGGCACATGCCCACCTCACACAATGGGTGCCAAGGATACCAGCACTGCTCTTGCTCTCATCACGGATGACAGTTACACCCGACATTCCAAGCGCCATGCTTTCTCCGAGGCATTTTGAATGTATTGTTTACTATATCCTTCATATTCATTTTATCAAGGAAGGTCGGTTTTACTGTCCCTATGTTAAAATTGAGGGAATCACACGCCCAGTGAGGTTAAATCGTTTCCTGACGTGCCCTGGCGTCAAGGAAAAGAAGTGCGTGATGTGCGCCCAGCACTCTCTCCTGAAACCTGCGCTTTTAGCCACTGCATGTACTTCCCTGCCATTACAAAAACCTTTTTACACTTGATACTGATCACAATATTCAGGCATGAAAGCATTTTCAACATGACGTTATGGCAGGCACACGGAAAAATCCAGAGTATACCCAGGGTCTAGTTGTCAAAAAATTATCTATACTAAATCTTTTCAGTCATTCCCCTCATAAAAATGAATTCTGACGGTAGAACTTTTGCTGAGATGTCAAATGCACTCAGTAGGAACAGCAGTGGTACTAACTGTGTTTTTGCACCCTAAAACACTGAGAAGGAATCCGGCAAAACACTTTCTTGCTCACCACCACGGGGCGCCTTTGATTAAATTTCAGCGGTTCGGTGAATTAACACTTTTTTCATCAAGGCAGAATTCTTAATCCGTTATGTTTTATTCACTTTGGGAAATCTACCTTTGTCAAAAATGGAACAGATTATTTTGGTGTCCGAAATTCACCTGACAAATGTCATTGTTGACATTTTTTCTTTTGGCATTTATAAAGAATAATTTCTATGGGTGTTTCATGTAACGGGATCTCTTCTGACTCCAGGATTTCATAGAATGAGAAATGGATTGTTAGGGCAATCTGAAGCTTTTACGAAAACTTTAATTCACTGAAGAGTCAAAACAATTGTGGGTTACTTAAAGAAAGGAAAGTGTCCTCAATCACCTTTTCCGTAGAGCAGGGAAAGAAATTCACACCACTCAATTCCTATTCTCCTCTGTAATTCATAAGTTTTGCATCAAAAGCGGTTTATTCGTTTTCTCTTCATTTCTAAGTCTTACAGAGTAATGATTTAGTTAAAATAATCTTTGTTAAGATCTAAAAGAAACAGATAAATTAGAAAATGATGGATAAGGGAGAGACACGGTGACAGAGTTAGCCTTAGAAACCATTATAATCCTCCTTTGTACAGTTAACAATTTAAATCTTTTGCGGTAACACATTCATTTCTAAGAACACTATAGGGAGATGGAGGAAAAGTTTTTTTCTAGAATCACATACACCAGCATAAAACTTCTGTATTATAGGACAAATCCTGCTTAGGGCATACATAGGTAATCATCGAGATCTGGTATCTCTCTGGGAGAAACTCAAAACGAATTCACTGCGACATGACCTTATTTATAGTCCCAAGAAGTATGTCGATCCATAGGAAAAACGTCCTAGCAAAATAAACCTTGTAAAACAATTTTTATATTAAATTACACTTCTTTCTTGGGAGAGAATGCCTTTGGTGGGAAGGTTAAGAAAAATGTTTAAATATCTCCTTTTCCTTAAAAAGTAGGATGCAGCCTGAACCTCTCTGGGCACTTCTGCAGCGAGGAGCAGCAGTCCTGAGTGCCGTTCATGCGTTCGCGCCTTGCTCGGAATCATGGCACATGCCCACCTCACACAATGGGTGCCAAGGATACCAGCACTGCTCTTGCTCTCATCACGGATGACAGTTACACCCGACATTCCAAGCGCCATGCTTTCTCCGAGGCATTTTGAATGTATTGTTTACTATATCCTTCATATTCATTTTATCAAGGAAGGTCGGTTTTACTGTCCCTATGTTAAAATTGAGGGAATCACACGCCCAGTGAGGTTAAATCGTTTCCTGACGTGCCCTGGCGTCAAGGAAAAGAAGTGCGTGATGTGCGCCCAGCACTCTCTCCTGAAACCTGCGGTTTTAGCCACTGCCTGTACTTCCCTGCCATTACAAAAACCTTTTTACACTTGATACTGATCACAATATTCAGGCATGAAAGCATTTTCAACATGACGTTATGGCAGGCACACGGAAAAATCCAGAGTATACCCAGGGTCTAGTTGTCAAAAAATTATCTATACTAAATCTTTTCAGTCATTCCCCTCATAAAAATGAATTCTGACGGTAGAACTTTTGCTGAGATGTCAAATGCACTCAGTAGGAACAGCAGTGGTACTAACTGTGTTTTTGCACCCTAAAACACTGAGAAGGAATCCAGCAAAACACTTTCTTGCTCACCACCACGGGGCGCCTTTGATTAAATTTCAGCGGTTCGGTGAATTAACACTTTTTTCATCAAGGCAGAATTCTTAATCCGTTATGTTTTATTCACTTTGGGAAATCTACCTTTGTCAAAAATGGAACAGATTATTTTGGTGTCCGAAATTCACCTGACAAATGTCATTGTTGACATTTTTTCTTTTGGCATTTATAAAGAATAATTTCTATGGGTGTTTCATGTAACGGGATCTCTTCTGACTCCAGGATTTCATAAAATGAGAAATGGATTGTTAGGGCAATCTGAAGCTTTTACGAAAACTTTAATTCACTGAAGAGTCAAAACAATTGTGGGTTACTTAAAGAAAGGAAAGTGTCCTCAATCACCTTTTCCGTAGAGCAGGGAAAGAAATTCACACCACTCAATTCCTATTCTCCTCTGTAATTCATAAGTTTTGCATCAAAAGCGGTTTATTCGTTTTCTATTCATTTCTAAGTCTTACAGAGTAATTATTTAGTTAAAATAATCTTTGTTAAGATCTAAAAGAAACAGATAAATTAGAAAATGATGAATAAGGGAGAGACACGGTGACAGAGTTAGCCTTAGAAACCATTATAATCCTCCTTTGTACAGTTAACAATTTAAATCTTTTGCGGTAACACATTCATTTCTAAGAACACTATAGGGAGATGGAGGAAAAGTTTTTTTCTAGAATCACATACACCAGCATAAAACTTCTGTATTATAGGACAAATCCTGCTTAGGGCATACATAGGTAATCATCGAGATCTGGTATCTCTCTGGGAGAAACTCAAAACGAATTCACTGCGACATGACCTTATTTATAGTCCCAAGAAGTATGTCGATCCATAGGAAAAACGTCCTAGCAAAATAAACCTTGTAAAACAATTTTTATATTAAATTACACTTCTTTCTTGGGAGAGAATGCCTTTGGTGGGAAGGTTAAGAAAAATGTTTAAATATCTCCTTTTCCTTAAAAAGTAGGATGCAGCCTGAACCTCTCTGGGCACTTCTGCAGCGAGGAGCAGCAGTCCTGAGTGCCGTTCATGCGTTCGCGCCTTGCTCGGAATCATGGCACATGCCCACCTCACACAATGGGTGCCAAGGATACCAGCACTGCTCTTGCTCTCATCACGGATGACAGTTACACCCGACATTCCAAGCGCCATGCTTTCTCCGAGGCATTTTGAATGTATTGTTTACTATATCCTTCATATTCATTTTATCAAGGAAGGTCGGTTTTACTGTCCCTATGTTAAAATTGAGGGAATCACACGCCCAGTGAGGTTAAATCGTTTCCTGACGTGCCCTGGCGTCAAGGAAAAGAAGTGCGTGATGTGCGCCCAGCACTCTCTCCTGAAACCTGCGGTTTTAGCCACTGCCTGTACTTCCCTGCCATTACAAAAACCTTTTTACACTTGATACTGATCACAATATTCAGGCATGAAAGCATTTTCAACATGACGTTATGGCAGGCACACGGAAAAATCCAGAGTATACCCAGGGTCTAGTTGTCAAAAAATTATCTATACTAAATCTTTTCAGTCATTCCCCTCATAAAAATGAATTCTGACGGTAGAACTTTTGCTGAGATGTCAAATGCACTCAGTAGGAACAGCAGTGGTACTAACTGTGTTTTTGCACCCTAAAACACTGAGAAGGAATCCAGCAAAACACTTTCTTGCTCACCACCACGGGGCGCCTTTGATTAAATTTCAGCGGTTCGGTGAATTAACACTTTTTTCATCAAGGCAGAATTCTTAATCCGTTATGTTTTATTCACTTTGGGAAATCTACCTTTGTCAAAAATGGAACAGATTATTTTGGTGTCCGAAATTCACCTGACAAATGTCATTGTTGACATTTTTTCTTTTGGCATTTATAAAGAATAATTTCTATGGGTGTTTCATGTAACGGGATCTCTTCTGACTCCAGGATTTCATAAAATGAGAAATGGATTGTTAGGGCAATCTGAAGCTTTTACGAAAACTTTAATTCACTGAAGAGTCAAAACAATTGTGGGTTACTTAAAGAAAGGAAAGTGTCCTCAATCACCTTTTCCGTAGAGCAGGGAAAGAAATTCACACCACTCAATTCCTATTCTCCTCTGTAATTCATAAGTTTTGCATCAAAAGCGGTTTATTCGTTTTCTATTCATTTCTAAGTCTTACAGAGTAATTATTTAGTTAAAATAATCTTTGTTAAGATCTAAAAGAAACAGATAAATTAGAAAATGATGAATAAGGGAGAGACACGGTGACAGAGTTAGCCTTAGAAACCATTATAATCCTCCTTTGTACAGTTAACAATTTAAATCTTTTGCGGTAACACATTCATTTCTAAGAACACTATAGGGAGATGGAGGAAAAGTTTTTTTCTAGAATCACATACACCAGCATAAAACTTCTGTATTATAGGACAAATCCTGCTTAGGGCATACATAGGTAATCATCGAGATCTGGTATCTCTCTGGGAGAAACTCAAAACGAATTCACTGCGACATGACCTTATTTATAGTCCCAAGAAGTATGTCGATCCATAGGAAAAACGTCCTAGCAAAATAAACCTTGTAAAACAATTTTTATATTAAATTACACTTCTTTCTTGGGAGAGAATGCCTTTGGTGGGAAGGTTAAGAAAAATGTTTAAATATCTCCTTTTCCTTAAAAAGTAGGATGCAGCCTGAACCTCTCTGGGCACTTCTGCAGCGAGGAGCAGCAGTCCTGAGTGCCGTTCATGCGTTCGCGCCTTGCTCGGAATCATGGCACATGCCCACCTCACACAATGGGTGCCAAGGATACCAGCACTGCTCTTGCTCTCATCACGGATGACAGTTACACCCGACATTCCAAGCGCCATGCTTTCTCCGAGGCATTTTGAATGTATTGTTTACTATATCCTTCATATTCATTTTATCAAGGAAGGTCGGTTTTACTGTCCCTATGTTAAAATTGAGGGAATCACACGCCCAGTGAGGTTAAATCGTTTCCTGACGTGCCCTGGCGTCAAGGAAAAGAAGTGCGTGATGTGCGCCCAGCACTCTCTCCTGAAACCTGCGCTTTTAGCCACTGCATGTACTTCCCTGCCATTACAAAAACCTTTTTACACTTGATACTGATCACAATATTCAGGCATGAAAGCATTTTCAACATGACGTTATGGCAGGCACACGGAAAAATCCAGAGTATACCCAGGGTCTAGTTGTCAAAAAATTATCTATACTAAATCTTTTCAGTCATTCCCCTCATAAAAATGAATTCTGACGGTAGAACTTTTGCTGAGATGTCAAATGCACTCAGTAGGAACAGCAGTGGTACTAACTGTGTTTTTGCACCCTAAAACACTGAGAAGGAATCCGGCAAAACACTTTCTTGCTCACCACCACGGGGCGCCTTTGATTAAATTTCAGCGGTTCGGTGAATTAACACTTTTTTCATCAAGGCAGAATTCTTAATCCGTTATGTTTTATTCACTTTGGGAAATCTACCTTTGTCAAAAATGGAACAGATTATTTTGGTGTCCGAAATTCACCTGACAAATGTCATTGTTGACATTTTTTCTTTTGGCATTTATAAAGAATAATTTCTATGGGTGTTTCATGTAACGGGATCTCTTCTGACTCCAGGATTTCATAGAATGAGAAATGGATTGTTAGGGCAATCTGAAGCTTTTACGAAAACTTTAATTCACTGAAGAGTCAAAACAATTGTGGGTTACTTAAAGAAAGGAAAGTGTCCTCAATCACCTTTTCCGTAGAGCAGGGAAAGAAATTCACACCACTCAATTCCTATTCTCCTCTGTAATTCATAAGTTTTGCATCAAAAGCGGTTTATTCGTTTTCTCTTCATTTCTAAGTCTTACAGAGTAATTATTTAGTTAAAATAATCTTTGTTAAGATCTAAAAGAAACAGATAAATTAGAAAATGATGGATAAGGGAGAGACACGGTGACAGAGTTAGCCTTAGAAACCATTATAATCCTCCTTTGTACAGTTAACAATTTAAATCTTTTGCGGTAACACATTCATTTCTAAGAACACTATAGGGAGATGGAGGAAAAGTTTTTTTCTAGAATCACATACACCAGCATAAAACTTCTGTATTATAGGACAAATCCTGCTTAGGGCATACATAGGTAATCATCGAGATCTGGTATCTCTCTGGGAGAAACTCAAAACGAATTCACTGCGACATGACCTTATTTATAGTCCCAAGAAGTATGTCGATCCATAGGAAAAACGTCCTAGCAAAATAAACCTTGTAAAACAATTTTTATATTAAATTACACTTCTTTCTTGGGAGAGAATGCCTTTGGTGGGAAGGTTAAGAAAAATGTTTAAATATCTCCTTTTCCTTAAAAAGTAGGATGCAGCCTGAACCTCTCTGGGCACTTCTGCAGCGAGGAGCAGCAGTCCTGAGTGCCGTTCATGCGTTCGCGCCTTGCTCGGAATCATGGCACATGCCCACCTCACACAATGGGTGCCAAGGATACCAGCACTGCTCTTGCTCTCATCACGGATGACAGTTACACCCGACATTCCAAGCGCCATGCTTTCTCCGAGGCATTTTGAATGTATTGTTTACTATATCCTTCATATTCATTTTATCAAGGAAGGTCGGTTTTACTGTCCCTATGTTAAAATTGAGGGAATCACACGCCCAGTGAGGTTAAATCGTTTCCTGACGTGCCCTGGCGTCAAGGAAAAGAAGTGCGTGATGTGCGCCCAGCACTCTCTCCTGAAACCTGCGCTTTTAGCCACTGCATGTACTTCCCTGCCATTACAAAAACCTTTTTACACTTGATACTGATCACAATATTCAGGCATGAAAGCATTTTCAACATGACGTTATGGCAGGCACACGGAAAAATCCAGAGTATACCCAGGGTCTAGTTGTCAAAAAATTATCTATACTAAATCTTTTCAGTCATTCCCCTCATAAAAATGAATTCTGACGGTAGAACTTTTGCTGAGATGTCAAATGCACTCAGTAGGAACAGCAGTGGTACTAACTGTGTTTTTGCACCCTAAAACACTGAGAAGGAATCCGGCAAAACACTTTCTTGCTCACCACCACGGGGCGCCTTTGATTAAATTTCAGCGGTTCGGTGAATTAACACTTTTTTCATCAAGGCAGAATTCTTAATCCGTTATGTTTTATTCACTTTGGGAAATCTACCTTTGTCAAAAATGGAACAGATTATTTTGGTGTCCGAAATTCACCTGACAAATGTCATTGTTGACATTTTTTCTTTTGGCATTTATAAAGAATAATTTCTATGGGTGTTTCATGTAACGGGATCTCTTCTGACTCCAGGATTTCATAAAATGAGAAATGGATTGTTAGGGCAATCTGAAGCTTTTACGAAAACTTTAATTCACTGAAGAGTCAAAACAATTGTGGGTTACTTAAAGAAAGGAAAGTGTCCTCAATCACCTTTTCCGTAGAGCAGGGAAAGAAATTCACACCACTCAATTCCTATTCTCCTCTGTAATTCATAAGTTTTGCATCAAAAGCGGTTTATTCGTTTTCTATTCATTTCTAAGTCTTACAGAGTAATTATTTAGTTAAAATAATCTTTGTTAAGATCTAAAAGAAACAGATAAATTAGAAAATGATGAATAAGGGAGAGACACGGTGACAGAGTTAGCCTTAGAAACCATTATAATCCTCCTTTGTACAGTTAACAATTTAAATCTTTTGCGGTAACACATTCATTTCTAAGAACACTATAGGGAGATGGAGGAAAAGTTTTTTTCTAGAATCACATACACCAGCATAAAACTTCTGTATTATAGGACAAATCCTGCTTAGGGCATACATAGGTAATCATCGAGATCTGGTATCTCTCTGGGAGAAACTCAAAACGAATTCACTGCGACATGACCTTATTTATAGTCCCAAGAAGTATGTCGATCCATAGGAAAAACGTCCTAGCAAAATAAACCTTGTAAAACAATTTTTATATTAAATTACACTTCTTTCTTGGGAGAGAATGCCTTTGGTGGGAAGGTTAAGAAAAATGTTTAAATATCTCCTTTTCCTTAAAAAGTAGGATGCAGCCTGAACCTCTCTGGGCACTTCTGCAGCGAGGAGCAGCAGTCCTGAGTGCCGTTCATGCGTTCGCGCCTTGCTCGGAATCATGGCACATGCCCACCTCACACAATGGGTGCCAAGGATACCAGCACTGCTCTTGCTCTCATCACGGATGACAGTTACACCCGACATTCCAAGCGCCATGCTTTCTCCGAGGCATTTTGAATGTATTGTTTACTATATCCTTCATATTCATTTTATCAAGGAAGGTCGGTTTTACTGTCCCTATGTTAAAATTGAGGGAATCACACGCCCAGTGAGGTTAAATCGTTTCCTGACGTGCCCTGGCGTCAAGGAAAAGAAGTGCGTGATGTGCGCCCAGCACTCTCTCCTGAAACCTGCGCTTTTAGCCACTGCCTGTACTTCCCTGCCATTACAAAAACCTTTTTACACTTGATACTGATCACAATATTCAGGCATGAAAGCATTTTCAACATGACGTTATGGCAGGCACACGGAAAAATCCAGAGTATACCCAGGGTCTAGTTGTCAAAAAATTATCTATACTAAATCTTTTCAGTCATTCCCCTCATAAAAATGAATTCTGACGGTAGAACTTTTGCTGAGATGTCAAATGCACTCAGTAGGAACAGCAGTGGTACTAACTGTGTTTTTGCACCCTAAAACACTGAGAAGGAATCCGGCAAAACACTTTCTTGCTCACCACCACGGGGCGCCTTTGATTAAATTTCAGCGGTTCGGTGAATTAACACTTTTTTCATCAAGGCAGAATTCTTAATCCGTTATGTTTTATTCACTTTGGGAAATCTACCTTTGTCAAAAATGGAACAGATTATTTTGGTGTCCGAAATTCACCTGACAAATGTCATTGTTGACATTTTTTCTTTTGGCATTTATAAAGAATAATTTCTATGGGTGTTTCATGTAACGGGATCTCTTCTGACTCCAGGATTTCATAGAATGAGAAATGGATTGTTAGGGCAATCTGAAGCTTTTACGAAAACTTTAATTCACTGAAGAGTCAAAACAATTGTGGGTTACTTAAAGAAAGGAAAGTGTCCTCAATCACCTTTTCCGTAGAGCAGGGAAAGAAATTCACACCACTCAATTCCTATTCTCCTCTGTAATTCATAAGTTTTGCATCAAAAGCGGTTTATTCGTTTTCTCTTCATTTCTAAGTCTTACAGAGTAATTATTTAGTTAAAATAATCTTTGTTAAGATCTAAAAGAAACAGATAAATTAGAAAATGATGGATAAGGGAGAGACACGGTGACAGAGTTAGCCTTAGAAACCATTATAATCCTCCTTTGTACAGTTAACAATTTAAATCTTTTGCGGTAACACATTCATTTCTAAGAACACTATAGGGAGATGGAGGAAAAGTTTTTTTCTAGAATCACATACACCAGCATAAAACTTCTGTATTATAGGACAAATCCTGCTTAGGGCATACATAGGTAATCATCGAGATCTGGTATCTCTCTGGGAGAAACTCAAAACGAATTCACTGCGACATGACCTTATTTATAGTCCCTAGAAGTATGTCGATCCATAGGAAAAACGTCCTAGCAAAATAAACCTTGTAAAACAATTTTTATATTAAATTACACTTCTTTCTTGGGAGAGAATGCCTTTGGTGGGAAGGTTAAGAAAAATGTTTAAATATCTCCTTTTCCTTAAAAAGTAGGATGCAGCCTGAACCTCTCTGGGCACTTCTGCAGCGAGGAGCAGCAGTCCTGAGTGCCGTTCATGCGTTCGCGCCTTGCTCGGAATCATGGCACATGCCCACCTCACACAATGGGTGCCAAGGATACCAGCACTGCTCTTGCTCTCATCACGGATGACAGTTACACCCGACATTCCAAGCGCCATGCTTTCTCCGAGGCATTTTGAATGTATTGTTTACTATATCCTTCATATTCATTTTATCAAGGAAGGTCGGTTTTACTGTCCCTATGTTAAAATTGAGGGAATCACACGCCCAGTGAGGTTAAATCGTTTCCTGACGTGCCCTGGCGTCAAGGAAAAGAAGTGCGTGATGTGCGCCCAGCACTCTCTCCTGAAACCTGCGCTTTTAGCCACTGCATGTACTTCCCTGCCATTACAAAAACCTTTTTACACTTGATACTGATCACAATATTCAGGCATGAAAGCATTTTCAACATGACGTTATGGCAGGCACACGGAAAAATCCAGAGTATACCCAGGGTCTAGTTGTCAAAAAATTATCTATACTAAATCTTTTCAGTCATTCCCCTCATAAAAATGAATTCTGACGGTAGAACTTTTGCTGAGATGTCAAATGCACTCAGTAGGAACAGCAGTGGTACTAACTGTGTTTTTGCACCCTAAAACACTGAGAAGGAATCCGGCAAAACACTTTCTTGCTCACCACCACGGGGCGCCTTTGATTAAATTTCAGCGGTTCGGTGAATTAACACTTTTTTCATCAAGGCAGAATTCTTAATCCGTTATGTTTTATTCACTTTGGGAAATCTACCTTTGTCAAAAATGGAACAGATTATTTTGGTGTCCGAAATTCACCTGACAAATGTCATTGTTGACATTTTTTCTTTTGGCATTTATAAAGAATAATTTCTATGGGTGTTTCATGTAACGGGATCTCTTCTGACTCCAGGATTTCATAGAATGAGAAATGGATTGTTAGGGCAATCTGAAGCTTTTACGAAAACTTTAATTCACTGAAGAGTCAAAACAATTGTGGGTTACTTAAAGAAAGGAAAGTGTCCTCAATCACCTTTTCCGTAGAGCAGGGAAAGAAATTCACACAACTCAATTCCTATTCTCCTCTGTAATTCATAAGTTTTGCATCAAAAGCGGTTTATTCGTTTTCTCTTCATTTCTAAGTCTTACAGAGTAATTATTTAGTTAAAATAATCTTTGTTAAGATCTAAAAGAAACAGATAAATTAGAAAATGATGGATAAGGGAGAGACACGGTGACAGAGTTAGCCTTAGAAACCATTATAATCCTCCTTTGTACAGTTAACAATTTAAATCTTTTGCGGTAACACATTCATTTCTAAGAACACTATAGGGAGATGGAGGAAAAGTTTTTTTCTAGAATCACATACACCAGCATAAAACTTCTGTATTATAGGACAAATCCTGCTTAGGGCATACATAGGTAATCATCGAGATCTGGTATCTCTCTGGGAGAAACTCAAAACGAATTCACTGCGACATGACCTTATTTATAGTCCCTAGAAGTATGTCGATCCATAGGAAAAACGTCCTAGCAAAATAAACCTTGTAAAACAATTTTTATATTAAATTACACTTCTTTCTTGGGAGAGAATGCCTTTGGTGGGAAGGTTAAGAAAAATGTTTAAATATCTCCTTTTCCTTAAAAAGTAGGATGCAGCCTGAACCTCTCTGGGCACTTCTGCAGCGAGGAGCAGCAGTCCTGAGTGCCGTTCATGCGTTCGCGCCTTGCTCGGAATCATGGCACATGCCCACCTCACACAATGGGTGCCAAGGATACCAGCACTGCTCTTGCTCTCATCACGGATGACAGTTACACCCGACATTCCAAGCGCCATGCTTTCTCCGAGGCATTTTGAATGTATTGTTTACTATATCCTTCATATTCATTTTATCAAGGAAGGTCGGTTTTACTGTCCCTATGTTAAAATTGAGGGAATCACACGCCCAGTGAGGTTAAATCGTTTCCTGACGTGCCCTGGCGTCAAGGAAAAGAAGTGCGTGATGTGCGCCCAGCACTCTCTCCTGAAACCTGCGGTTTTAGCCACTGCATGTACTTCCCTGCCATTACAAAAACCTTTTTACACTTGATACTGATCACAATATTCAGGCATGAAAGCATTTTCAACATGACGTTATGGCAGGCACACGGAAAAATCCAGAGTATACCCAGGGTCTAGTTGTCAAAAAATTATCTATACTAAATCTTTTCAGTCATTCCCCTCATAAAAATGAATTCTGACGGTAGAACTTTTGCTGAGATGTCAAATGCACTCAGTAGGAACAGCAGTGGTACTAACTGTGTTTTTGCACCCTAAAACACTGAGAAGGAATCCGGCAAAACACTTTCTTGCTCACCACCACGGGGCGCCTTTGATTAAATTTCAGCGGTTCGGTGAATTAACACTTTTTTCATCAAGGCAGAATTCTTAATCCGTTATGTTTTATTCACTTTGGGAAATCTACCTTTGTCAAAAATGGAACAGATTATTTTGGTGTCCGAAATTCACCTGACAAATGTCATTGTTGACATTTTTTCTTTTGGCATTTATAAAGAATAATTTCTATGGGTGTTTCATGTAACGGGATCTCTTCTGACTCCAGGATTTCATAGAATGAGAAATGGATTGTTAGGGCAATCTGAAGCTTTTACGAAAACTTTAATTCACTGAAGAGTCAAAACAATTGTGGGTTACTTAAAGAAAGGAAAGTGTCCTCAATCACCTTTTCCGTAGAGCAGGGAAAGAAATTCACACCACTCAATTCCTATTCTCCTCTGTAATTCATAAGTTTTGCATCAAAAGCGGTTTATTCGTTTTCTCTTCATTTCTAAGTCTTACAGAGTAATGATTTAGTTAAAATAATCTTTGTTAAGATCTAAAAGAAACAGATAAATTAGAAAATGATGGATAAGGGAGAGACACGGTGACAGAGTTAGCCTTAGAAACCATTATAATCCTCCTTTGTACAGTTAACAATTTAAATCTTTTGCGGTAACACATTCATTTCTAAGAACACTATAGGGAGATGGAGGAAAAGTTTTTTTCTAGAATCACATACACCAGCATAAAACTTCTGTATTATAGGACAAATCCTGCTTAGGGCATACATAGGTAATCATCGAGATCTGGTATCTCTCTGGGAGAAACTCAAAACGAATTCACTGCGACATGACCTTATTTATAGTCCCAAGAAGTATGTCGATCCATAGGAAAAACGTCCTAGCAAAATAAACCTTGTAAAACAATTTTTATATTAAATTACACTTCTTTCTTGGGAGAGAATGCCTTTGGTGGGAAGGTTAAGAAAAATGTTTAAATATCTCCTTTTCCTTAAAAAGTAGGATGCAGCCTGAACCTCTCTGGGCACTTCTGCAGCGAGGAGCAGCAGTCCTGAGTGCCGTTCATGCGTTCGCGCCTTGCTCGGAATCATGGCACATGCCCACCTCACACAATGGGTGCCAAGGATACCAGCACTGCTCTTGCTCTCATCACGGATGACAGTTACACCCGACATTCCAAGCGCCATGATTTCTCCGAGGCATTTTGAATGTATTGTTTACTATATCCTTCATATTCATTTTATCAAGGAAGGTCGGTTTTACTGTCCCTATGTTAAAATTGAGGGAATCACACGCCCAGTGAGGTTAAATCGTTTCCTGACGTGCCCTGGCGTCAAGGAAAAGAAGTGCGTGATGTGCGCCCAGCACTCTCTCCTGAAACCTGCGCTTTTAGCCACTGCCTGTACTTCCCTGCCATTACAAAAACCTTTTTACACTTGATACTGATCACAATATTCAGGCATGAAAGCATTTTCAACATGACGTTATGGCAGGCACACGGAAAAATCCAGAGTATACCCAGGGTCTAGTTGTCAAAAAATTATCTATACTAAATCTTTTCAGTCATTCCCCTCATAAAATTGAATTCTGACGGTAGAACTTTTGCTGAGATGTCAAATGCACTCAGTAGGAACAGCAGTGGTACTAACTGTGTTTTTGCACCCTAAAACACTGAGAAGGAATCCGGCAAAACACTTTCTTGCTCACCACCACGGGGCGCCTTTGATTAAATTTCAGCGGTTCGGTGAATTAACACTTTTTTCATCAAGGCAGAATTCTTAATCCGTTATGTTTTATTCACTTTGGGAAATCTACCTTTGTCAAAAATGGAACAGATTATTTTGGTGTCCGAAATTCACCTGACAAATGTCATTGTTGACATTTTTTCTTTTGGCATTTATAAAGAATAATTTCTATGGGTGTTTCATGTAACGGGATCTCTTCTGACTCCAGGATTTCATAGAATGAGAAATGGATTGTTAGGGCAATCTGAAGCTTTTACGAAAACTTTAATTCACTGAAGAGTCAAAACAATTGTGGGTTACTTAAAGAAAGGAAAGTGTCCTCAATCACCTTTTCCGTAGAGCAGGGAAAGAAATTCACACAACTCAATTCCTATTCTCCTCTGTAATTCATAAGTTTTGCATCAAAAGCGGTTTATTCGTTTTCTCTTCATTTCTAAGTCTTACAGAGTAATTATTTAGTTAAAATAATCTTTGTTAAGATCTAAAAGAAACAGATAAATTAGAAAATGATGGATAAGGGAGAGACACGGTGACAGAGTTAGCCTTAGAAACCATTATAATCCTCCTTTGTACAGTTAACAATTTAAATCTTTTGCGGTAACACATTCATTTCTAAGAACACTATAGGGAGATGGAGGAAAAGTTTTTTTCTAGAATCACATACACCAGCATAAAACTTCTGTATTATAGGACAAATCCTGCTTAGGGCATACATAGGTAATCATCGAGATCTGGTATCTCTCTGGGAGAAACTCAAAACGAATTCACTGCGACATGGCCTTATTTATAGTCCCAAGAAGTATGTCGATCCATAGGAAAAACGTCCTAGCAAAATAAACCTTGTAAAACAATTTTTATATTAAATTACACTTCTTTCTTGGGAGAGAATGCCTTTGGTGGGAAGGTTAAGAAAAATGTTTAAATATCTCCTTTTCCTTAAAAAGTAGGATGCAGCCTGAACCTCTCTGGGCACTTCTGCAGCGAGGAGCAGCAGTCCTGAGTGCCGTTCATGCGTTCGCGCCTTGCTCGGAATCATGGCACATGCCCACCTCACACAATGGGTGCCAAGGATACCAGCACTGCTCTTGCTCTCATCACGGATGACAGTTACACCCGACATTCCAAGCGCCATGCTTTCTCCGAGGCATTTTGAATGTATTGTTTACTATATCCTTCATATTCATTTTATCAAGGAAGGTCGGTTTTACTGTCCCTATGTTAAAATTGAGGGAATCACACGCCCAGTGAGGTTAAATCGTTTCCTGACGTGCCCTGGCGTCAAGGAAAAGAAGTGCGTGATGTGCGCCCAGCACTCTCTCCTGAAACCTGCGCTTTTAGCCACTGCATGTACTTCCCTGCCATTACAAAAACCTTTTTACACTTGATACTGATCACAATATTCAGGCATGAAAGCATTTTCAACATGACGTTATGGCAGGCACACGGAAAAATCCAGAGTATACCCAGGGTCTAGTTGTCAAAAAATTATCTATACTAAATCTTTTCAGTCATTCCCCTCATAAAAATGAATTCTGACGGTAGAACTTTTGCTGAGATGTCAAATGCACTCAGTAGGAACAGCAGTGGTACTAACTGTGTTTTTGCACCCTAAAACACTGAGAAGGAATCCGGCAAAACACTTTCTTGCTCACCACCACGGGGCGCCTTTGATTAAATTTCAGCGGTTCGGTGAATTAACACTTTTTTCATCAAGGCAGAATTCTTAATCCGTTATGTTTTATTCACTTTGGGAAATCTACCTTTGTCAAAAATGGAACAGATTATTTTGGTGTCCGAAATTCACCTGACAAATGTCATTGTTGACATTTTTTCTTTTGGCATTTATAAAGAATAATTTCTATGGGTGTTTCATGTAACGGGATCTCTTCTGACTCCAGGATTTCATAGAATGAGAAATGGATTGTTAGGGCAATCTGAAGCTTTTACGAAAACTTTAATTCACTGAAGAGTCAAAACAATTGTGGGTTACTTAAAGAAAGGAAAGTGTCCTCAATCACCTTTTCCGTAGAGCAGGGAAAGAAATTCACACCACTCAATTCCTATTCTCCTCTGTAATTCATAAGTTTTGCATCAAAAGCGGTTTATTCGTTTTCTCTTCATTTCTAAGTCTTACAGAGTAATTATTTAGTTAAAATAATCTTTGTTAAGATCTAAAAGAAACAGATAAATTAGAAAATGATGGATAAGGGAGAGACACGGTGACAGAGTTAGCCTTAGAAACCATTATAATCCTCCTTTGTACAGTTAACAATTTAAATCTTTTGCGGTAACACATTCATTTCTAAGAACACTATAGGGAGATGGAGGAAAAGTTTTTTTCTAGAATCACATACACCAGCATAAAACTTCTGTATTATAGGACAAATCCTGCTTAGGGCATACATAGGTAATCATCGAGATCTGGTATCTCTCTGGGAGAAACTCAAAACGAATTCACTGCGACATGACCTTATTTATAGTCCCAAGAAGTATGTCGATCCATAGGAAAAACGTCCTAGCAAAATAAACCTTGTAAAACAATTTTTATATTAAATTACACTTCTTTCTTGGGAGAGAATGCCTTTGGTGGGAAGGTTAAGAAAAATGTTTAAATATCTCCTTTTCCTTAAAAAGTAGGATGCAGCCTGAACCTCTCTGGGCACTTCTGCAGCGAGGAGCAGCAGTCCTGAGTGCCGTTCATGCGTTCGCGCCTTGCTCGGAATCATGGCACATGCCCACCTCACACAATGGGTGCCAAGGATACCAGCACTGCTCTTGCTCTCATCACGGATGACAGTTACACCCGACATTCCAAGCGCCATGCTTTCTCCGAGGCATTTTGAATGTATTGTTTACTATATCCTTCATATTCATTTTATCAAGGAAGGTCGGTTTTACTGTCCCTATGTTAAAATTGAGGGAATCACACGCCCAGTGAGGTTAAATCGTTTCCTGACGTGCCCTGGCGTCAAGGAAAAGAAGTGCGTGATGTGCGCCCAGCACTCTCTCCTGAAACCTGCGCTTTTAGCCACTGCATGTACTTCCCTGCCATTACAAAAACCTTTTTACACTTGATACTGATCACAATATTCAGGCATGAAAGCATTTTCAACATGACGTTATGGCAGGCACACGGAAAAATCCAGAGTATACCCAGGGTCTAGTTGTCAAAAAATTATCTATACTAAATCTTTTCAGTCATTCCCCTCTTAAAAATGAATTCTGACGGTAGAACTTTTGCTGAGATGTCAAATGCACTCAGTAGGAACAGCAGTGGTACTAACTGTGTTTTTGCACCCTAAAACACTGAGAAGGAATCCGGCAAAACACTTTCTTGCTCACCACCACGGGGCGCCTTTGATTAAATTTCAGCGGTTCGGTGAATTAACACTTTTTTCATCAAGGCAGAATTCTTAATCCGTTATGTTTTATTCACTTTGGGAAATCTACCTTTGTCAAAAATGGAACAGATTATTTTGGTGTCCGAAATTCACCTGACAAATGTCATTGTTGACATTTTTTCTTTTGGCATTTATAAAGAATAATTTCTATGGGTGTTTCATGTAACGGGATCTCTTCTGACTCCAGGATTTCATAGAATGAGAAATGGATTGTTAGGGCAATCTGAAGCTTTTACGAAAACTTTAATTCACTGAAGAGTCAAAACAATTGTGGGTTACTTAAAGAAAGGAAAGTGTCCTCAATCACCTTTTCCGTAGAGCAGGGAAAGAAATTCACACAACTCAATTCCTATTCTCCTCTGTAATTCATAAGTTTTGCATCAAAAGCGGTTTATTCGTTTTCTCTTCATTTCTAAGTCTTACAGAGTAATTATTTAGTTAAAATAATCTTTGTTAAGATCTAAAAGAAACAGATAAATTAGAAAATGATGGATAAGGGAGAGACACGGTGACAGAGTTAGCCTTAGAAACCATTATAATCCTCCTTTGTACAGTTAACAATTTAAATCTTTTGCGGTAACACATTCATTTCTAAGAACACTATAGGGAGATGGAGGAAAAGTTTTTTTCTAGAATCACATACACCAGCATAAAACTTCTGTATTATAGGACAAATCCTGCTTAGGGCATACATAGGTAATCATCGAGATCTGGTATCTCTCTGGGAGAAACTCAAAACGAATTCACTGCGACATGACCTTATTTATAGTCCCAAGAAGTATGTCGATCCATAGGAAAAACGTCCTAGCAAAATAAACCTTGTAAAACAATTTTTATATTAAATTACACTTCTTTCTTGGGAGAGAATGCCTTTGGTGGGAAGGTTAAGAAAAATGTTTAAATATCTCCTTTTCCTTAAAAAGTAGGATGCAGCCTGAACCTCTCTGGGCACTTCTGCAGCGAGGAGCAGCAGTCCTGAGTGCCGTTCATGCGTTCGCGCCTTGCTCGGAATCATGGCACATGCCCACCTCACACAATGGGTGCCAAGGATACCAGCACTGCTCTTGCTCTCATCACGGATGACAGTTACACCCGACATTCCAAGCGCCATGCTTTCTCCGAGGCATTTTGAATGTATTGTTTACTATATCCTTCATATTCATTTTATCAAGGAAGGTCGGTTTCACTGTCCCTATGTTAAAATTGAGGGAATCACACGCCCAGTGAGGTTAAATCGTTTCCTGACGTGCCCTGGCGTCAAGGAAAAGAAGTGCGTGATGTGCGCCCAGCACTCTCTCCTGAAACCTGCGCTTTTAGCCACTGCATGTACTTCCCTGCCATTACAAAAACCTTTTTACACTTGATACTGATCACAATATTCAGGCATGAAAGCATTTTCAACATGACGTTATGGCAGGCACACGGAAAAATCCAGAGTATACCCAGGGTCTAGTTGTCAAAAAATTATCTATACTAAATCTTTTCAGTCATTCCCCTCTTAAAAATGAATTCTGACGGTAGAACTTTTGCTGAGATGTCAAATGCACTCAGTAGGAACAGCAGTGGTACTAACTGTGTTTTTGCACCCTAAAACACTGAGAAGGAATCCGGCAAAACACTTTCTTGCTCACCACCACGGGGCGCCTTTGATTAAATTTCAGCGGTTCGGTGAATTAACACTTTTTTCATCAAGGCAGAATTCTTAATCCGTTATGTTTTATTCACTTTGGGAAATCTACCTTTGTCAAAAATGGAACAGATTATTTTGGTGTCCGAAATTCACCTGACAAATGTCATTGTTGACATTTTTTCTTTTGGCATTTATAAAGAATAATTTCTATGGGTGTTTCATGTAACGGGATCTCTTCTGACTCCAGGATTTCATAGAATGAGAAATGGATTGTTAGGGCAATCTGAAGCTTTTACGAAAACTTTAATTCACTGAAGAGTCAAAACAATTGTGGGTTACTTAAAGAAAGGAAAGTGTCCTCAATCACCTTTTCCGTAGAGCAGGGAAAGAAATTCACACAACTCAATTCCTATTCTCCTCTGTAATTCATAAGTTTTGCATCAAAAGCGGTTTATTCGTTTTCTCTTCATTTCTAAGTCTTACAGAGTAATTATTTAGTTAAAATAATCTTTGTTAAGATCTAAAAGAAACAGATAAATTAGAAAATGATGGATAAGGGAGAGACACGGTGACAGAGTTAGCCTTAGAAACCATTATAATCCTCCTTTGTACAGTTAACAATTTAAATCTTTTGCGGTAACACATTCATTTCTAAGAACACTATAGGGAGATGGAGGAAAAGTTTTTTTCTAGAATCACATACACCAGCATAAAACTTCTGTATTATAGGACAAATCCTGCTTAGGGCATACATAGGTAATCATCGAGATCTGGTATCTCTCTGGGAGAAACTCAAAACGAATTCACTGCGACATGGCCTTATTTATAGTCCCAAGAAGTATGTCGATCCATAGGAAAAACGTCCTAGCAAAATAAACCTTGTAAAACAATTTTTATATTAAATTACACTTCTTTCTTGGGAGAGAATGCCTTTGGTGGGAAGGTTAAGAAAAATGTTTAAATATCTCCTTTTCCTTAAAAAGTAGGATGCAGCCTGAACCTCTCTGGGCACTTCTGCAGCGAGGAGCAGCAGTCCTGAGTGCCGTTCATGCGTTCGCGCCTTGCTCGGAATCATGGCACATGCCCACCTCACACAATGGGTGCCAAGGATACCAGCACTGCTCTTGCTCTCATCACGGATGACAGTTACACCCGACATTCCAAGCGCCATGCTTTCTCCGAGGCATTTTGGATGTATGGTTTACTATATCCTTCATATTCATTTTATCAAGGAAGGTCGGTTTTACTGTCCCTATGTTATAATTGAGAGAATCACACGCCCAGTGAGGTTAAATCGTTTCCTGACGTGCCCTGGCGTCAAGGAAAAGAAGTGCGTGATGTGCGCCCAGCACTCTCTCCTGAAACCTGCGCTTTTAGCCACTGCATGTACTTCCCTGCCATTACAAAAACCTTTTTACACTTGATACTGATCACAATATTCAGGCATGAAAGCATTTTCAACATGACGTTATGGCAGGCACACGGAAAAATCCAGAGTATACCCAGGGTCTAGTTGTCAAAAAATTATCTATACTAAATCTTTTCAGTCATTCCCCTCATAAAAATGAATTCTGACGGTAGAACTTTTGCTGAGATGTCAAATGCACTCAGTAGGAACAGCAGTGGTACTAACTGTGTTTTTGCACCCTAAAACACTGAGAAGGAATCCGGCAAAACACTTTCTTGCTCACCACCACGGGGCGCCTTTGATTAAATTTCAGCGGTTCGGTGAATTAACACTTTTTTCATCAAGGCAGAATTCTTAATCCGTTATGTTTTATTCACTTTGGGAAATCTACCTTTGTCAAAAATGGAACAGATTATTTTGGTGTCCGAAATTCACCTGACAAATGTCATTGTTGACATTTTTTCTTTTGGCATTTATAAAGAATAATTTCTATGGGTGTTTCATGTAACGGGATCTCTTCTGACTCCAGGATTTCATAGAATGAGAAATGGATTGTTAGGGCAATCTGAAGCTTTTACGAAAACTTTAATTCACTGAAGAGTCAAAACAATTGTGGGTTACTTAAAGAAAGGAAAGTGTCCTCAATCACCTTTTCCGTAGAGCAGGGAAAGAAATTCACACCACTCAATTCCTATTCTCCTCTGTAATTCATAAGTTTTGCATCAAAAGCGGTTTATTCGTTTTCTCTTCATTTCTAAGTCTTACAGAGTAATTATTTAGTTAAAATAATCTTTGTTAAGATCTAAAAGAAACAGATAAATTAGAAAATGATGGATAAGGGAGAGACACGGTGACAGAGTTAGCCTTAGAAACCATTATAATCCTCCTTTGTACAGTTAACAATTTAAATCTTTTGCGGTAACACATTCATTTCTAAGAACACTATAGGGAGATGGAGGAAAAGTTTTTTTCTAGAATCACATACACCAGCATAAAACTTCTGTATTATAGGACAAATCCTGCTTAGGGCATACATAGGTAATCATCGAGATCTGGTATCTCTCTGGGAGAAACTCAAAACGAATTCACTGCGACATGACCTTATTTATAGTCCCAAGAAGTATGTCGATCCATAGGAAAAACGTCCTAGCAAAATAAACCTTGTAAAACAATTTTTATATTAAATTACACTTCTTTCTTGGGAGAGAATGCCTTTGGTGGGAAGGTTAAGAAAAATGTTTAAATATCTCCTTTTCCTTAAAAAGTAGGATGCAGCCTGAACCTCTCTGGGCACTTCTGCAGCGAGGAGCAGCAGTCCTGAGTGCCGTTCATGCGTTCGCGCCTTGCTCGGAATCATGGCACATGCCCACCTCACACAATGGGTGCCAAGGATACCAGCACTGCTCTTGCTCTCATCACGGATGACAGTTACACCCGACATTCCAAGCGCCATGCTTTCTCCGAGGCATTTTGAATGTATTGTTTACTATATCCTTCATATTCATTTTATCAAGGAAGGTCGGTTTTACTGTCCCTATGTTAAAATTGAGGGAATCACACGCCCAGTGAGGTTAAATCGTTTCCTGACGTGCCCTGGCGTCAAGGAAAAGAAGTGCGTGATGTGCGCCCAGCACTCTCTCCTGAAACCTGCGCTTTTAGCCACTGCATGTACTTCCCTGCCATTACAAAAACCTTTTTACACTTGATACTGATCACAATATTCAGGCATGAAAGCATTTTCAACATGACGTTATGGCAGGCACACGGAAAAATCCAGAGTATACCCAGGGTCTAGTTGTCAAAAAATTATCTATACTAAATCTTTTCAGTCATTCCCCTCTTAAAAATGAATTCTGACGGTAGAACTTTTGCTGAGATGTCAAATGCACTCAGTAGGAACAGCAGTGGTACTAACTGTGTTTTTGCACCCTAAAACACTGAGAAGGAATCCGGCAAAACACTTTCTTGCTCACCACCACGGGGCGCCTTTGATTAAATTTCAGCGGTTCGGTGAATTAACACTTTTTTCATCAAGGCAGAATTCTTAATCCGTTATGTTTTATTCACTTTGGGAAATCTACCTTTGTCAAAAATGGAACAGATTATTTTGGTGTCCGAAATTCACCTGACAAATGTCATTGTTGACATTTTTTCTTTTGGCATTTATAAAGAATAATTTCTATGGGTGTTTCATGTAACGGGATCTCTTCTGACTCCAGGATTTCATAGAATGAGAAATGGATTGTTAGGGCAATCTGAAGCTTTTACGAAAACTTTAATTCACTGAAGAGTCAAAACAATTGTGGGTTACTTAAAGAAAGGAAAGTGTCCTCAATCACCTTTTCCGTAGAGCAGGGAAAGAAATTCACACAACTCAATTCCTATTCTCCTCTGTAATTCATAAGTTTTGCATCAAAAGCGGTTTATTCGTTTTCTCTTCATTTCTAAGTCTTACAGAGTAATTATTTAGTTAAAATAATCTTTGTTAAGATCTAAAAGAAACAGATAAATTAGAAAATGATGGATAAGGGAGAGACACGGTGACAGAGTTAGCCTTAGAAACCATTATAATCCTCCTTTGTACAGTTAACAATTTAAATCTTTTGCGGTAACACATTCATTTCTAAGAACACTATAGGGAGATGGAGGAAAAGTTTTTTTCTAGAATCACATACACCAGCATAAAACTTCTGTATTATAGGACAAATCCTGCTTAGGGCATACATAGGTAATCATCGAGATCTGGTATCTCTCTGGGAGAAACTCAAAACGAATTCACTGCGACATGACCTTATTTATAGTCCCAAGAAGTATGTCGATCCATAGGAAAAACGTCCTAGCAAAATAAACCTTGTAAAACAATTTTTATATTAAATTACACTTCTTTCTTGGGAGAGAATGCCTTTGGTGGGAAGGTTAAGAAAAATGTTTAAATATCTCCTTTTCCTTAAAAAGTAGGATGCAGCCTGAACCTCTCTGGGCACTTCTGCAGCGAGGAGCAGCAGTCCTGAGTGCCGTTCATGCGTTCGCGCCTTGCTCGGAATCATGGCACATGCCCACCTCACACAATGGGTGCCAAGGATACCAGCACTGCTCTTGCTCTCATCACGGATGACAGTTACACCCGACATTCCAAGCGCCATGCTTTCTCCGAGGCATTTTGAATGTATTGTTTACTATATCCTTCATATTCATTTTATCAAGGAAGGTCGGTTTCACTGTCCCTATGTTAAAATTGAGGGAATCACACGCCCAGTGAGGTTAAATCGTTTCCTGACGTGCCCTGGCGTCAAGGAAAAGAAGTGCGTGATGTGCGCCCAGCACTCTCTCCTGAAACCTGCGCTTTTAGCCACTGCATGTACTTCCCTGCCATTACAAAAACCTTTTTACACTTGATACTGATCACAATATTCAGGCATGAAAGCATTTTCAACATGACGTTATGGCAGGCACACGGAAAAATCCAGAGTATACCCAGGGTCTAGTTGTCAAAAAATTATCTATACTAAATCTTTTCAGTCATTCCCCTCTTAAAAATGAATTCTGACGGTAGAACTTTTGCTGAGATGTCAAATGCACTCAGTAGGAACAGCAGTGGTACTAACTGTGTTTTTGCACCCTAAAACACTGAGAAGGAATCCGGCAAAACACTTTCTTGCTCACCACCACGGGGCGCCTTTGATTAAATTTCAGCGGTTCGGTGAATTAACACTTTTTTCATCAAGGCAGAATTCTTAATCCGTTATGTTTTATTCACTTTGGGAAATCTACCTTTGTCAAAAATGGAACAGATTATTTTGGTGTCCGAAATTCACCTGACAAATGTCATTGTTGACATTTTTTCTTTTGGCATTTATAAAGAATAATTTCTATGGGTGTTTCATGTAACGGGATCTCTTCTGACTCCAGGATTTCATAGAATGAGAAATGGATTGTTAGGGCAATCTGAAGCTTTTACGAAAACTTTAATTCACTGAAGAGTCAAAACAATTGTGGGTTACTTAAAGAAAGGAAAGTGTCCTCAATCACCTTTTCCGTAGAGCAGGGAAAGAAATTCACACCACTCAATTCCTATTCTCCTCTGTAATTCATAAGTTTTGCATCAAAAGCGGTTTATTCGTTTTCTCTTCATTTCTAAGTCTTACAGAGTAATTATTTAGTTAAAATAATCTTTGTTAAGATCTAAAAGAAACAGATAAATTAGAAAATGATGGATAAGGGAGAGACACGGTGACAGAGTTAGCCTTAGAAACCATTATAATCCTCCTTTGTACAGTTAACAATTTAAATCTTTTGCGGTAACACATTCATTTCTAAGAACACTATAGGGAGATGGAGGAAAAGTTTTTTTCTAGAATCACATACACCAGCATAAAACTTCTGTATTATAGGACAAATCCTGCTTAGGGCATACATAGGTAATCATCGAGATCTGGTATCTCTCTGGGAGAAACTCAAAACGAATTCACTGCGACATGGCCTTATTTATAGTCCCAAGAAGTATGTCGATCCATAGGAAAAACGTCCTAGCAAAATAAACCTTGTAAAACAATTTTTATATTAAATTACACTTCTTTCTTGGGAGAGAATGCCTTTGGTGGGAAGGTTAAGAAAAATGTTTAAATATCTCCTTTTCCTTAAAAAGTAGGATGCAGCCTGAACCTCTCTGGGCACTTCTGCAGCGAGGAGCAGCAGTCCTGAGTGCCGTTCATGCGTTCGCGCCTTGCTCGGAATCATGGCACATGCCCACCTCACACAATGGGTGCCAAGGATACCAGCACTGCTCTTGCTCTCATCACGGATGACAGTTACACCCGACATTCCAAGCGCCATGCTTTCTCCGAGGCATTTTGGATGTATGGTTTACTATATCCTTCATATTCATTTTATCAAGGAAGGTCGGTTTTACTGTCCCTATGTTAAAATTGAGAGAATCACACGCCCAGTGAGGTTAAATCGTTTCCTGACGTGCCCTGGCGTCAAGGAAAAGAAGTGCGTGATGTGCGCCCAGCACTCTCTCCTGAAACCTGCGCTTTTAGCCACTGCATGTACTTCCCTGCCATTACAAAAACCTTTTTACACTTGATACTGATCACAATATTCAGGCATGAAAGCATTTTCAACATGACGTTATGGCAGGCACACGGAAAAATCCAGAGTATACCCAGGGTCTAGTTGTCAAAAAATTATCTATACTAAATCTTTTCAGTCATTCCCCTCATAAAAATGAATTCTGACGGTAGAACTTTTGCTGAGATGTCAAATGCACTCAGTAGGAACAGCAGTGGTACTAACTGTGTTTTTGCACCCTAAAACACTGAGAAGGAATCCGGCAAAACACTTTCTTGCACACCACCACGGGGCGCCTTTGATTAAATTTCAGCGGTTCGGTGAATTAACACTTTTTTCATCAAGGCAGAATTCTTAATCCGTTATGTTTTATTCACTTTGGGAAATCTACCTTTGTCAAAAATGGAACAGATTATTTTGGTGTCCGAAATTCACCTGACAAATGTCATTGTTGACATTTTTTCTTTTGGCATTTATAAAGAATAATTTCTATGGGTGTTTCATGTAACGGGATCTCTTCTGACTCCAGGATTTCATAGAATGAGAAATGGATTGTTAGGGCAATCTGAAGCTTTTACGAAAACTTTAATTCACTGAAGAGTCAAAACAATTGTGGGTTACTTAAAGAAAGGAAAGTGTCCTCAATCACCTTTTCCGTAGAGCAGGGAAAGAAATTCACACAACTCAATTCCTATTCTCCTCTGTAATTCATAAGTTTTGCATCAAAAGCGGTTTATTCGTTTTCTCTTCATTTCTAAGTCTTACAGAGTAATTATTTAGTTAAAATAATCTTTGTTAAGATCTAAAAGAAACAGATAAATTAGAAAATGATGGATAAGGGAGAGACACGGTGACAGAGTTAGCCTTAGAAACCATTATAATCCTCCTTTGTACAGTTAACAATTTAAATCTTTTGCGGTAACACATTCATTTCTAAGAACACTATAGGGAGATGGAGGAAAAGTTTTTTTCTAGAATCACATACACCAGCATAAAACTTCTGTATTATAGGACAAATCCTGCTTAGGGCATACATAGGTAATCATCGAGATCTGGTATCTCTCTGGGAGAAACTCAAAACGAATTCACTGCGACATGACCTTATTTATAGTCCCAAGAAGTATGTCGATCCATAGGAAAAACGTCCTAGCAAAATAAACCTTGTAAAACAATTTTTATATTAAATTACACTTCTTTCTTGGGAGAGAATGCCTTTGGTGGGAAGGTTAAGAAAAATGTTTAAATATCTCCTTTTCCTTAAAAAGTAGGATGCAGCCTGAACCTCTCTGGGCACTTCTGCAGCGAGGAGCAGCAGTCCTGAGTGCCGTTCATGCGTTCGCGCCTTGCTCGGAATCATGGCACATGCCCACCTCACACAATGGGTGCCAAGGATACCAGCACTGCTCTTGCTCTCATCACGGATGACAGTTACACCCGACATTCCAAGCGCCATGCTTTCTCCGAGGCATTTTGAATGTATTGTTTACTATATCCTTCATATTCATTTTATCAAGGAAGGTCGGTTTTACTGTCCCTATGTTAAAATTGAGGGAATCACACGCCCAGTGAGGTTAAATCGTTTCCTGACGTGCCCTGGCGTCAAGGAAAAGAAGTGCGTGATGTGCGCCCAGCACTCTCTCCTGAAACCTGCGCTTTTAGCCACTGCATGTACTTCCCTGCCATTACAAAAACCTTTTTACACTTGATACTGATCACAATATTCAGGCATGAAAGCATTTTCAACATGACGTTATGGCAGGCACACGGAAAAATCCAGAGTATACCCAGGGTCTAGTTGTCAAAAAATTATCTATACTAAATCTTTTCAGTCATTCCCCTCTTAAAAATGAATTCTGACGGTAGAACTTTTGCTGAGATGTCAAATGCACTCAGTAGGAACAGCAGTGGTACTAACTGTGTTTTTGCACCCTAAAACACTGAGAAGGAATCCGGCAAAACACTTTCTTGCTCACCACCACGGGGCGCCTTTGATTAAATTTCAGCGGTTCGGTGAATTAACACTTTTTTCATCAAGGCAGAATTCTTAATCCGTTATGTTTTATTCACTTTGGGAAATCTACCTTTGTCAAAAATGGAACAGATTATTTTGGTGTCCGAAATTCACCTGACAAATGTCATTGTTGACATTTTTTCTTTTGGCATTTATAAAGAATAATTTCTATGGGTGTTTCATGTAACGGGATCTCTTCTGACTCCAGGATTTCATAGAATGAGAAATGGATTGTTAGGGCAATCTGAAGCTTTTACGAAAACTTTAATTCACTGAAGAGTCAAAACAATTGTGGGTTACTTAAAGAAAGGAAAGTGTCCTCAATCACCTTTTCCGTAGAGCAGGGAAAGAAATTCACACAACTCAATTCCTATTCTCCTCTGTAATTCATAAGTTTTGCATCAAAAGCGGTTTATTCGTTTTCTCTTCATTTCTAAGTCTTACAGAGTAATTATTTAGTTAAAATAATCTTTGTTAAGATCTAAAAGAAACAGATAAATTAGAAAATGATGGATAAGGGAGAGACACGGTGACAGAGTTAGCCTTAGAAACCATTATAATCCTCCTTTGTACAGTTAACAATTTAAATCTTTTGCGGTAACACATTCATTTCTAAGAACACTATAGGGAGATGGAGGAAAAGTTTTTTTCTAGAATCACATACACCAGCATAAAACTTCTGTATTATAGGACAAATCCTGCTTAGGGCATACATAGGTAATCATCGAGATCTGGTATCTCTCTGGGAGAAACTCAAAACGAATTCACTGCGACATGACCTTATTTATAGTCCCAAGAAGTATGTCGATCCATAGGAAAAACGTCCTAGCAAAATAAACCTTGTAAAACAATTTTTATATTAAATTACACTTCTTTCTTGGGAGAGAATGCCTTTGGTGGGAAGGTTAAGAAAAATGTTTAAATATCTCCTTTTCCTTAAAAAGTAGGATGCAGCCTGAACCTCTCTGGGCACTTCTGCAGCGAGGAGCAGCAGTCCTGAGTGCCGTTCATGCGTTCGCGCCTTGCTCGGAATCATGGCACATGCCCACCTCACACAATGGGTGCCAAGGATACCAGCACTGCTCTTGCTCTCATCACGGATGACAGTTACACCCGACATTCCAAGCGCCATGCTTTCTCCGAGGCATTTTGAATGTATTGTTTACTATATCCTTCATATTCATTTTATCAAGGAAGGTCGGTTTTACTGTCCCTATGTTAAAATTGAGGGAATCACACGCCCAGTGAGGTTAAATCGTTTCCTGACGTGCCCTGGCGTCAAGGAAAAGAAGTGCGTGATGTGCGCCCAGCACTCTCTCCTGAAACCTGCGCTTTTAGCCACTGCATGTACTTCCCTGCCATTACAAAAACCTTTTTACACTTGATACTGATCACAATATTCAGGCATGAAAGCATTTTCAACATGACGTTATGGCAGGCACACGGAAAAATCCAGAGTATACCCAGGGTCTAGTTGTCAAAAAATTATCTATACTAAATCTTTTCAGTCATTCCCCTCTTAAAAATGAATTCTGACGGTAGAACTTTTGCTGAGATGTCAAATGCACTCAGTAGGAACAGCAGTGGTACTAACTGTGTTTTTGCACCCTAAAACACTGAGAAGGAATCCGGCAAAACACTTTCTTGCTCACCACCACGGGGCGCCTTTGATTAAATTTCAGCGGTTCGGTGAATTAACACTTTTTTCATCAAGGCAGAATTCTTAATCCGTTATGTTTTATTCACTTTGGGAAATCTACCTTTGTCAAAAATGGAACAGATTATTTTGGTGTCCGAAATTCACCTGACAAATGTCATTGTTGACATTTTTTCTTTTGGCATTTATAAAGAATAATTTCTATGGGTGTTTCATGTAACGGGATCTCTTCTGACTCCAGGATTTCATAGAATGAGAAATGGATTGTTAGGGCAATCTGAAGCTTTTACGAAAACTTTAATTCACTGAAGAGTCAAAACAATTGTGGGTTACTTAAAGAAAGGAAAGTGTCCTCAATCACCTTTTCCGTAGAGCAGGGAAAGAAATTCACACAACTCAATTCCTATTCTCCTCTGTAATTCATAAGTTTTGCATCAAAAGCGGTTTATTCGTTTTCTCTTCATTTCTAAGTCTTACAGAGTAATTATTTAGTTAAAATAATCTTTGTTAAGATCTAAAAGAAACAGATAAATTAGAAAATGATGGATAAGGGAGAGACACGGTGACAGAGTTAGCCTTAGAAACCATTATAATCCTCCTTTGTACAGTTAACAATTTAAATCTTTTGCGGTAACACATTCATTTCTAAGAACACTATAGGGAGATGGAGGAAAAGTTTTTTTCTAGAATCACATACACCAGCATAAAACTTCTGTATTATAGGACAAATCCTGCTTAGGGCATACATAGGTAATCATCGAGATCTGGTATCTCTCTGGGAGAAACTCAAAACGAATTCACTGCGACATGACCTTATTTATAGTCCCAAGAAGTATGTCGATCCATAGGAAAAACGTCCTAGCAAAATAAACCTTGTAAAACAATTTTTATATTAAATTACACTTCTTTCTTGGGAGAGAATGCCTTTGGTGGGAAGGTTAAGAAAAATGTTTAAATATCTCCTTTTCCTTAAAAAGTAGGATGCAGCCTGAACCTCTCTGGGCACTTCTGCAGCGAGGAGCAGCAGTCCTGAGTGCCGTTCATGCGTTCGCGCCTTGCTCGGAATCATGGCACATGCCCACCTCACACAATGGGTGCCAAGGATACCAGCACTGCTCTTGCTCTCATCACGGATGACAGTTACACCCGACATTCCAAGCGCCATGCTTTCTCCGAGGCATTTTGAATGTATTGTTTACTATATCCTTCATATTCATTTTATCAAGGAAGGTCGGTTTTACTGTCCCTATGTTAAAATTGAGGGAATCACACGCCCAGTGAGGTTAAATCGTTTCCTGACGTGCCCTGGCGTCAAGGAAAAGAAGTGCGTGATGTGCGCCCAGCACTCTCTCCTGAAACCTGCGCTTTTAGCCACTGCCTGTACTTCCCTGCCATTACAAAAACCTTTTTACACTTGATACTGATCACAATATTCAGGCATGAAAGCATTTTCAACATGACGTTATGGCAGGGACACGGAAAAATCCAGAGTATACCCAGGGTCTAGTTGTCAAAAAATTATCTATACTAAATCTTTTCAGTCATTCCCCTCTTAAAAATGAATTCTGACGGTAGAACTTTTGCTGAGATGTCAAATGCACTCAGTAGGAACAGCAGTGGTACTAACTGTGTTTTTGCACCCTAAAACACTGAGAAGGAATCCGGCAAAACACTTTCTTGCTCACCACCACGGGGCGCCTTTGATTAAATTTCAGCGGTTCGGTGAATTAACACTTTTTTCATCAAGGCAGAATTCTTAATCCGTTATGTTTTATTCACTTTGGGAAATCTACCTTTGTCAAAAATGGAACAGATTATTTTGGTGTCCGAAATTCACCTGACAAATGTCATTGTTGACATTTTTTCTTTTGGCATTTATAAAGAATAATTTCTATGGGTGTTTCATGTAACGGGATCTCTTCTGACTCCAGGATTTCATAGAATGAGAAATGGATTGTTAGGGCAATCTGAAGCTTTTACGAAAACTTTAATTCACTGAAGAGTCAAAACAATTGTGGGTTACTTAAAGAAAGGAAAGTGTCCTCAATCACCTTTTCCGTAGAGCAGGGAAAGAAATTCACACCACTCAATTCCTATTCTCCTCTGTAATTCATAAGTTTTGCATCAAAAGCGGTTTATTCGTTTTCTCTTCATTTCTAAGTCTTACAGAGTAATGATTTAGTTAAAATAATCTTTGTTAAGATCTAAAAGAAACAGATAAATTAGAAAATGATGGATAAGGGAGAGACACGGTGACAGAGTTAGCCTTAGAAACCATTATAATCCTCCTTTGTACAGTTAACAATTTAAATCTTTTGCGGTAACACATTCATTTCTAAGAACACTATAGGGAGATGGAGGAAAAGTTTTTTTCTAGAATCACATACACCAGCATAAAACTTCTGTATTATAGGACAAATCCTGCTTAGGGCATACATAGGTAATCATCGAGATCTGGTATCTCTCTGGGAGAAACTCAAAACGAATTCACTGCGACATGACCTTATTTATAGTCCCAAGAAGTATGTCGATCCATAGGAAAAACGTCCTAGCAAAATAAACCTTGTAAAACAATTTTTATATTAAATTACACTTCTTTCTTGGGAGAGAATGCCTTTGGTGGGAAGGTTAAGAAAAATGTTTAAATATCTCCTTTTCCTTAAAAAGTAGGATGCAGCCTGAACCTCTCTGGGCACTTCTGCAGCGAGGAGCAGCAGTCCTGAGTGCCGTTCATGCGTTCGCGCCTTGCTCGGAATCATGGCACATGCCCACCTCACACAATGGGTGCCAAGGATACCAGCACTGCTCTTGCTCTCATCACGGATGACAGTTACACCCGACATTCCAAGCGCCATGCTTTCTCCGAGGCATTTTGAATGTATTGTTTACTATATCCTTCATATTCATTTTATCAAGGAAGGTCGGTTTTACTGTCCCTATGTTAAAATTGAGGGAATCACACGCCCAGTGAGGTTAAATCGTTTCCTGACGTGCCCTGGCGTCAAGGAAAAGAAGTGCGTGATGTGCGCCCAGCACTCTCTCCTGAAACCTGCGGTTTTAGCCACTGCATGTACTTCCCTGCCATTACAAAAACCTTTTTACACTTGATACTGATCACAATATTCAGGCATGAAAGCATTTTCAACATGACGTTATGGCAGGCACACGGAAAAATCCAGAGTATACCCAGGGTCTAGTTGTCAAAAAATTATCTATACTAAATCTTTTCAGTCATTCCCCTCATAAAAATGAATTCTGACGGTAGAACTTTTGCTGAGATGTCAAATGCACTCAGTAGGAACAGCAGTGGTACTAACTGTGTTTTTGCACCCTAAAACACTGAGAAGGAATCCGGCAAAACACTTTCTTGCTCACCACCACGGGGCGCCTTTGATTAAATTTCAGCGGTTCGGTGAATTAACACTTTTTTCATCAAGGCAGAATTCTTAGTCCGTTATGTTTTATTCACTTTGGGAAATCTACCTTTGTCAAAAATGGAACAGATTATTTTGGTGTCCGAAATTCACCTGACAAATGTCATTGTTGACATTTTTTCTTTTGGCATTTATAAAGAATAATTTCTATGGGTGTTTCATGTAACGGGATCTCTTCTGACTCCAGGATTTCATAGAATGAGAAATGGATTGTTAGGGCAATCTGAAGCTTTTACGAAAACTTTAATTCACTGAAGAGTCAAAACAATTGTGGGTTACTTAAAGAAAGGAAAGTGTCCTCAATCACCTTTTCCGTAGAGCAGGGAAAGAAATTCACACAACTCAATTCCTATTCTCCTCTGTAATTCATAAGTTTTGCATCAAAAGCGGTTTATTCGTTTTCTCTTCATTTCTAAGTCTTACAGAGTAATTATTTAGTTAAAATAATCTTTGTTAAGATCTAAAAGAAACAGATAAATTAGAAAATGATGGATAAGGGAGAGACACGGTGACAGAGTTAGCCTTAGAAACCATTATAATCCTCCTTTGTACAGTTAACAATTTAAATCTTTTGCGGTAACACATTCATTTCTAAGAACACTATAGGGAGATGGAGGAAAAGTTTTTTTCTAGAATCACATACACCAGCATAAAACTTCTGTATTATAGGACAAATCCTGCTTAGGGCATACATAGGTAATCATCGAGATCTGGTATCTCTCTGGGAGAAACTCAAAACGAATTCACTGCGACATGACCTTATTTATAGTCCCAAGAAGTATGTCGATCCATAGGAAAAACGTCCTAGCAAAATAAACCTTGTAAAACAATTTTTATATTAAATTACACTTCTTTCTTGGGAGAGAATGCCTTTGGTGGGAAGGTTAAGAAAAATGTTTAAATATCTCCTTTTCCTTAAAAAGTAGGATGCAGCCTGAACCTCTCTGGGCACTTCTGCAGCGAGGAGCAGCAGTCCTGAGTGCCGTTCATGCGTTCGCGCCTTGCTCGGAATCATGGCACATGCCCACCTCACACAATGGGTGCCAAGGATACCAGCACTGCTCTTGCTCTCATCACGGATGACAGTTACACCCGACATTCCAAGCGCCATGCTTTCTCCGAGGCATTTTGAATGTATTGTTTACTATATCCTTCATATTCATTTTATCAAGGAAGGTCGGTTTTACTGTCCCTATGTTAAAATTGAGGGAATCACACGCCCAGTGAGGTTAAATCGTTTCCTGACGTGCCCTGGCGTCAAGGAAAAGAAGTGCGTGATGTGCGCCCAGCACTCTCTCCTGAAACCTGCGGTTTTAGCCACTGCATGTACTTCCCTGCCATTACAAAAACCTTTTTACACTTGATACTGATCACAATATTCAGGCATGAAAGCATTTTCAACATGACATTATGGCAGGCACACGGAAAAATCCAGAGTATACCCAGGGTCTAGTTGTCAAAAAATTATCTATACTAAATCTTTTCAGTAATTCCCCTCATAAAAATGAATTCTGACGGTAGAACTTTTGCTGAGATGTCAAATGCACTCAGTAGGAACAGCAGTGGTACTAACTGTGTTTTTGCACCCTAAAACACTGAGAAGGAATCCGGCAAAACACTTTCTTGCTCACCACCACGGGGCGCCTTTGATTAAATTTCAGCGGTTCGGTGAATTAACACTTTTTTCATCAAGGCAGAATTCTTAATCCGTTATGTTTTATTCACTTTGGGAAATCTACCTTTGTCAAAAATGGAACAGATTATTTTGGTGTCCGAAATTCACCTGACAAATGTCATTGTTGACATTTTTTCTTTTGGCATTTACAAAGAATAATTTCTATGGGTGTTTCATGTAACGGGATCTCTTCTGACTCCAGGATTTCATAGAATGAGAAATGGATTGTTAGGGCAAACTGAAGCTTTTACGAAAACTTTAATTCACTGAAGAGTCAAAACAATTGTGGGTTACTTAAAGAAAGGAAAGTGTCCTCAATCACCTTTTCCGTAGAGCAGGGAAAGAAATTCACACAACTCAATTCCTATTCTCCTCTGTAATTCATAAGTTTTGCATCAAAAGCGGTTTATTCGTTTTCTCTTCATTTCTAAGTCTTACAGAGTAATTATTTAGTTAAAATAATCTTTGTTAAGATCTAAAAGAAACAGATAAATTAGAAAATGATGGATAAGGGAGAGACACGGTGACAGAGTTAGCCTTAGAAACCATTATAATCCTCCTTTGTACAGTTAACAATTTAAATCTTTTGCGGTAACACATTCATTTCTAAGAACACTATAGGGAGATGGAGGAAAAGTTTTTTTCTAGAATCACATACACCAGCATAAAACTTCTGTATTATAGGACAAATCCTGCTTAGGGCATACATAGGTAATCATCGAGATCTGGTATCTCTCTGGGAGAAACTCAAAACGAATTCACTGCGACATGACCTTATTTATAGTCCCAAGAAGTATGTCGATCCATAGGAAAAACGTCCTAGCAAAATAAACCTTGTAAAACAATTTTTATATTAAATTACACTTCTTTCTTGGGAGAGAATGCCTTTGGTGGGAAGGTTAAGAAAAATGTTTAAATATCTCCTTTTCCTTAAAAAGTAGGATGCAGCCTGAACCTCTCTGGGCACTTCTGCAGCGAGGAGCAGCAGTCCTGAGTGCCGTTCATGCGTTCGCGCCTTGCTCGGAATCATGGCACATGCCCACCTCACACAATGGGTGCCAAGGATACCAGCACTGCTCTTGCTCTCATCACGGATGACAGTTACACCCGACATTCCAAGCGCCATGCTTTCTCCGAGGCATTTTGAATGTATTGTTTACTATATCCTTCATATTCATTTTATCAAGGAAGGTCGGTTTTACTGTCCCTATGTTAAAATTGAGGGAATCACACGCCCAGTGAGGTTAAATCGTTTCCTGACGTGCCCTGGCGTCAAGGAAAAGAAGTGCGTGATGTGCGCCCAGCACTCTCTCCTGAAACCTGCGCTTTTAGCCACTGCCTGTACTTCCCTGCCATTACAAAAACCTTTTTACACTTGATACTGATCACAATATTCAGGCATGAAAGCATTTTCAACATGACGTTATGGCAGGGACACGGAAAAATCCAGAGTATACCCAGGGTCTAGTTGTCAAAAAATTATCTATACTAAATCTTTTCAGTCATTCCCCTCTTAAAAATGAATTCTGACGGTAGAACTTTTGCTGAGATGTCAAATGCACTCAGTAGGAACAGCAGTGGTACTAACTGTGTTTTTGCACCCTAAAACACTGAGAAGGAATCCGGCAAAACACTTTCTTGCTCACCACCACGGGGCGCCTTTGATTAAATTTCAGCGGTTCGGTGAATTAACACTTTTTTCATCAAGGCAGAATTCTTAATCCGTTATGTTTTATTCACTTTGGGAAATCTACCTTTGTCAAAAATGGAACAGATTATTTTGGTGTCCGAAATTCACCTGACAAATGTCATTGTTGACATTTTTTCTTTTGGCATTTATAAAGAATAATTTCTATGGGTGTTTCATGTAACGGGATCTCTTCTGACTCCAGGATTTCATAGAATGAGAAATGGATTGTTAGGGCAATCTGAAGCTTTTACGAAAACTTTAATTCACTGAAGAGTCAAAACAATTGTGGGTTACTTAAAGAAAGGAAAGTGTCCTCAATCACCTTTTCCGTAGAGCAGGGAAAGAAATTCACACCACTCAATTCCTATTCTCCTCTGTAATTCATAAGTTTTGCATCAAAAGCGGTTTATTCGTTTTCTCTTCATTTCTAAGTCTTACAGAGTAATGATTTAGTTAAAATAATCTTTGTTAAGATCTAAAAGAAACAGATAAATTAGAAAATGATGGATAAGGGAGAGACACGGTGACAGAGTTAGCCTTAGAAACCATTATAATCCTCCTTTGTACAGTTAACAATTTAAATCTTTTGCGGTAACACATTCATTTCTAAGAACACTATAGGGAGATGGAGGAAAAGTTTTTTTCTAGAATCACATACACCAGCATAAAACTTCTGTATTATAGGACAAATCCTGCTTAGGGCATACATAGGTAATCATCGAGATCTGGTATCTCTCTGGGAGAAACTCAAAACGAATTCACTGCGACATGACCTTATTTATAGTCCCAAGAAGTATGTCGATCCATAGGAAAAACGTCCTAGCAAAATAAACCTTGTAAAACAATTTTTATATTAAATTACACTTCTTTCTTGGGAGAGAATGCCTTTGGTGGGAAGGTTAAGAAAAATGTTTAAATATCTCCTTTTCCTTAAAAAGTAGGATGCAGCCTGAACCTCTCTGGGCACTTCTGCAGCGAGGAGCAGCAGTCCTGAGTGCCGTTCATGCGTTCGCGCCTTGCTCGGAATCATGGCACATGCCCACCTCACACAATGGGTGCCAAGGATACCAGCACTGCTCTTGCTCTCATCACGGATGACAGTTACACCCGACATTCCAAGCGCCATGCTTTCTCCGAGGCATTTTGAATGTATTGTTTACTATATCCTTCATATTCATTTTATCAAGGAAGGTCGGTTTTACTGTCCCTATGTTAAAATTGAGGGAATCACACGCCCAGTGAGGTTAAATCGTTTCCTGACGTGCCCTGGCGTCAAGGAAAAGAAGTGCGTGATGTGCGCCCAGCACTCTCTCCTGAAACCTGCGGTTTTAGCCACTGCATGTACTTCCCTGCCATTACAAAAACCTTTTTACACTTGATACTGATCACAATATTCAGGCATGAAAGCATTTTCAACATGACGTTATGGCAGGCACACGGAAAAATCCAGAGTATACCCAGGGTCTAGTTGTCAAAAAATTATCTATACTAAATCTTTTCAGTCATTCCCCTCATAAAAATGAATTCTGACGGTAGAACTTTTGCTGAGATGTCAAATGCACTCAGTAGGAACAGCAGTGGTACTAACTGTGTTTTTGCACCCTAAAACACTGAGAAGGAATCCGGCAAAACACTTTCTTGCTCACCACCACGGGGCGCCTTTGATTAAATTTCAGCGGTTCGGTGAATTAACACTTTTTTCATCAAGGCAGAATTCTTAGTCCGTTATGTTTTATTCACTTTGGGAAATCTACCTTTGTCAAAAATGGAACAGATTATTTTGGTGTCCGAAATTCACCTGACAAATGTCATTGTTGACATTTTTTCTTTTGGCATTTATAAAGAATAATTTCTATGGGTGTTTCATGTAACGGGATCTCTTCTGACTCCAGGATTTCATAGAATGAGAAATGGATTGTTAGGGCAATCTGAAGCTTTTACGAAAACTTTAATTCACTGAAGAGTCAAAACAATTGTGGGTTACTTAAAGAAAGGAAAGTGTCCTCAATCACCTTTTCCGTAGAGCAGGGAAAGAAATTCACACAACTCAATTCCTATTCTCCTCTGTAATTCATAAGTTTTGCATCAAAAGCGGTTTATTCGTTTTCTCTTCATTTCTAAGTCTTACAGAGTAATTATTTAGTTAAAATAATCTTTGTTAAGATCTAAAAGAAACAGATAAATTAGAAAATGATGGATAAGGGAGAGACACGGTGACAGAGTTAGCCTTAGAAACCATTATAATCCTCCTTTGTACAGTTAACAATTTAAATCTTTTGCGGTAACACATTCATTTCTAAGAACACTATAGGGAGATGGAGGAAAAGTTTTTTTCTAGAATCACATACACCAGCATAAAACTTCTGTATTATAGGACAAATCCTGCTTAGGGCATACATAGGTAATCATCGAGATCTGGTATCTCTCTGGGAGAAACTCAAAACGAATTCACTGCGACATGACCTTATTTATAGTCCCAAGAAGTATGTCGATCCATAGGAAAAACGTCCTAGCAAAATAAACCTTGTAAAACAATTTTTATATTAAATTACACTTCTTTCTTGGGAGAGAATGCCTTTGGTGGGAAGGTTAAGAAAAATGTTTAAATATCTCCTTTTCCTTAAAAAGTAGGATGCAGCCTGAACCTCTCTGGGCACTTCTGCAGCGAGGAGCAGCAGTCCTGAGTGCCGTTCATGCGTTCGCGCCTTGCTCGGAATCATGGCACATGCCCACCTCACACAATGGGTGCCAAGGATACCAGCACTGCTCTTGCTCTCATCACGGATGACAGTTACACCCGACATTCCAAGCGCCATGCTTTCTCCGAGGCATTTTGAATGTATTGTTTACTATATCCTTCATATTCATTTTATCAAGGAAGGTCGGTTTTACTGTCCCTATGTTAAAATTGAGGGAATCACACGCCCAGTGAGGTTAAATCGTTTCCTGACGTGCCCTGGCGTCAAGGAAAAGAAGTGCGTGATGTGCGCCCAGCACTCTCTCCTGAAACCTGCGGTTTTAGCCACTGCATGTACTTCCCTGCCATTACAAAAACCTTTTTACACTTGATACTGATCACAATATTCAGGCATGAAAGCATTTTCAACATGACATTATGGCAGGCACACGGAAAAATCCAGAGTATACCCAGGGTCTAGTTGTCAAAAAATTATCTATACTAAATCTTTTCAGTAATTCCCCTCATAAAAATGAATTCTGACGGTAGAACTTTTGCTGAGATGTCAAATGCACTCAGTAGGAACAGCAGTGGTACTAACTGTGTTTTTGCACCCTAAAACACTGAGAAGGAATCCGGCAAAACACTTTCTTGCTCACCACCACGGGGCGCCTTTGATTAAATTTCAGCGGTTCGGTGAATTAACACTTTTTTCATCAAGGCAGAATTCTTAATCCGTTATGTTTTATTCACTTTGGGAAATCTACCTTTGTCAAAAATGGAACAGATTATTTTGGTGTCCGAAATTCACCTGACAAATGTCATTGTTGACATTTTTTCTTTTGGCATTTACAAAGAATAATTTCTATGGGTGTTTCATGTAACGGGATCTCTTCTGACTCCAGGATTTCATAGAATGAGAAATGGATTGTTAGGGCAAACTGAAGCTTTTACGAAAACTTTAATTCACTGAAGAGTCAAAACAATTGTGGGTTACTTAAAGAAAGGAAAGTGTCCTCAATCACCTTTTCCGTAGAGCAGGGAAAGAAATTCACACAACTCAATTCCTATTCTCCTCTGTAATTCATAAGTTTTGCATCAAAAGCGGTTTATTCGTTTTCTCTTCATTTCTAAGTCTTACAGAGTAATGATTTAGTTAAAATAATCTTTGTTAAGATCTAAAAGAAACAGATAAATTAGAAAATGATGGATAAGGGAGAGACACGGTGACAGAGTTAGCCTTAGAAACCATTATAATCCTCCTTTGTACAGTTAACAATTTAAATCTTTTGCGGTAACACATTCATTTCTAAGAACACTATAGGGAGATGGAGGAAAAGTTTTTTTCTAGAATCACATACACCAGCATAAAACTTCTGTATTATAGGACAAATCCTGCTTAGGGCATACATAGGTAATCATCGAGATCTGGTATCTCTCTGGGAGAAACTCAAAACGAATTCACTGCGACATGACCTTATTTATAGTCCCAAGAAGTATGTCGATCCATAGGAAAAACGTCCTAGCAAAATAAACCTTGTAAAACAATTTTTATATTAAATTACACTTCTTTCTTGGGAGAGAATGCCTTTGGTGGGAAGGTTAAGAAAAATGTTTAAATATCTCCTTTTCCTTAAAAAGTAGGATGCAGCCTGAACCTCTCTGGGCACTTCTGCAGCGAGGAGCAGCAGTCCTGAGTGCCGTTCATGCGTTCGCGCCTTGCTCGGAATCATGGCACATGCCCACCTCACACAATGGGTGCCAAGGATACCAGCACTGCTCTTGCTCTCATCACGGATGACAGTTACACCCGACATTCCAAGCGCCATGCTTTCTCCGAGGCATTTTGAATGTATTGTTTACTATATCCTTCATATTCATTTTATCAAGGAAGGTCGGTTTTACTGTCCCTATGTTAAAATTGAGGGAATCACACGCCCAGTGAGGTTAAATCGTTTCCTGACGTGCCCTGGCGTCAAGGAAAAGAAGTGCGTGATGTGCGCCCAGCACTCTCTCCTGAAACCTGCGGTTTTAGCCACTGCATGTACTTCCCTGCCATTACAAAAACCTTTTTACACTTGATACTGATCACAATATTCAGGCATGAAAGCATTTTCAACATGACGTTATGGCAGGCACACGGAAAAATCCAGAGTATACCCAGGGTCTAGTTGTCAAAAAATTATCTATACTAAATCTTTTCAGTCATTCCCCTCATAAAAATGAATTCTGACGGTAGAACTTTTGCTGAGATGTCAAATGCACTCAGTAGGAACAGCAGTGGTACTAACTGTGTTTTTGCACCCTAAAACACTGAGAAGGAATCCGGCAAAACACTTTCTTGCTCACCACCACGGGGCGCCTTTGATTAAATTTCAGCGGTTCGGTGAATTAACACTTTTTTCATCAAGGCAGAATTCTTAATCCGTTATGTTTTATTCACTTTGGGAAATCTACCTTTGTCAAAAATGGAACAGATTATTTTGGTGTCCGAAATTCACCTGACAAATGTCATTGTTGACATTTTTTCTTTTGGCATTTACAAAGAATAATTTCTATGGTTGTTTCATGTAACGGGATCTCTTCTGACTCCAGGATTTCATAGAATGAGAAATGGATTGTTAGGGCAATCTGAAGCTTTTACGAAAACTTTAATTCACTGAAGAGTCAAAACAATTGTGGGTTACTTAAAGAAAGGAAAGTGTCCTCAATCACCTTTTCCGTAGAGCAGGGAAAGAAATTCACACCACTCAATTCCTATTCTCCTCTGTAATTCATAAGTTTTGCATCAAAAGCGGTTTATTCGTTTTCTCTTCATTTCTAAGTCTTACAGAGTAATTATTTAGTTAAAATAATCTTTGTTAAGATCTAAAAGAAACAGATAAATTAGAAAATGATGGATAAGGGAGAGACACGGTGACAGAGTTAGCCTTAGAAACCATTATAATCCTCCTTTGTACAGTTAACAATTTAAATCTTTTGCGGTAACACATTCATTTCTAAGAACACTATAGGGAGATGGAGGAAAAGTTTTTTTCTAGAATCACATACACCAGCATAAAACTTCTGTATTATAGGACAAATCCTGCTTAGGGCATACATAGGTAATCATCGAGATCTGGTATCTCTCTGGGAGAAACTCAAAACGAATTCACTGCGACATGACCTTATTTATAGTCCCAAGAAGTATGTCGATCCATAGGAAAAACGTCCTAGCAAAATAAACCTTGTAAAACAATTTTTATATTAAATTACACTTCTTTCTTGGGAGAGAATGCCTTTGGTGGGAAGGTTAAGAAAAATGTTTAAATATCTCCTTTTCCTTAAAAAGTAGGATGCAGCCTGAACCTCTCTGGGCACTTCTGCAGCGAGGAGCAGCAGTCCTGAGTGCCGTTCATGCGTTCGCGCCTTGCTCGGAATCATGGCACATGCCCACCTCACACAATGGGTGCCAAGGATACCAGCACTGCTCTTGCTCTCATCACGGATGACAGTTACACCCGACATTCCAAGCGCCATGCTTTCTCCGAGGCATTTTGAATGTATTGTTTACTATATCCTTCATATTCATTTTATCAAGGAAGGTCGGTTTTACTGTCCCTATGTTAAAATTGAGGGAATCACACGCCCAGTGAGGTTAAATCGTTTCCTGACGTGCCCTGGCGTCAAGGAAAAGAAGTGCGTGATGTGCGCCCAGCACTCTCTCCTGAAACCTGCGGTTTTAGCCACTGCATGTACTTCCCTGCCATTACAAAAACCTTTTTACACTTGATACTGATCACAATATTCAGGCATGAAAGCATTTTCAACATGACATTATGGCAGGCACACGGAAAAATCCAGAGTATACCCAGGGTCTAGTTGTCAAAAAATTATCTATACTAAATCTTTTCAGTAATTCCCCTCATAAAAATGAATTCTGACGGTAGAACTTTTGCTGAGATGTCAAATGCACTCAGTAGGAACAGCAGTGGTACTAACTGTGTTTTTGCACCCTAAAACACTGAGAAGGAATCCGGCAAAACACTTTCTTGCTCACCACCACGGGGCGCCTTTGATTAAATTTCAGCGGTTCGGTGAATTAACACTTTTTTCATCAAGGCAGAATTCTTAATCCGTTATGTTTTATTCACTTTGGGAAATCTACCTTTGTCAAAAATGGAACAGATTATTTTGGTGTCCGAAATTCACCTGACAAATGTCATTGTTGACATTTTTTCTTTTGGCATTTACAAAGAATAATTTCTATGGGTGTTTCATGTAACGGGATCTCTTCTGACTCCAGGATTTCATAGAATGAGAAATGGATTGTTAGGGCAAACTGAAGCTTTTACGAAAACTTTAATTCACTGAAGAGTCAAAACAATTGTGGGTTACTTAAAGAAAGGAAAGTGTCCTCAATCACCTTTTCCGTAGAGCAGGGAAAGAAATTCACACAACTCAATTCCTATTCTCCTCTGTAATTCATAAGTTTTGCATCAAAAGCGGTTTATTCGTTTTCTCTTCATTTCTAAGTCTTACAGAGTAATGATTTAGTTAAAATAATCTTTGTTAAGATCTAAAAGAAACAGATAAATTAGAAAATGATGGATAAGGGAGAGACACGGTGACAGAGTTAGCCTTAGAAACCATTATAATCCTCCTTTGTACAGTTAACAATTTAAATCTTTTGCGGTAACACATTCATTTCTAAGAACACTATAGGGAGATGGAGGAAAAGTTTTTTTCTAGAATCACATACACCAGCATAAAACTTCTGTATTATAGGACAAATCCTGCTTAGGGCATACATAGGTAATCATCGAGATCTGGTATCTCTCTGGGAGAAACTCAAAACGAATTCACTGCGACATGACCTTATTTATAGTCCCAAGAAGTATGTCGATCCATAGGAAAAACGTCCTAGCAAAATAAACCTTGTAAAACAATTTTTATATTAAATTACACTTCTTTCTTGGGAGAGAATGCCTTTGGTGGGAAGGTTAAGAAAAATGTTTAAATATCTCCTTTTCCTTAAAAAGTAGGATGCAGCCTGAACCTCTCTGGGCACTTCTGCAGCGAGGAGCAGCAGTCCTGAGTGCCGTTCATGCGTTCGCGCCTTGCTCGGAATCATGGCACATGCCCACCTCACACAATGGGTGCCAAGGATACCAGCACTGCTCTTGCTCTCATCACGGATGACAGTTACACCCGACATTCCAAGCGCCATGCTTTCTCCGAGGCATTTTGAATGTATTGTTTACTATATCCTTCATATTCATTTTATCAAGGAAGGTCGGTTTTACTGTCCCTATGTTAAAATTGAGGGAATCACACGCCCAGTGAGGTTAAATCGTTTCCTGACGTGCCCTGGCGTCAAGGAAAAGAAGTGCGTGATGTGCGCCCAGCACTCTCTCCTGAAACCTGCGGTTTTAGCCACTGCATGTACTTCCCTGCCATTACAAAAACCTTTTTACACTTGATACTGATCACAATATTCAGGCATGAAAGCATTTTCAACATGACGTTATGGCAGGCACACGGAAAAATCCAGAGTATACCCAGGGTCTAGTTGTCAAAAAATTATCTATACTAAATCTTTTCAGTCATTCCCCTCATAAAAATGAATTCTGACGGTAGAACTTTTGCTGAGATGTCAAATGCACTCAGTAGGAACAGCAGTGGTACTAACTGTGTTTTTGCACCCTAAAACACTGAGAAGGAATCCGGCAAAACACTTTCTTGCTCACCACCACGGGGCGCCTTTGATTAAATTTCAGCGGTTCGGTGAATTAACACTTTTTTCATCAAGGCAGAATTCTTAATCCGTTATGTTTTATTCACTTTGGGAAATCTACCTTTGTCAAAAATGGAACAGATTATTTTGGTGTCCGAAATTCACCTGACAAATGTCATTGTTGACATTTTTTCTTTTGGCATTTACAAAGAATAATTTCTATGGTTGTTTCATGTAACGGGATCTCTTCTGACTCCAGGATTTCATAGAATGAGAAATGGATTGTTAGGGCAATCTGAAGCTTTTACGAAAACTTTAATTCACTGAAGAGTCAAAACAATTGTGGGTTACTTAAAGAAAGGAAAGTGTCCTCAATCACCTTTTCCGTAGAGCAGGGAAAGAAATTCACACCACTCAATTCCTATTCTCCTCTGTAATTCATAAGTTTTGCATCAAAAGCGGTTTATTCGTTTTCTCTTCATTTCTAAGTCTTACAGAGTAATTATTTAGTTAAAATAATCTTTGTTAAGATCTAAAAGAAACAGATAAATTAGAAAATGATGGATAAGGGAGAGACACGGTGACAGAGTTAGCCTTAGAAACCATTATAATCCTCCTTTGTACAGTTAACAATTTAAATCTTTTGCGGTAACACATTCATTTCTAAGAACACTATAGGGAGATGGAGGAAAAGTTTTTTTCTAGAATCACATACACCAGCATAAAACTTCTGTATTATAGGACAAATCCTGCTTAGGGCATACATAGGTAATCATCGAGATCTGGTATCTCTCTGGGAGAAACTCAAAACGAATTCACTGCGACATGACCTTATTTATAGTCCCAAGAAGTATGTCGATCCATAGGAAAAACGTCCTAGCAAAATAAACCTTGTAAAACAATTTTTATATTAAATTACACTTCTTTCTTGGGAGAGAATGCCTTTGGTGGGAAGGTTAAGAAAAATGTTTAAATATCTCCTTTTCCTTAAAAAGTAGGATGCAGCCTGAACCTCTCTGGGCACTTCTGCAGCGAGGAGCAGCAGTCCTGAGTGCCGTTCATGCGTTCGCGCCTTGCTCGGAATCATGGCACATGCCCACCTCACACAATGGGTGCCAAGGATACCAGCACTGCTCTTGCTCTCATCACGGATGACAGTTACACCCGACATTCCAAGCGCCATGCTTTCTCCGAGGCATTTTGAATGTATTGTTTACTATATCCTTCATATTCATTTTATCAAGGAAGGTCGGTTTTACTGTCCCTATGTTAAAATTGAGGGAATCACACGCCCAGTGAGGTTAAATCGTTTCCTGACGTGCCCTGGCGTCAAGGAAAAGAAGTGCGTGATGTGCGCCCAGCACTCTCTCCTGAAACCTGCGCTTTTAGCCACTGCATGTACTTCCCTGCCATTACAAAAACCTTTTTACACTTGATACTGATCACAATATTCAGGCATGAAAGCATTTTCAACATGACGTTATGGCAGGCACACGGAAAAATCCAGAGTATACCCAGGGTCTAGTTGTCAAAAAATTATCTATACTAAATCTTTTCAGTAATTCCCCTCATAAAAATGAATTCTGACGGTAGAACTTTTGCTGAGATGTCAAATGCACTCAGTAGGAACAGCAGTGGTACTAACTGTGTTTTTGCACCCTAAAACACTGAGAAGGAATCCGGCAAAACACTTTCTTGCTCACCACCACGGGGCGCCTTTGATTAAATTTCAGCGGTTCGGTGAATTAACACTTTTTTCATCAAGGCAGAATTCTTAATCCGTTATGTTTTATTCACTTTGGGAAATCTACCTTTGTCAAAAATGGAACAGATTATTTTGGTGTCCGAAATTCACCTGACAAATGTCATTGTTGACATTTTTTCTTTTGGCATTTACAAAGAATAATTTCTATGGGTGTTTCATGTAACGGGATCTCTTCTGACTCCAGGATTTCATAGAATGAGAAATGGATTGTTAGGGCAATCTGAAGCTTTTACGAAAACTTTAATTCACTGAAGAGTCAAAACAATTGTGGGTTACTTAAAGAAAGGAAAGTGTCCTCAATCACCTTTTCCGTAGAGCAGGGAAAGAAATTCACACAACTCAATTCCTATTCTCCTCTGTAATTCATAAGTTTTGCATCAAAAGCGGTTTATTCGTTTTCTCTTCATTTCTAAGTCTTACAGAGTAATGATTTAGTTAAAATAATCTTTGTTAAGATCTAAAAGAAACAGATAAATTAGAAAATGATGAATAAGGGAGAGACACGGTGACAGAGTTAGCCTTAGAAACCATTATAATCCTCCTTTGTACAGTTAACAATTTAAATCTTTTGCGGTAACACATTCATTTCTAAGAACACTATAGGGAGATGGAGGAAAAGTTTTTTTCTAGAATCACATACACCAGCATAAAACTTCTGTATTATAGGACAAATCCTGCTTAGGGCATACATAGGTAATCATCGAGATCTGGTATCTCTCTGGGAGAAACTCAAAACGAATTCACTGCGACATGACCTTATTTATAGTCCCAAGAAGTATGTCGATCCATAGGAAAAACGTCCTAGCAAAATAAACCTTGTAAAACAATTTTTATATTAAATTACACTTCTTTCTTGGGAGAGAATGCCTTTGGTGGGAAGGTTAAGAAAAATGTTTAAATATCTCCTTTTCCTTAAAAAGTAGGATGCAGCCTGAACCTCTCTGGGCACTTCTGCAGCGAGGAGCAGCAGTCCTGAGTGCCGTTCATGCGTTCGCGCCTTGCTCGGAATCATGGCACATGCCCACCTCACACAATGGGTGCCAAGGATACCAGCACTGCTCTTGCTCTCATCACGGATGACAGTTACACCCGACATTCCAAGCGCCATGCTTTCTCCGAGGCATTTTGAATGTATTGTTTACTATATCCTTCATATTCATTTTATCAAGGAAGGTCGGTTTTACTGTCCCTATGTTAAAATTGAGGGAATCACACGCCCAGTGAGGATAAATCGTTTCCTGACGTGCCCTGGCGTCAAGGAAAAGAAGTGCGTGATGTGCGCCCAGCACTCTCTCCTGAAACCTGCGGTTTTAGCCACTGCATGTACTTCACTGCCTTTACAAAAACCTTTTTACACTTGATACTGATCACAATATTCAGGCATGAAAGCATTTTCAACATGACGTTATGGCAGGCACACGGAAAAATCCAGAGTATACCCAGGGTCTAGTTGTCAAAAAATTATCTATACTAAATCTTTTCAGTCATTCCCCTCTTAAAAATGAATTCTGACGGTAGAACTTTTGCTGAGATGTCAAATGCACTCAGTAGGAACAGCAGTGGTACTAACTGTGTTTTTGCACCCTAAAACACTGAGAAGGAATCCGGCAAAACACTTTCTTGCTCACCACCACGGGGCGCCTTTGATTAAATTTCAGCGGTTCGGTGAATTAACACTTTTTTCATCAAGGCAGAATTCTTAATCCGTTATGTTTTATTCACTTTGGGAAATCTACCTTTGTCAAAAATGGAACAGATTATTTTGGTGTCCGAAATTCACCTGACAAATGTCATTGTTGACATTTTTTCTTTTGGCATTTACAAAGAATAATTTCTATGGGTGTTTCATGTAACGGGATCTCTTCTGACTCCAGGATTTCATAGAATGAGAAATGGATTGTTAGGGCAAACTGAAGCTTTTACGAAAACTTTAATTCACTGAAGAGTCAAAACAATTGTGGGTTACTTAAAGAAAGGAAAGTGTCCTCAATCACCTTTTCCGTAGAGCAGGGAAAGAAATTCACACAACTCAATTCCTATTCTCCTCTGTAATTCATAAGTTTTGCATCAAAAGCGGTTTATTCGTTTTCTCTTCATTTCTAAGTCTTACAGAGTAATTATTTAGTTAAAATAATCTTTGTTAAGATCTAAAAGAAACAGATAAATTAGAAAATGATGGATAAGGGAGAGACACGGTGACAGAGTTAGCCTTAGAAACCATTATAATCCTCCTTTGTACAGTTAACAATTTAAATCTTTTGCGGTAACACATTCATTTCTAAGAACACTATAGGGAGATGGAGGAAAAGTTTTTTTCTAGAATCACATACACCAGCATAAAACTTCTGTATTATAGGACAAATCCTGCTTAGGGCATACATAGGTAATCATCGAGATCTGGTATCTCTCTGGGAGAAACTCAAAACGAATTCACTGCGACATGACCTTATTTATAGTCCCAAGAAGTATGTCGATCCATAGGAAAAACGTCCTAGCAAAATAAACCTTGTAAAACAATTTTTATATTAAATTACACTTCTTTCTTGGGAGAGAATGCCTTTGGTGGGAAGGTTAAGAAAAATGTTTAAATATCTCCTTTTCCTTAAAAAGTAGGATGCAGCCTGAACCTCTCTGGGCACTTCTGCAGCGAGGAGCAGCAGTCCTGAGTGCCGTTCATGCGTTCGCGCCTTGCTCGGAATCATGGCACATGCCCACCTCACACAATGGGTGCCAAGGATACCAGCACTGCTCTTGCTCTCATCACGGATGACAGTTACACCCGACATTCCAAGCGCCATGCTTTCTCCGAGGCATTTTGAATGTATTGTTTACTATATCCTTCATATTCATTTTATCAAGGAAGGTCGGTTTTACTGTCCCTATGTTAAAATTGAGGGAATCACACGCCCAGTGAGGTTAAATCGTTTCCTGACGTGCCCTGGCGTCAAGGAAAAGAAGTGCGTGATGTGCGCCCAGCACTCTCTCCTGAAACCTGCGGTTTTAGCCACTGCATGTACTTCCCTGCCATTACAAAAACCTTTTTACACTTGATACTGATCACAATATTCAGGCATGAAAGCATTTTCAACATGACGTTATGGCAGGCACACGGAAAAATCCAGAGTATACCCAGGGTCTAGTTGTCAAAAAATTATCTATACTAAATCTTTTCAGTCATTCCCCTCTTAAAAATGAATTCTGACGGTAGAACTTTTGCTGAGATGTCAAATGCACTCAGTAGGAACAGCAGTGGTACTAACTGTGTTTTTGCACCCTAAAACACTGAGAAGGAATCCGGCAAAACACTTTCTTGCTCACCACCACGGGGCGCCTTTGATTAAATTTCAGCGGTTCGGTGAATTAACACTTTTTTCATCAAGGCAGAATTCTTAATCCGTTATGTTTTATTCACTTTGGGAAATCTACCTTTGTCAAAAATGGAACAGATTATTTTGGTGTCCGAAATTCACCTGACAAATGTCATTGTTGACATTTTTTCTTTTGGCATTTATAAAGAATAATTTCTATGGGTGTTTCATGTAACGGGATCTCTTCTGACTCCAGGATTTCATAGAATGAGAAATGGATTGTTAGGGCAATCTGAAGCTTTTACGAAAACTTTAATTCACTGAAGAGTCAAAACAATTGTGGGTTACTTAAAGAAAGGAAAGTGTCCTCAATCACCTTTTCCGTAGAGCAGGGAAAGAAATTCACACCACTCAATTCCTATTCTCCTCTGTAATTCATAAGTTTTGCATCAAAAGCGGTTTATTCGTTTTCTCTTCATTTCTAAGTCTTACAGAGTAATGATTTAGTTAAAATAATCTTTGTTAAGATCTAAAAGAAACAGATAAATTAGAAAATGATGGATAAGGGAGAGACACGGTGACAGAGTTAGCCTTAGAAACCATTATAATCCTCCTTTGTACAGTTAACAATTTAAATCTTTTGCGGTAACACATTCATTTCTAAGAACACTATAGGGAGATGGAGGAAAAGTTTTTTTCTAGAATCACATACACCAGCATAAAACTTCTGTATTATAGGACAAATCCTGCTTAGGGCATACATAGGTAATCATCGAGATCTGGTATCTCTCTGGGAGAAACTCAAAACGAATTCACTGCGACATGACCTTATTTATAGTCCCAAGAAGTATGTCGATCCATAGGAAAAACGTCCTAGCAAAATAAACCTTGTAAAACAATTTTTATATTAAATTACACTTCTTTCTTGGGAGAGAATGCCTTTGGTGGGAAGGTTAAGAAAAATGTTTAAATATCTCCTTTTCCTTAAAAAGTAGGATGCAGCCTGAACCTCTCTGGGCACTTCTGCAGCGAGGAGCAGCAGTCCTGAGTGCCGTTCATGCGTTCGCGCCTTGCTCGGAATCATGGCACATGCCCACCTCACACAATGGGTGCCAAGGATACCAGCACTGCTCTTGCTCTCATCACGGATGACAGTTACACCCGACATTCCAAGCGCCATGCTTTCTCCGAGGCATTTTGAATGTATTGTTTACTATATCCTTCATATTCATTTTATCAAGGAAGGTCGGTTTTACTGTCCCTATGTTAAAATTGAGGGAATCACACGCCCAGTGAGGTTAAATCGTTTCCTGACGTGCCCTGGCGTCAAGGAAAAGAAGTGCGTGATGTGCGCCCAGCACTCTCTCCTGAAACCTGCGGTTTTAGCCACTGCATGTACTTCCCTGCCATTACAAAAACCTTTTTACACTTGATACTGATCACAATATTCAGGCATGAAAGCATTTTCAACATGACGTTATGGCAGGCACACGGAAAAATCCAGAGTATACCCAGGGTCTAGTTGTCAAAAAATTATCTATACTAAATCTTTTCAGTAATTCCCCTCATAAAAATGAATTCTGACGGTAGAACTTTTGCTGAGATGTCAAATGCACTCAGTAGGAACAGCAGTGGTACTAACTGTGTTTTTGCACCCTAAAACACTGAGAAGGAATCCGGCAAAACACTTTCTTGCTCACCACCACGGGGCGCCTTTGATTAAATTTCAGCGGTTCGGTGAATTAACACTTTTTTCATCAAGGCAGAATTCTTAATCCGTTATGTTTTATTCACTTTGGGAAATCTACCTTTGTCAAAAATGGAACAGATTATTTTGGTGTCCGAAATTCACCTGACAAATGTCATTGTTGACATTTTTTCTTTTGGCATTTACAAAGAATAATTTCTATGGGTGTTTCATGTAACGGGATCTCTTCTGACTCCAGGATTTCATAGAATGAGAAATGGATTGTTAGGGCAAACTGAAGCTTTTACGAAAACTTTAATTCACTGAAGAGTCAAAACAATTGTGGGTTACTTAAAGAAAGGAAAGTGTCCTCAATCACCTTTTCCGTAGAGCAGGGAAAGAAATTCACACAACTCAATTCCTATTCTCCTCTGTAATTCATAAGTTTTGCATCAAAAGCGGTTTATTCGTTTTCTCTTCATTTCTAAGTCTTACAGAGTAATGATTTAGTTAAAATAATCTTTGTTAAGATCTAAAAGAAACAGATAAATTAGAAAATGATGGATAAGGGAGAGACACGGTGACAGAGTTAGCCTTAGAAACCATTATAATCCTCCTTTGTACAGTTAACAATTTAAATCTTTTGCGGTAACACATTCATTTCTAAGAACACTATAGGGAGATGGAGGAAAAGTTTTTTTCTAGAATCACATACACCAGCATAAAACTTCTGTATTATAGGACAAATCCTGCTTAGGGCATACATAGGTAATCATCGAGATCTGGTATCTCTCTGGGAGAAACTCAAAACGAATTCACTGCGACATGACCTTATTTATAGTCCCAAGAAGTATGTCGATCCATAGGAAAAACGTCCTAGCAAAATAAACCTTGTAAAACAATTTTTATATTAAATTACACTTCTTTCTTGGGAGAGAATGCCTTTGGTGGGAAGGTTAAGAAAAATGTTTAAATATCTCCTTTTCCTTAAAAAGTAGGATGCAGCCTGAACCTCTCTGGGCACTTCTGCAGCGAGGAGCAGCAGTCCTGAGTGCCGTTCATGCGTTCGCGCCTTGCTCGGAATCATGGCACATGCCCACCTCACACAATGGGTGCCAAGGATACCAGCACTGCTCTTGCTCTCATCACGGATGACAGTTACACCCGACATTCCAAGCGCCATGCTTTCTCCGAGGCATTTTGAATGTATTGTTTACTATATCCTTCATATTCATTTTATCAAGGAAGGTCGGTTTTACTGTCCCTATGTTAAAATTGAGGGAATCACACGCCCAGTGAGGTTAAATCGTTTCCTGACGTGCCCTGGCGTCAAGGAAAAGAAGTGCGTGATGTGCGCCCAGCACTCTCTCCTGAAACCTGCGGTTTTAGCCACTGCATGTACTTCCCTGCCATTACAAAAACCTTTTTACACTTGATACTGATCACAATATTCAGGCATGAAAGCATTTTCAACATGACGTTATGGCAGGCACACGGAAAAATCCAGAGTATACCCAGGGTCTAGTTGTCAAAAAATTATCTATACTAAATCTTTTCAGTCATTCCCCTCATAAAAATGAATTCTGACGGTAGAACTTTTGCTGAGATGTCAAATGCACTCAGTAGGAACAGCAGTGGTACTAACTGTGTTTTTGCACCCTAAAACACTGAGAAGGAATCCGGCAAAACACTTTCTTGCTCACCACCACGGGGCGCCTTTGATTAAATTTCAGCGGTTCGGTGAATTAACACTTTTTTCATCAAGGCAGAATTCTTAATCCGTTATGTTTTATTCACTTTGGGAAATCTACCTTTGTCAAAAATGGAACAGATTATTTTGGTGTCCGAAATTCACCTGACAAATGTCATTGTTGACATTTTTTCTTTTGGCATTTACAAAGAATAATTTCTATGGTTGTTTCATGTAACGGGATCTCTTCTGACTCCAGGATTTCATAGAATGAGAAATGGATTGTTAGGGCAATCTGAAGCTTTTACGAAAACTTTAATTCACTGAAGAGTCAAAACAATTGTGGGTTACTTAAAGAAAGGAAAGTGTCCTCAATCACCTTTTCCGTAGAGCAGGGAAAGAAATTCACACCACTCAATTCCTATTCTCCTCTGTAATTCATAAGTTTTGCATCAAAAGCGGTTTATTCGTTTTCTCTTCATTTCTAAGTCTTACAGAGTAATTATTTAGTTAAAATAATCTTTGTTAAGATCTAAAAGAAACAGATAAATTAGAAAATGATGGATAAGGGAGAGACACGGTGACAGAGTTAGCCTTAGAAACCATTATAATCCTCCTTTGTACAGTTAACAATTTAAATCTTTTGCGGTAACACATTCATTTCTAAGAACACTATAGGGAGATGGAGGAAAAGTTTTTTTCTAGAATCACATACACCAGCATAAAACTTCTGTATTATAGGACAAATCCTGCTTAGGGCATACATAGGTAATCATCGAGATCTGGTATCTCTCTGGGAGAAACTCAAAACGAATTCACTGCGACATGACCTTATTTATAGTCCCAAGAAGTATGTCGATCCATAGGAAAAACGTCCTAGCAAAATAAACCTTGTAAAACAGTTTTTATATTAAATTACACTTCTTTCTTGGGAGAGAATGCCTTTGGTGGGAAGGTTAAGAAAAATGTTTAAATATCTCCTTTTCCTTAAAAAGTAGGATGCAGCCTGAACCTCTCTGGGCACTTCTGCAGCGAGGAGCAGCAGTCCTGAGTGCCGTTCATGCGTTCGCGCCTTGCTCGGAATCATGGCACATGCCCACCTCACACAATGGGTGCCAAGGATACCAGCACTGCTCTTGCTCTCATCACGGATGACAGTTACACCCGACATTCCAAGCGCCATGCTTTCTCCGAGGCATTTTGAATGTATTGTTTACTATATCCTTCATATTCATTTTATCAAGGAAGGTCGGTTTTACTGTCCCTATGTTAAAATTGAGGGAATCACACGCCCAGTGAGGTTAAATCGTTTCCTGACGTGCCCTGGCGTCAAGGAAAAGAAGTGCGTGATGTGCGCCCAGCACTCTCTCCTGAAACCTGCGCTTTTAGCCACTGCATGTACTTCCCTGCCATTACAAAAACCTTTTTACACTTGATACTGATCACAATATTCAGGCATGAAAGCATTTTCAACATGACGTTATGGCAGGCACACGGAAAAATCCAGAGTATACCCAGGGTCTAGTTGTCAAAAAATTATCTATACTAAATCTTTTCAGTAATTCCCCTCATAAAAATGAATTCTGACGGTAGAACTTTTGCTGAGATGTCAAATGCACTCAGTAGGAACAGCAGTGGTACTAACTGTGTTTTTGCACCCTAAAACACTGAGAAGGAATCCGGCAAAACACTTTCTTGCTCACCACCACGGGGCGCCTTTGATTAAATTTCAGCGGTTCGGTGAATTAACACTTTTTTCATCAAGGCAGAATTCTTAATCCGTTATGTTTTATTCACTTTGGGAAATCTACCTTTGTCAAAAATGGAACAGATTATTTTGGTGTCCGAAATTCACCTGACAAATGTCATTGTTGACATTTTTTCTTTTGGCATTTACAAAGAATAATTTCTATGGGTGTTTCATGTAACGGGATCTCTTCTGACTCCAGGATTTCATAGAATGAGAAATGGATTGTTAGGGCAATCTGAAGCTTTTACGAAAACTTTAATTCACTGAAGAGTCAAAACAATTGTGGGTTACTTAAAGAAAGGAAAGTGTCCTCAATCACCTTTTCCGTAGAGCAGGGAAAGAAATTCACACAACTCAATTCCTATTCTCCTCTGTAATTCATAAGTTTTGCATCAAAAGCGGTTTATTCGTTTTCTCTTCATTTCTAAGTCTTACAGAGTAATGATTTAGTTAAAATAATCTTTGTTAAGATCTAAAAGAAACAGATAAATTAGAAAATGATGAATAAGGGAGAGACACGGTGACAGAGTTAGCCTTAGAAACCATTATAATCCTCCTTTGTACAGTTAACAATTTAAATCTTTTGCGGTAACACATTCATTTCTAAGAACACTATAGGGAGATGGAGGAAAAGTTTTTTTCTAGAATCACATACACCAGCATAAAACTTCTGTATTATAGGACAAATCCTGCTTAGGGCATACATAGGTAATCATCGAGATCTGGTATCTCTCTGGGAGAAACTCAAAACGAATTCACTGCGACATGACCTTATTTATAGTCCCAAGAAGTATGTCGATCCATAGGAAAAACGTCCTAGCAAAATAAACCTTGTAAAACAATTTTTATATTAAATTACACTTCTTTCTTGGGAGAGAATGCCTTTGGTGGGAAGGTTAAGAAAAATGTTTAAATATCTCCTTTTCCTTAAAAAGTAGGATGCAGCCTGAACCTCTCTGGGCACTTCTGCAGCGAGGAGCAGCAGTCCTGAGTGCCGTTCATGCGTTCGCGCCTTGCTCGGAATCATGGCACATGCCCACCTCACACAATGGGTGCCAAGGATACCAGCACTGCTCTTGCTCTCATCACGGATGACAGTTACACCCGACATTCCAAGCGCCATGCTTTCTCCGAGGCATTTTGAATGTATTGTTTACTATATCCTTCATATTCATTTTATCAAGGAAGGTCGGTTTTACTGTCCCTATGTTAAAATTGAGGGAATCACACGCCCAGTGAGGTTAAATCGTTTCCTGACGTGCCCTGGCGTCAAGGAAAAGAAGTGCGTGATGTGCGCCCAGCACTCTCTCCTGAAACCTGCGGTTTTAGCCACTGCATGTACTTCCCTGCCATTACAAAAACCTTTTTACACTTGATACTGATCACAATATTCAGGCATGAAAGCATTTTCAACATGACGTTATGGCAGGCACACGGAAAAATCCAGAGTATACCCAGGGTCTAGTTGTCAAAAAATTATCTATACTAAATCTTTTCAGTCATTCCCCTCTTAAAAATGAATTCTGACGGTAGAACTTTTGCTGAGATGTCAAATGCACTCAGTAGGAACAGCAGTGGTACTAACTGTGTTTTTGCACCCTAAAACACTGAGAAGGAATCCGGCAAAACACTTTCTTGCTCACCACCACGGGGCGCCTTTGATTAAATTTCAGCGGTTCGGTGAATTAACACTTTTTTCATCAAGGCAGAATTCTTAATCCGTTATGTTTTATTCACTTTGGGAAATCTACCTTTGTCAAAAATGGAACAGATTATTTTGGTGTCCGAAATTCACCTGACAAATGTCATTGTTGACATTTTTTCTTTTGGCATTTATAAAGAATAATTTCTATGGGTGTTTCATGTAACGGGATCTCTTCTGACTCCAGGATTTCATAGAATGAGAAATGGATTGTTAGGGCAATCTGAAGCTTTTACGAAAACTTTAATTCACTGAAGAGTCAAAACAATTGTGGGTTACTTAAAGAAAGGAAAGTGTCCTCAATCACCTTTTCCGTAGAGCAGGGAAAGAAATTCACACAACTCAATTCCTATTCTCCTCTGTAATTCATAAGTTTTGCATCAAAAGCGGTTTATTCGTTTTCTCTTCATTTCTAAGTCTTACAGAGTAATGATTTAGTTAAAATAATCTTTGTTAAGATCTAAAAGAAACAGATAAATTAGAAAATGATGGATAAGGGAGAGACACGGTGACAGAGTTAGCCTTAGAAACCATTATAATCCTCCTTCGTACAGTTAACAATTTAAATCTTTTGCGGTAACACATTCATTTCTAAGAACACTATAGGGAGATGGAGGAAAAGTTTTTTTCTAGAATCACATACACCAGCATAAAACTTCTGTATTATAGGACAAATCCTGCTTAGGGCATACATAGGTAATCATCGAGATCTGGTATCTCTCTGGGAGAAACTCAAAACGAATTCACTGCGACATGACCTTATTTATAGTCCCAAGAAGTATGTCGATCCATAGGAAAAACGTCCTAGCAAAATAAACCTTGTAAAACAATTTTTATATTAAATTACACTTCTTTCTTGGGAGAGAATGCCTTTGGTGGGAAGGTTAAGAAAAATGTTTAAATATCTCCTTTTCCTTAAAAAGTAGGATGCAGCCTGAACCTCTCTGGGCACTTCTGCAGCGAGGAGCAGCAGTCCTGAGTGCCGTTCATGCGTTCGCGCCTTGCTCGGAATCATGGCACATGCCCACCTCACACAATGGGTGCCAAGGATACCAGCACTGCTCTTGCTCTCATCACGGATGACAGTTACACCCGACATTCCAAGCGCCATGCTTTCTCCGAGGCATTTTGAATGTATTGTTTACTATATCCTTCATATTCATTTTATCAAGGAAGGTCGGTTTTACTGTCCCTATGTTAAAATTGAGGGAATCACACGCCCAGTGAGGTTAAATCGTTTCCTGACGTGCCCTGGCGTCAAGGAAAAGAAGTGCGTGATGTGCGCCCAGCACTCTCTCCTGAAACCTGCGGTTTTAGCCACTGCATGTACTTCCCTGCCATTACAAAAACCTTTTTACACTTGATACTGATCACAATATTCAGGCATGAAAGCATTTTCAACATGACGTTATGGCAGGCACACGGAAAAATCCAGAGTATACCCAGGGTCTAGTTGTCAAAAAATTATCTATACTAAATCTTTTCAGTCATTCCCCTCATAAAAATGAATTCTGACGGTAGAACTTTTGCTGAGATGTCAAATGCACTCAGTAGGAACAGCAGTGGTACTAACTGTGTTTTTGCACCCTAAAACACTGAGAAGGAATCCGGCAAAACACTTTCTTGCTCACCACCACGGGGCGCCTTTGATTAAATTTCAGCGGTTCGGTGAATTAACACTTTTTTCATCAAGGCAGAATTCTTAATCCGTTATGTTTTATTCACTTTGGGAAATCTACCTTTGTCAAAAATGGAACAGATTATTTTGGTGTCCGAAATTCACCTGACAAATGTCATTGTTGACATTTTTTCTTTTGGCATTTATAAAGAATAATTTCTATGGGTGTTTCATGTAACGGGATCTCTTCTGACTCCAGGATTTCATAGAATGAGAAATGGATTGTTAGGGCAATCTGAAGCTTTTACGAAAACTTTAATTCACTGAAGAGTCAAAACAATTGTGGGTTACTTAAAGAAAGGAAAGTGTCCTCAATCACCTTTTCCGTAGAGCAGGGAAAGAAATTCACACCACTCAATTCCTATTCTCCTATGTAATTCATAAGTTTTGCATCAAAAGCGGTTTATTCGTTTTCTCTTCATTTCTAAGTCTTACAGAGTAATGATTTAGTTAAAATAATCTTTGTTAAGATCTAAAAGAAACAGATTTGTACAGTTAACAATTTAAATCTTTTGCGGTAACACATTCATTTCTAAGAACACTATAGGGAGATGGAGGAAAAGTTTTTTTCTAGAATCACATACACCAGCATAAAACTTCTGTATTATAGGACAAATCCTGCTTAGGGCATACATAGGTAATCATCGAGATCTGGTATCTCTCTGGGAGAAACTCAAAACGAATTCACTGCGACATGACCTTATTTATAGTCCCAAGAAGTATGTCGATCCATAGGAAAAACGTCCTAGCAAAATAAACCTTGTAAAACAATTTTTATATTAAATTACACTTCTTTCTTGGGAGAGAATGCCTTTGGTGGGAAGGTTAAGAAAAATGTTTAAATATCTCCTTTTCCTTAAAAAGTAGGATGCAGCCTGAACCTCTCTGGGCACTTCTGCAGCGAGGAGCAGCAGTCCTGAGTGCCGTTCATGCGTTCGCGCCTTGCTCGGAATCATGGCACATGCCCACCTCACACAATGGGTGCCAAGGATACCAGCACTGCTCTTGCTCTCATCACGGATGACAGTTACACCCGACATTCCAAGCGCCATGCTTTCTCCGAGGCATTTTGAATGTATTGTTTACTATATCCTTCATATTCATTTTATCAAGGAAGGTCGGTTTTACTGTCCCTATGTTAAAATTGAGGGAATCACACGCCCAGTGAGGTTAAATCGTTTCCTGACGTGCCCTGGCGTCAAGGAAAAGAAGTGCGTGATGTGCGCCCAGCACTCTCTCCTGAAACCTGCGGTTTTAGCCACTGCATGTACTTCCCTGCCATTACAAAAACCTTTTTACACTTGATACTGATCACAATATTCAGGCATGAAAGCATTTTCAACATGACGTTATGGCAGGCACACGGAAAAATCCAGAGTATACCCAGGGTCTAGTTGTCAAAAAATTATCTATACTAAATCTTTTCAGTCATTCCCCTCATAAAAATGAATTCTGACGGTAGAACTTTTGCTGAGATGTCAAATGCACTCAGTAGGAACAGCAGTGGTACTAACTGTGTTTTTGCACCCTAAAACACTGAGAAGGAATCCGGCAAAACACTTTCTTGCTCACCACCACGGGGCGCCTTTGATTAAATTTCAGCGGTTCGGTGAATTAACACTTTTTTCATCAAGGCAGAATTCTTAATCCGTTATGTTTTATTCACTTTGGGAAATCTACCTTTGTCAAAAATGGAACAGATTATTTTGGTGTCCGAAATTCACCTGACAAATGTCATTGTTGACATTTTTTCTTTTGGCATTTATAAAGAATAATTTCTATGGGTGTTTCATGTAACGGGATCTCTTCTGACTCCAGGATTTCATAGAATGAGAAATGGATTGTTAGGGCAATCTGAAGCTTTTACGAAAACTTTAATTCACTGAAGAGTCAAAACAATTGTGGGTTACTTAAAGAAAGGAAAGTGTCCTCAATCACCTTTTCCGTAGAGCAGGGAAAGAAATTCACACCACTCAATTCCTATTCTCCTCTGTAATTCATAAGTTTTGCATCAAAAGCGGTTTATTCGTTTTCTCTTCATTTCTAAGTCTTACAGAGTAATGATTTAGTTAAAATAATCTTTGTTAAGATCTAAAAGAAACAGATAAATTAGAAAATGATGGATAAGGGAGAGACACGGTGACAGAGTTAGCCTTAGAAACCATTATAATCCTCCTTTGTACAGTTAACAATTTAAATCTTTTGCGGTAACACATTCATTTCTAAGAACACTATAGGGAGATGGAGGAAAAGTTTTTTTCTAGAATCACATACACCAGCATAAAACTTCTGTATTATAGGACAAATCCTGCTTAGGGCATACATAGGTAATCATCGAGATCTGGTATCTCTCTGGGAGAAACTCAAAACGAATTCACTGCGACATGACCTTATTTATAGTCCCAAGAAGTATGTCGATCCATAGGAAAAACGTCCTAGCAAAATAAACCTTGTAAAACAATTTTTATATTAAATTACACTTCTTTCTTGGGAGAGAATGCCTTTGGTGGGAAGGTTAAGAAAAATGTTTAAATATCTCCTTTTCCTTAAAAAGTAGGATGCAGCCTGAACCTCTCTGGGCACTTCTGCAGCGAGGAGCAGCAGTCCTGAGTGCCGTTCATGCGTTCGCGCCTTGCTCGGAATCATGGCACATGCCCACCTCACACAATGGGTGCCAAGGATACCAGCACTGCTCTTGCTCTCATCACGGATGACAGTTACACCCGACATTCCAAGCGCCATGCTTTCTCCGAGGCATTTTGAATGTATTGTTTACTATATCCTTCATATTCATTTTATCAAGGAAGGTCGGTTTTACTGTCCCTATGTTAAAATTGAGGGAATCACACGCCCAGTGAGGTTAAATCGTTTCCTGACGTGCCCTGGCGTCAAGGAAAAGAAGTGCGTGATGTGCGCCCAGCACTCTCTCCTGAAACCTGCGGTTTTAGCCACTGCCTGTACTTCCCTGCCATTACAAAAACCTTTTTACACTTGATACTGATCACAATATTCAGGCATGAAAGCATTTTCAACATGACGTTATGGCAGGCACACGGAAAAATCCAGAGTATACCCAGGGTCTAGTTGTCAAAAAATTATCTATACTAAATCTTTTCAGTCATTCCCCTCATAAAAATGAATTCTGACGGTAGAACTTTTGCTGAGATGTCAAATGCACTCAGTAGGAACAGCAGTGGTACTAACTGTGTTTTTGCACCCTAAAACACTGAGAAGGAATCCAGCAAAACACTTTCTTGCTCACCACCACGGGGCGCCTTTGATTAAATTTCAGCGGTTCGGTGAATTAACACTTTTTTCATCAAGGCAGAATTCTTAATCCGTTATGTTTTATTCACTTTGGGAAATCTACCTTTGTCAAAAATGGAACAGATTATTTTGGTGTCCGAAATTCACCTGACAAATGTCATTGTTGACATTTTTTCTTTTGGCATTTATAAAGAATAATTTCTATGGGTGTTTCATGTAACGGGATCTCTTCTGACTCCAGGATTTCATAAAATGAGAAATGAATTGTTAGGGCAATCTGAAGCTTTTACGAAAACTTTAATTCACTGAAGAGTCAAAACAATTGTGGGTTACTTAAAGAAAGGAAAGTGTCCTCAATCACCTTTTCCGTAGAGCAGGGAAAGAAATTCACACCACTCAATTCCTATTCTCCTCTGTAATTCATAAGTTTTGCATCAAAAGCGGTTTATTCGTTTTCTATTCATTTCTAAGTCTTACAGAGTAATTATTTAGTTAAAATAATCTTTGTCAAGATCTAAAAGAAACAGATAAATTAGAAAATGATGAATAAGGGAGAGACACGGTGACAGAGTTAGCCTTAGAAACCATTATAATCCTCCTTTGTACAGTTAACAATTTAAATCTTTTGCGGTAACACATTCATTTCTAAGAACACTATAGGGAGATGGAGGAAAAGTTTTTTTCTAGAATCACATACACCAGCATAAAACTTCTGTATTATAGGACAAATCCTGCTTAGGGCATACATAGGTAATCATCGAGATCTGGTATCTCTCTGGGAGAAACTCAAAACGAATTCACTGCGACATGACCTTATTTATAGTCCCAAGAAGTATGTCGATCCATAGGAAAAACGTCCTAGCAAAATAAACCTTGTAAAACAATTTTTATATTAAATTACACTTCTTTCTTGGGAGAGAATGCCTTTGGTGTTAAGGTTAAGAAAAATGTTTAAATATCTCCTTTTCCTTAAAAAGTAGGATGCAGCCTGAACCTCTCTGGGCACTTCTGCAGCGAGGAGCAGCAGTCCTGAGTGCCGTTCATGCGTTCACGCCTTGCTCGGAATCATGGCACATGCCCACCTCACACAATGGGTGCCAAGGATACCAGCACTGCTCTTGCTCTCATCAAGGATGACAGTTACACCCGACATTCCAAGCGCCATGCTTTCTCCGAGGCATTTTGAATGTATTGTTTACTATATCCTTCATATTCATTTTATCAAGGAAGGTCGGTTTTACTGTCCCTATGTTAAAATTGAGGGAATCACACGCCCAGTGAGGTTAAATCGTTTCCTGACGTGCCCTGGCGTCAAGGAAAAGAAGTGCGTGATGTGCGCCCAGCACTCTCTCCTGAAACCTGCGGTTTTAGCCACTGCATGTACTTCCCTGCTATTACAAAAACCTTTTTACACTTGATACTGATCACAATATTCAGGCATGAAAGCATTTTCAACATGACGTTATGGCAGGCACACGGAAAAATCCAGAGTATACCCAGGGTCTAGTTGTCAAAAAATTATCTATACTAAATCTTTTCAGTCATTCCCCTCATAAAAATGAATTCTGACGGTAGAACTTTTGCTGAGATGTCAAATGCACTCAGTAGGAACAGCAGTGGTACTAACTGTGTTTTTGCACCCTAAAACACTGAGAAGGAATCCGGCAAAACACTTTCTTGCTCACCACCACGGGGCGCCTTTGATTAAATTTCAGCGGTTCGGTGAATTAACACTTTTTTCATCAAGGCAGAATTCTTAATCCGTTATGTTTTATTCACTTTGGGAAATCTACCTTTGTCAAAAATGGAACAGATTATTTTGGTGTCCGAAATTCACCTGACAAATGTCATTGTTGACATTTTTTCTTTTGGCATTTATAAAGAATAATTTCTATGGGTGTTTCATGTAACGGGATCTCTTCTGACTCCAGGATTTCATAGAATGAGAAATGGATTGTTAGGGCAATCTGAAGCTTTTACGAAAACTTTAATTCACTGAAGAGTCAAAACAATTGTGGGTTACTTAAAGAAAGGAAAGTGTCCTCAATCACCTTTTCCGTAGAGCAGGGAAAGAAATTCACACAACTCAATTCCTATTCTCCTCTGTAATTCATAAGTTTTGCATCAAAAGCGGTTTATTCGTTTTCTCTTCATTTCTAAGTCTTACAGAGTAATTATTTAGTTAAAATAATCTTTGTTAAGATCTAAAAGAAACAGATAAATTAGAAAATGATGGATAAGGGAGAGACACGGTGACAGAGTTAGCCTTAGAAACCATTATAATCCTCCTTTGTACAGTTAACAATTTAAATCTTTTGCGGTAACACATTCATTTCTAAGAACACTATAGGGAGATGGAGGAAAAGTTTTTTTCTAGAATCACATACACCAGCATAAAACTTCTGTATTATAGGACAAATCCTGCTTAGGGCATACATAGGTAATCATCGAGATCTGGTATCTCTCTGGGAGAAACTCAAAACGAATTCACTGCGACATGACCTTATTTATAGTCCCAAGAAGTATGTCGATCCATAGGAAAAACGTCCTAGCAAAATAAACCTTGTAAAACAATTTTTATATTAAATTACACTTCTTTCTTGGGAGAGAATGCCTTTGGTGGGAAGGTTAAGAAAAATGTTTAAATATCTCCTTTTCCTTAAAAAGTAGGATGCAGCCTGAACCTCTCTGGGCACTTCTGCAGCGAGGAGCAGCAGTCCTGAGTGCCGTTCATGCGTTCGCGCCTTGCTCGGAATCATGGCACATGCCCACCTCACACAATGGGTGCCAAGGATACCAGCACTGCTCTTGCTCTCATCAAGGATGACAGTTACACCCGACATTCCAAGCGCCATGCTTTCTCCGAGGCATTTTGAATGTATTGTTTACTATATCCTTCATATTCATTTTATCAAGGAAGGTCGGTTTTACTGTCCCTATGTTAAAATTGAGGGAATCACACGCCCAGTGAGGTTAAATCGTTTCCTGACGTGCCCTGGCGTTAAGGAAAAGAAGTGGGTGATGTGCGCCCAGCACTCTCTCCTGAAACCTGCGGTTTTAGCCACTGCATGTACTTCCCTGCCATTACAAAAACCTTTTTACACTTGATACTGATCACAATATTCAGGCATGAAAGCATTTTCAACATGACGTTATGGCAGGCACACGGAAAAATCCAGAGTATACCCAGGGTCTAGTTGTCAAAAAATTATCTATACTAAATCTTTTCAGTCATTCCCCTCTTAAAAATGAATTCTGACGGTAGAACTTTTGCTGAGATGTCAAATGCACTCAGTAGGAACAGCAGTGGTACTAACTGTGTTTTTGCACCCTAAAACACTGAGAAGGAATCCGGCAAAACACTTTCTTGCTCACCACCACGGGGCGCCTTTGATTAAATTTCAGCGGTTCGGTGAATTAACACTTTTTTCATCAAGGCAGAATTCTTAATCCGTTATGTTTTATTCACTTTGGGAAATCTACCTTTGTCAAAAATGGAACAGATTATTTTGGTGTCCGAAATTCACCTGACAAATGTCATTGTTGACATTTTTTCTTTTGGCATTTATAAAGAATAATTTCTATGGGTGTTTCATGTAACGGGATCTCTTCTGACTCCAGGATTTCATAGAATGAGAAATGGATTGTTAGGGCAATCTGAAGCTTTTACGAAAACTTTAATTCACTGAAGAGTCAAAACAATTGTGGGTTACTTAAAGAAAGGAAAGTGTCCTCAATCACCTTTTCCGTAGAGCAGGGAAAGAAATTCACACCACTCAATTCCTATTCTCCTCTGTAATTCATAAGTTTTGCATCAAAAGCGGTTTATTCGTTTTCTCTTCATTTCTAAGTCTTACAGAGTAATTATTTAGTTAAAATAATCTTTGTTAAGATCTAAAAGAAACAGATAAATTAGAAAATGATGGATAAGGGAGAGACACGGTGACAGAGTTAGCCTTAGAAACCATTATAATCCTCCTTTGTACAGTTAACAATTTAAATATTTTGCGGTAACACATTCATTTCTAAGAACACTATAGGGAGATGGAGGAAAAGTTTTTTTCTAGAATCACATACACCAGCATAAAACTTCTGTATTATAGGACAAATCCTGCTTAGGGCATACATAGGTAATCATCGAGATCTGGTATCTCTCTGGGAGAAACTCAAAACGAATTCACTGCGACATGACCTTATTTATAGTCCCAAGAAGTATGTCGATCCATAGGAAAAACGTCCTAGCAAAATAAACCTTGTAAAACAATTTTTATATTAAATTACACTTCTTTCTTGGGAGAGAATGCCTTTGGTGGGAAGGTTAAGAAAAATGTTTAAATATCTCCTTTTCCTTAAAAAGTAGGATGCAGCCTGAACCTCTCTGGGCACTTCTGCAGCGAGGAGCAGCAGTCCTGAGTGCCGTTCATGCGTTCGCGCCTTGCTCGGAATCATGGCACATGCCCACCTCACACAATGGGTGCCAAGGATACCAGCACTGCTCTTGCTCTCATCACGGATGACAGTTACACCCGACATTCCAAGCGCCATGCTTTCTCCGAGGCATTTTGAATGTATTGTTTACTATATCCTTCATATTCATTTTATCAAGGAAGGTCGGTTTTACTGTCCCTATGTTAAAATTGAGGGAATCACACGCCCAGTGAGGTTAAATCGTTTCCTGACGTGCCCTGGCGTCAAGGAAAAGAAGTGCGTGATGTGCGCCCAGCACTCTCTCCTGAAACCTGCGGTTTTAGCCACTGCCTGTACTTCCCTGCCATTACAAAAACCTTTTTACACTTGATACTGATCACAATATTCAGGCATGAAAGCATTTTCAACATGACGTTATGGCAGGCACACGGAAAAATCCAGAGTATACCCAGGGTCTAGTTGTCAAAAAATTATCTATACTAAATCTTTTCAGTCATTCCCCTCATAAAAATGAATTCTGACGGTAGAACTTTTGCTGAGATGTCAAATGCACTCAGTAGGAACAGCAGTGGTACTAACTGTGTTTTTGCACCCTAAAACACTGAGAAGGAATCCAGCAAAACACTTTCTTGCTCACCACCACGGGGCGCCTTTGATTAAATTTCAGCGGTTCGGTGAATTAACACTTTTTTCATCAAGGCAGAATTCTTAATCCGTTATGTTTTATTCACTTTGGGAAATCTACCTTTGTCAAAAATGGAACAGATTATTTTGGTGTCCGAAATTCACCTGACAAATGTCATTGTTGACATTTTTTCTTTTGGCATTTATAAAGAATAATTTCTATGGGTGTTTCATGTAACGGGATCTCTTCTGACTCCAGGATTTCATAAAATGAGAAATGGATTGTTAGGGCAATCTGAAGCTTTTACGAAAACTTTAATTCACTGAAGAGTCAAAACAATTGTGGGTTACTTAAAGAAAGGAAAGTGTCCTCAATCACCTTTTCCGTAGAGCAGGGAAAGAAATTCACACCACTCAATTCCTATTCTCCTCTGTAATTCATAAGTTTTGCATCAAAAGCGGTTTATTCGTTTTCTATTCATTTCTAAGTCTTACAGAGTAATTATTTAGTTAAAATAATCTTTGTTAAGATCTAAAAGAAACAGATAAATTAGAAAATGATGAATAAGGGAGAGACACGGTGACAGAGTTAGCCTTAGAAACCATTATAATCCTCCTTTGTACAGTTAACAATTTAAATCTTTTGCGGTAACACATTCATTTCTAAGAACACTATAGGGAGATGGAGGAAAAGTTTTTTTCTAGAATCACATACACCAGCATAAAACTTCTGTATTATAGGACAAATCCTGCTTAGGGCATACATAGGTAATCATCGAGATCTGGTATCTCTCTGGGAGAAACTCAAAACGAATTCACTGCGACATGACCTTATTTATAGTCCCAAGAAGTATGTCGATCCATAGGAAAAACGTCCTAGCAAAATAAACCTTGTAAAACAATTTTTATATTAAATTACACTTCTTTCTTGGGAGAGAATGCCTTTGGTGTTAAGGTTAAGAAAAATGTTTAAATATCTCCTTTTCCTTAAAAAGTAGGATGCAGCCTGAACCTCTCTGGGCACTTCTGCAGCGAGGAGCAGCAGTCCTGAGTGCCGTTCATGCGTTCACGCCTTGCTCGGAATCATGGCACATGCCCACCTCACACAATGGGTGCCAAGGATACCAGCACTGCTCTTGCTCTCATCACGGATGACAGTTACACCCGACATTCCAAGCGCCATGCTTTCTCCGAGGCATTTTGAATGTATTGTTTACTATATCCTTCATATTCATTTTATCAAGGAAGGTCGGTTTTACTGTCCCTATGTTAAAATTGAGGGAATCACACGCCCAGTGAGGTTAAATCGTTTCCTGACGTGCCCTGGCGTCAAGGAAAAGAAGTGCGTGATGTGCGCCCAGCACTCTCTCCTGAAACCTGCGGTTTTAGCCACTGCCTGTACTTCCCTGCCATTACAAAAACCTTTTTACACTTGATACTGATCACAATATTCAGGCATGAAAGCATTTTCAACATGACGTTATGGCAGGGACACGGAAAAATCCAGAGTATACCCAGGGTCTAGTTGTCAAAAAATTATCTATACTAAATCTTTTCAGTCATTCCCCTCATAAAAATGAATTCTGACGGTAGAACTTTTGCTGAGATGTCAAATGCACTCAGTAGGAACAGCAGTGGTACTAACTGTGTTTTTGCACCCTAAAACACTGAGAAGGAATCCGGCAAAACACTTTCTTGCTCACCACCACGGGGCGCCTTTGATTAAATTTCAGCGGTTCGGTGAATTAACACTTTTTTCATCAAGGCAGAATTCTTAATCCGTTATGTTTTATTCACTTTGGGAAATCTACCTTTGTCAAAAATGGAACAGATTATTTTGGTGTCCGAAATTCACCTGACAAATGTCATTGTTGACATTTTTTCTTTTGGCATTTATAAAGAATAATTTCTATGGGTGTTTCATGTAACGGGATCTCTTCTGACTCCAGGATTTCATAGAATGAGAAATGGATTGTTAGGGCAATCTGAAGCTTTTACGAAAACTTTAATTCACTGAAGAGTCAAAACAATTGTGGGTTACTTAAAGAAAGGAAAGTGTCCTCAATCACCTTTTCCGTAGAGCAGGGAAAGAAATTCACACAACTCAATTCCTATTCTCCTCTGTAATTCATAAGTTTTGCATCAAAAGCGGTTTATTCGTTTTCTCTTCATTTCTAAGTCTTACAGAGTAATTATTTAGTTAAAATAATCTTTGTTAAGATCTAAAAGAAACAGATAAATTAGAAAATGATGGATAAGGGAGAGACACGGTGACAGAGTTAGCCTTAGAAACCATTATAATCCTCCTTTGTACAGTTAACAATTTAAATCTTTTGCGGTAACACATTCATTTCTAAGAACACTATAGGGAGATGGAGGAAAAGTTTTTTTCTAGAATCACATACACCAGCATAAAACTTCTGTATTATAGGACAAATCCTGCTTAGGGCATACATAGGTAATCATCGAGATCTGGTATCTCTCTGGGAGAAACTCAAAACGAATTCACTGCGACATGACCTTATTTATAGTCCCAAGAAGTATGTCGATCCATAGGAAAAACGTCCTAGCAAAATAAACCTTGTAAAACAATTTTTATATTAAATTACACTTCTTTCTTGGGAGAGAATGCCTTTGGTGGGAAGGTTAAGAAAAATGTTTAAATATCTCCTTTTCCTTAAAAAGTAGGATGCAGCCTGAACCTCTCTGGGCACTTCTGCAGCGAGGAGCAGCAGTCCTGAGTGCCGTTCATGCGTTCGCGCCTTGCTCGGAATCATGGCACATGCCCACCTCACACAATGGGTGCCAAGGATACCAGCACTGCTCTTGCTCTCATCAAGGATGACAGTTACACCCGACATTCCAAGCGCCATGCTTTCTCCGAGGCATTTTGAATGTATTGTTTACTATATCCTTCATATTCATTTTATCAAGGAAGGTCGGTTTTACTGTCCCTATGTTAAAATTGAGGGAATCACACGCCCAGTGAGGTTAAATCGTTTCCTGACGTGCCCTGGCGTTAAGGAAAAGAAGTGGGTGATGTGCGCCCAGCACTCTCTCCTGAAACCTGCGGTTTTAGCCACTGCATGTACTTCCCTGCCATTACAAAAACCTTTTTACACTTGATACTGATCACAATATTCAGGCATGAAAGCATTTTCAACATGACGTTATGGCAGGCACACGGAAAAATCCAGAGTATACCCAGGGTCTAGTTGTCAAAAAATTATCTATACTAAATCTTTTCAGTCATTCCCCTCTTAAAAATGAATTCTGACGGTAGAACTTTTGCTGAGATGTCAAATGCACTCAGTAGGAACAGCAGTGGTACTAACTGTGTTTTTGCACCCTAAAACACTGAGAAGGAATCCGGCAAAACACTTTCTTGCTCACCACCACGGGGCGCCTTTGATTAAATTTCAGCGGTTCGGTGAATTAACACTTTTTTCATCAAGGCAGAATTCTTAATCCGTTATGTTTTATTCACTTTGGGAAATCTACCTTTGTCAAAAATGGAACAGATTATTTTGGTGTCCGAAATTCACCTGACAAATGTCATTGTTGACATTTTTTCTTTTGGCATTTATAAAGAATAATTTCTATGGGTGTTTCATGTAACGGGATCTCTTCTGACTCCAGGATTTCATAGAATGAGAAATGGATTGTTAGGGCAATCTGAAGCTTTTACGAAAACTTTAATTCACTGAAGAGTCAAAACAATTGTGGGTTACTTAAAGAAAGGAAAGTGTCCTCAATCACCTTTTCCGTAGAGCAGGGAAAGAAATTCACACCACTCAATTCCTATTCTCCTCTGTAATTCATAAGTTTTGCATCAAAAGCGGTTTATTCGTTTTCTCTTCATTTCTAAGTCTTACAGAGTAATTATTTAGTTAAAATAATCTTTGTTAAGATCTAAAAGAAACAGATAAATTAGAAAATGATGGATAAGGGAGAGACACGGTGACAGAGTTAGCCTTAGAAACCATTATAATCCTCCTTTGTACAGTTAACAATTTAAATCTTTTGCGGTAACACATTCATTTCTAAGAACACTATAGGGAGATGGAGGAAAAGTTTTTTTCTAGAATCACATACACCAGCATAAAACTTCTGTATTATAGGACAAATCCTGCTTAGGGCATACATAGGTAATCATCGAGATCTGGTATCTCTCTGGGAGAAACTCAAAACGAATTCACTGCGACATGACCTTATTTATAGTCCCAAGAAGTATGTCGATCCATAGGAAAAACGTCCTAGCAAAATAAACCTTGTAAAACAATTTTTATATTAAATTACACTTCTTTCTTGGGAGAGAATGCCTTTGGTGGGAAGGTTAAGAAAAATGTTTAAATATCTCCTTTTCCTTAAAAAGTAGGATGCAGCCTGAACCTCTCTGGGCACTTCTGCAGCGAGGAGCAGCAGTCCTGAGTGCCGTTCATGCGTTCGCGCCTTGCTCGGAATCATGGCACATGCCCACCTCACACAATGGGTGCCAAGGATACCAGCACTGCTCTTGCTCTCATCACGGATGACAGTTACACCCGACATTCCAAGCGCCATGCTTTCTCCGAGGCATTTTGAATGTATTGTTTACTATATCCTTCATATTCATTTTATCAAGGAAGGTCGGTTTTACTGTCCCTATGTTAAAATTGAGGGAATCACACGCCCAGTGAGGTTAAATCGTTTCCTGACGTGCCCTGGCGTCAAGGAAAAGAAGTGCGTGATGTGCGCCCAGCACTCTCTCCTGAAACCTGCGGTTTTAGCCACTGCCTGTACTTCCCTGCCATTACAAAAACCTTTTTACACTTGATACTGATCACAATATTCAGGCATGAAAGCATTTTCAACATGACGTTATGGCAGGGACACGGAAAAATCCAGAGTATACCCAGGGTCTAGTTGTCAAAAAATTATCTATACTAAATCTTTTCAGTCATTCCCCTCATAAAAATGAATTCTGACGGTAGAACTTTTGCTGAGATGTCAAATGCACTCAGTAGGAACAGCAGTGGTACTAACTGTGTTTTTGCACCCTAAAACACTGAGAAGGAATCCAGCAAAACACTTTCTTGCTCACCACCACGGGGCGCCTTTGATTAAATTTCAGCGGTTCGGTGAATTAACACTTTTTTCATCAAGGCAGAATTCTTAATCCGTTATGTTTTATTCACTTTGGGAAATCTACCTTTGTCAAAAATGGAACAGATTATTTTGGTGTCCGAAATTCACCTGACAAATGTCATTGTTGACATTTTTTCTTTTGGCATTTATAAAGAATAATTTCTATGGGTGTTTCATGTAACGGGATCTCTTCTGACTCCAGGATTTCATAAAATGAGAAATGGATTGTTAGGGCAATCTGAAGCTTTTACGAAAACTTTAATTCACTGAAGAGTCAAAACAATTGTGGGTTACTTAAAGAAAGGAAAGTGTCCTCAATCACCTTTTCCGTAGAGCAGGGAAAGAAATTCACACCACTCAATTCCTATTCTCCTCTGTAATTCATAAGTTTTGCATCAAAAGCGGTTTATTCGTTTTCTATTCATTTCTAAGTCTTACAGAGTAATTATTTAGTTAAAATAATCTTTGTTAAGATCTAAAAGAAACAGATAAATTAGAAAATGATGAATAAGGGAGAGACACGGTGACAGAGTTAGCCTTAGAAACCATTATAATCCTCCTTTGTACAGTTAACAATTTAAATCTTTTGCGGTAACACATTCATTTCTAAGAACACTATAGGGAGATGGAGGAAAAGTTTTTTTCTAGAATCACATACACCAGCATAAAACTTCTGTATTATAGGACAAATCCTGCTTAGGGCATACATAGGTAATCATCGAGATCTGGTATCTCTCTGGGAGAAACTCAAAACGAATTCACTGCGACATGACCTTATTTATAGTCCCAAGAAGTATGTCGATCCATAGGAAAAACGTCCTAGCAAAATAAACCTTGTAAAACAATTTTTATATTAAATTACACTTCTTTCTTGGGAGAGAATGCCTTTGGTGTTAAGGTTAAGAAAAATGTTTAAATATCTCCTTTTCCTTAAAAAGTAGGATGCAGCCTGAACCTCTCTGGGCACTTCTGCAGCGAGGAGCAGCAGTCCTGAGTGCCGTTCATGCGTTCACGCCTTGCTCGGAATCATGGCACATGCCCACCTCACACAATGGGTGCCAAGGATACCAGCACTGCTCTTGCTCTCATCAAGGATGACAGTTACACCCGACATTCCAAGCGCCATGCTTTCTCCGAGGCATTTTGAATGTATTGTTTACTATATCCTTCATATTCATTTTATCAAGGAAGGTCGGTTTTACTGTCCCTATGTTAAAATTGAGGGAATCACACGCCCAGTGAGGTTAAATCGTTTCCTGACGTGCCCTGGCGTCAAGGAAAAGAAGTGCGTGATGTGCGCCCAGCACTCTCTCCTGAAACCTGCGGTTTTAGCCACTGCATGTACTTCCCTGCCATTACAAAAACCTTTTTACACTTGATACTGATCACAATATTCAGGCATGAAAGCATTTTCAACATGACGTTATGGCAGGCACACGGAAAAATCCAGAGTATACCCAGGGTCTAGTTGTCAAAAAATTATCTATACTAAATCTTTTCAGTCATTCCCCTCATAAAAATGAATTCTGACGGTAGAACTTTTGCTGAGATGTCAAATGCACTCAGTAGGAACAGCAGTGGTACTAACTGTGTTTTTGCACCCTAAAACACTGAGAAGGAATCCGGCAAAACACTTTCTTGCTCACCACCACGGGGCGCCTTTGATTAAATTTCAGCGGTTCGGTGAATTAACACTTTTTTCATCAAGGCAGAATTCTTAATCCGTTATGTTTTATTCACTTTGGGAAATCTACCTTTGTCAAAAATGGAACAGATTATTTTGGTGTCCGAAATTCACCTGACAAATGTCATTGTTGACATTTTTTCTTTTGGCATTTATAAAGAATAATTTCTATGGGTGTTTCATGTAACGGGATCTCTTCTGACTCCAGGATTTCATAGAATGAGAAATGGATTGTTAGGGCAATCTGAAGCTTTTACGAAAACTTTAATTCACTGAAGAGTCAAAACAATTGTGGGTTACTTAAAGAAAGGAAAGTGTCCTCAATCACCTTTTCCGTAGAGCAGGGAAAGAAATTCACACAACTCAATTCCTATTCTCCTCTGTAATTCATAAGTTTTGCATCAAAAGCGGTTTATTCGTTTTCTCTTCATTTCTAAGTCTTACAGAGTAATTATTTAGTTAAAATAATCTTTGTTAAGATCTAAAAGAAACAGATAAATTAGAAAATGATGGATAAGGGAGAGACACGGTGACAGAGTTAGCCTTAGAAACCATTATAATCCTCCTTTGTACAGTTAACAATTTAAATCTTTTGCGGTAACACATTCATTTCTAAGAACACTATAGGGAGATGGAGGAAAAGTTTTTTTCTAGAATCACATACACCAGCATAAAACTTCTGTATTATAGGACAAATCCTGCTTAGGGCATACATAGGTAATCATCGAGATCTGGTATCTCTCTGGGAGAAACTCAAAACGAATTCACTGCGACATGACCTTATTTATAGTCCCAAGAAGTATGTCGATCCATAGGAAAAACGTCCTAGCAAAATAAACCTTGTAAAACAATTTTTATATTAAATTACACTTCTTTCTTGGGAGAGAATGCCTTTGGTGGGAAGGTTAAGAAAAATGTTTAAATATCTCCTTTTCCTTAAAAAGTAGGATGCAGCCTGAACCTCTCTGGGCACTTCTGCAGCGAGGAGCAGCAGTCCTGAGTGCCGTTCATGCGTTCGCGCCTTGCTCGGAATCATGGCACATGCCCACCTCACACAATGGGTGCCAAGGATACCAGCACTGCTCTTGCTCTCATCACGGATGACAGTTACACCCGACATTCCAAGCGCCATGCTTTCTCCGAGGCATTTTGAATGTATTGTTTACTATATCCTTCATATTCATTTTATCAAGGAAGGTCGGTTTTACTGTCCCTATGTTAAAATTGAGGGAATCACACGCCCAGTGAGGTTAAATCGTTTCCTGACGTGCCCTGGCGTCAAGGAAAAGAAGTGCGTGATGTGCGCCCAGCACTCTCTCCTGAAACCTGCGGTTTTAGCCACTGCATGTACTTCCCTGCCATTACAAAAACCTTTTTACACTTGATACTGATCACAATATTCAGGCATGAAAGCATTTTCAACATGACGTTATGGCAGGCACACGGAAAAATCCAGAGTATACCCAGGGTCTAGTTGTCAAAAAATTATCTATACTAAATCTTTTCAGTCATTCCCCTCTTAAAAATGAATTCTGACGGTAGAACTTTTGCTGAGATGTCAAATGCACTCAGTAGGAACAGCAGTGGTACTAACTGTGTTTTTGCACCCTAAAACACTGAGAAGGAATCCGGCAAAACACTTTCTTGCTCACCACCACGGGGCGCCTTTGATTAAATTTCAGCGGTTCGGTGAATTAACACTTTTTTCATCAAGGCAGAATTCTTAATCCGTTATGTTTTATTCACTTTGGGAAATCTACCTTTGTCAAAAATGGAACAGATTATTTTGGTGTCCGAAATTCACCTGACAAATGTCATTGTTGACATTTTTTCTTTTGGCATTTATAAAGAATAATTTCTATGGGTGTTTCATGTAACGGGATCTCTTCTGACTCCAGGATTTCATAGAATGAGAAATGGATTGTTAGGGCAATCTGAAGCTTTTACGAAAACTTTAATTCACTGAAGAGTCAAAACAATTGTGGGTTACTTAAAGAAAGGAAAGTGTCCTCAATCACCTTTTCCGTAGAGCAGGGAAAGAAATTCACACAACTCAATTCCTATTCTCCTCTGTAATTCATAAGTTTTGCATCAAAAGCGGTTTATTCGTTTTCTCTTCATTTCTAAGTCTTACAGAGTAATTATTTAGTTAAAATAATCTTTGTTAAGATCTAAAAGAAACAGATAAATTAGAAAATGATGGATAAGGGAGAGACACGGTGACAGAGTTAGCCTTAGAAACCATTATAATCCTCCTTTGTACAGTTAACAATTTAAATCTTTTGCGGTAACACATTCATTTCTAAGAACACTATAGGGAGATGGAGGAAAAGTTTTTTTCTAGAATCACATACACCAGCATAAAACTTCTGTATTATAGGACAAATCCTGCTTAGGGCATACATAGGTAATCATCGAGATCTGGTATCTCTCTGGGAGAAACTCAAAACGAATTCACTGCGACATGACCTTATTTATAGTCCCAAGAAGTATGTCGATCCATAGGAAAAACGTCCTAGCAAAATAAACCTTGTAAAACAATTTTTATATTAAATTACACTTCTTTCTTGGGAGAGAATGCCTTTGGTGGGAAGGTTAAGAAAAATGTTTAAATATCTCCTTTTCCTTAAAAAGTAGGATGCAGCCTGAACCTCTCTGGGCACTTCTGCAGCGAGGAGCAGCAGTCCTGAGTGCCGTTCATGCGTTCGCGCCTTGCTCGGAATCATGGCACATGCCCACCTCACACAATGGGTGCCAAGGATACCAGCACTGCTCTTGCTCTCATCAAGGATGACAGTTACACCCGACATTCCAAGCGCCATGCTTTCTCCGAGGCATTTTGAATGTATTGTTTACTATATCCTTCATATTCATTTTATCAAGGAAGGTCGGTTTTACTGTCCCTATGTTAAAATTGAGGGAATCACACGCCCAGTGAGGTTAAATCGTTTCCTGACGTGCCCTGGCGTTAAGGAAAAGAAGTGGGTGATGTGCGCCCAGCACTCTCTCCTGAAACCTGCGGTTTTAGCCACTGCATGTACTTCCCTGCCATTACAAAAACCTTTTTACACTTGATACTGATCACAATATTCAGGCATGAAAGCATTTTCAACATGACGTTATGGCAGGCACACGGAAAAATCCAGAGTATACCCAGGGTCTAGTTGTCAAAAAATTATCTATACTAAATCTTTTCAGTCATTCCCCTCTTAAAAATGAATTCTGACGGTAGAACTTTTGCTGAGATGTCAAATGCACTCAGTAGGAACAGCAGTGGTACTAACTGTGTTTTTGCACCCTAAAACACTGAGAAGGAATCCGGCAAAACACTTTCTTGCTCACCACCACGGGGCGCCTTTGATTAAATTTCAGCGGTTCGGTGAATTAACACTTTTTTCATCAAGGCAGAATTCTTAATCCGTTATGTTTTATTCACTTTGGGAAATCTACCTTTGTCAAAAATGGAACAGATTATTTTGGTGTCCGAAATTCACCTGACAAATGTCATTGTTGACATTTTTTCTTTTGGCATTTATAAAGAATAATTTCTATGGGTGTTTCATGTAACGGGATCTCTTCTGACTCCAGGATTTCATAGAATGAGAAATGGATTGTTAGGGCAATCTGAAGCTTTTACGAAAACTTTAATTCACTGAAGAGTCAAAACAATTGTGGGTTACTTAAAGAAAGGAAAGTGTCCTCAATCACCTTTTCCGTAGAGCAGGGAAAGAAATTCACACCACTCAATTCCTATTCTCCTCTGTAATTCATAAGTTTTGCATCAAAAGCGGTTTATTCGTTTTCTCTTCATTTCTAAGTCTTACAGAGTAATTATTTAGTTAAAATAATCTTTGTTAAGATCTAAAAGAAACAGATAAATTAGAAAATGATGGATAAGGGAGAGACACGGTGACAGAGTTAGCCTTAGAAACCATTATAATCCTCCTTTGTACAGTTAACAATTTAAATCTTTTGCGGTAACACATTCATTTCTAAGAACACTATAGGGAGATGGAGGAAAAGTTTTTTTCTAGAATCACATACACCAGCATAAAACTTCTGTATTATAGGACAAATCCTGCTTAGGGCATACATAGGTAATCATCGAGATCTGGTATCTCTCTGGGAGAAACTCAAAACGAATTCACTGCGACATGACCTTATTTATAGTCCCAAGAAGTATGTCGATCCATAGGAAAAACGTCCTAGCAAAATAAACCTTGTAAAACAATTTTTATATTAAATTACACTTCTTTCTTGGGAGAGAATGCCTTTGGTGGGAAGGTTAAGAAAAATGTTTAAATATCTCCTTTTCCTTAAAAAGTAGGATGCAGCCTGAACCTCTCTGGGCACTTCTGCAGCGAGGAGCAGCAGTCCTGAGTGCCGTTCATGCGTTCGCGCCTTGCTCGGAATCATGGCACATGCCCACCTCACACAATGGGTGCCAAGGATACCAGCACTGCTCTTGCTCTCATCACGGATGACAGTTACACCCGACATTCCAAGCGCCATGCTTTCTCCGAGGCATTTTGAATGTATTGTTTACTATATCCTTCATATTCATTTTATCAAGGAAGGTCGGTTTTACTGTCCCTATGTTAAAATTGAGGGAATCACACGCCCAGTGAGGTTAAATCGTTTCCTGACGTGCCCTGGCGTCAAGGAAAAGAAGTGCGTGATGTGCGCCCAGCACTCTCTCCTGAAACCTGCGGTTTTAGCCACTGCCTGTACTTCCCTGCCATTACAAAAACCTTTTTACACTTGATACTGATCACAATATTCAGGCATGAAAGCATTTTCAACATGACGTTATGGCAGGCACACGGAAAAATCCAGAGTATACCCAGGGTCTAGTTGTCAAAAAATTATCTATACTAAATCTTTTCAGTCATTCCCCTCATAAAAATGAATTCTGACGGTAGAACTTTTGCTGAGATGTCAAATGCACTCAGTAGGAACAGCAGTGGTACTAACTGTGTTTTTGCACCCTAAAACACTGAGAAGGAATCCAGCAAAACACTTTCTTGCTCACCACCACGGGGCGCCTTTGATTAAATTTCAGCGGTTCGGTGAATTAACACTTTTTTCATCAAGGCAGAATTCTTAATCCGTTATGTTTTATTCACTTTGGGAAATCTACCTTTGTCAAAAATGGAACAGATTATTTTGGTGTCCGAAATTCACCTGACAAATGTCATTGTTGACATTTTTTCTTTTGGCATTTATAAAGAATAATTTCTATGGGTGTTTCATGTAACGGGATCTCTTCTGACTCCAGGATTTCATAAAATGAGAAATGGATTGTTAGGGCAATCTGAAGCTTTTACGAAAACTTTAATTCACTGAAGAGTCAAAACAATTGTGGGTTACTTAAAGAAAGGAAAGTGTCCTCAATCACCTTTTCCGTAGAGCAGGGAAAGAAATTCACACCACTCAATTCCTATTCTCCTCTGTAATTCATAAGTTTTGCATCAAAAGCGGTTTATTCGTTTTCTATTCATTTCTAAGTCTTACAGAGTAATTATTTAGTTAAAATAATCTTTGTTAAGATCTAAAAGAAACAGATAAATTAGAAAATGATGAATAAGGGAGAGACACGGTGACAGAGTTAGCCTTAGAAACCATTATAATCCTCCTTTGTACAGTTAACAATTTAAATCTTTTGCGGTAACACATTCATTTCTAAGAACACTATAGGGAGATGGAGGAAAAGTTTTTTTCTAGAATCACATACACCAGCATAAAACTTCTGTATTATAGGACAAATCCTGCTTAGGGCATACATAGGTAATCATCGAGATCTGGTATCTCTCTGGGAGAAACTCAAAACGAATTCACTGCGACATGACCTTATTTATAGTCCCAAGAAGTATGTCGATCCATAGGAAAAACGTCCTAGCAAAATAAACCTTGTAAAACAATTTTTATATTAAATTACACTTCTTTCTTGGGAGAGAATGCCTTTGGTGTTAAGGTTAAGAAAAATGTTTAAATATCTCCTTTTCCTTAAAAAGTAGGATGCAGCCTGAACCTCTCTGGGCACTTCTGCAGCGAGGAGCAGCAGTCCTGAGTGCCGTTCATGCGTTCACGCCTTGCTCGGAATCATGGCACATGCCCACCTCACACAATGGGTGCCAAGGATACCAGCACTGCTCTTGCTCTCATCACGGATGACAGTTACACCCGACATTCCAAGCGCCATGCTTTCTCCGAGGCATTTTGAATGTATTGTTTACTATATCCTTCATATTCATTTTATCAAGGAAGGTCGGTTTTACTGTCCCTATGTTAAAATTGAGGGAATCACACGCCCAGTGAGGTTAAATCGTTTCCTGACGTGCCCTGGCGTCAAGGAAAAGAAGTGCGTGATGTGCGCCCAGCACTCTCTCCTGAAACCTGCGGTTTTAGCCACTGCCTGTACTTCCCTGCCATTACAAAAACCTTTTTACACTTGATACTGATCACAATATTCAGGCATGAAAGCATTTTCAACATGACGTTATGGCAGGGACACGGAAAAATCCAGAGTATACCCAGGGTCTAGTTGTCAAAAAATTATCTATACTAAATCTTTTCAGTCATTCCCCTCATAAAAATGAATTCTGACGGTAGAACTTTTGCTGAGATGTCAAATGCACTCAGTAGGAACAGCAGTGGTACTAACTGTGTTTTTGCACCCTAAAACACTGAGAAGGAATCCGGCAAAACACTTTCTTGCTCACCACCACGGGGCGCCTTTGATTAAATTTCAGCGGTTCGGTGAATTAACACTTTTTTCATCAAGGCAGAATTCTTAATCCGTTATGTTTTATTCACTTTGGGAAATCTACCTTTGTCAAAAATGGAACAGATTATTTTGGTGTCCGAAATTCACCTGACAAATGTCATTGTTGACATTTTTTCTTTTGGCATTTATAAAGAATAATTTCTATGGGTGTTTCATGTAACGGGATCTCTTCTGACTCCAGGATTTCATAGAATGAGAAATGGATTGTTAGGGCAATCTGAAGCTTTTACGAAAACTTTAATTCACTGAAGAGTCAAAACAATTGTGGGTTACTTAAAGAAAGGAAAGTGTCCTCAATCACCTTTTCCGTAGAGCAGGGAAAGAAATTCACACAACTCAATTCCTATTCTCCTCTGTAATTCATAAGTTTTGCATCAAAAGCGGTTTATTCGTTTTCTCTTCATTTCTAAGTCTTACAGAGTAATTATTTAGTTAAAATAATCTTTGTTAAGATCTAAAAGAAACAGATAAATTAGAAAATGATGGATAAGGGAGAGACACGGTGACAGAGTTAGCCTTAGAAACCATTATAATCCTCCTTTGTACAGTTAACAATTTAAATCTTTTGCGGTAACACATTCATTTCTAAGAACACTATAGGGAGATGGAGGAAAAGTTTTTTTCTAGAATCACATACACCAGCATAAAACTTCTGTATTATAGGACAAATCCTGCTTAGGGCATACATAGGTAATCATCGAGATCTGGTATCTCTCTGGGAGAAACTCAAAACGAATTCACTGCGACATGACCTTATTTATAGTCCCAAGAAGTATGTCGATCCATAGGAAAAACGTCCTAGCAAAATAAACCTTGTAAAACAATTTTTATATTAAATTACACTTCTTTCTTGGGAGAGAATGCCTTTGGTGGGAAGGTTAAGAAAAATGTTTAAATATCTCCTTTTCCTTAAAAAGTAGGATGCAGCCTGAACCTCTCTGGGCACTTCTGCAGCGAGGAGCAGCAGTCCTGAGTGCCGTTCATGCGTTCGCGCCTTGCTCGGAATCATGGCACATGCCCACCTCACACAATGGGTGCCAAGGATACCAGCACTGCTCTTGCTCTCATCAAGGATGACAGTTACACCCGACATTCCAAGCGCCATGCTTTCTCCGAGGCATTTTGAATGTATTGTTTACTATATCCTTCATATTCATTTTATCAAGGAAGGTCGGTTTTACTGTCCCTATGTTAAAATTGAGGGAATCACACGCCCAGTGAGGTTAAATCGTTTCCTGACGTGCCCTGGCGTTAAGGAAAAGAAGTGGGTGATGTGCGCCCAGCACTCTCTCCTGAAACCTGCGGTTTTAGCCACTGCATGTACTTCCCTGCCATTACAAAAACCTTTTTACACTTGATACTGATCACAATATTCAGGCATGAAAGCATTTTCAACATGACGTTATGGCAGGCACACGGAAAAATCCAGAGTATACCCAGGGTCTAGTTGTCAAAAAATTATCTATACTAAATCTTTTCAGTCATTCCCCTCATAAAAATGAATTCTGACGGTAGAACTTTTGCTGAGATGTCAAATGCACTCAGTAGGAACAGCAGTGGTACTAACTGTGTTTTTGCACCCTAAAACACTGAGAAGGAATCCAGCAAAACACTTTCTTGCTCACCACCACGGGGCGCCTTTGATTAAATTTCAGCGGTTCGGTGAATTAACACTTTTTTCATCAAGGCAGAATTCTTAATCCGTTATGTTTTATTCACTTTGGGAAATCTACCTTTGTCAAAAATGGAACAGATTATTTTGGTGTCCGAAATTCACCTGACAAATGTCATTGTTGACATTTTTTCTTTTGGCATTTATAAAGAATAATTTCTATGGGTGTTTCATGTAACGGGATCTCTTCTGACTCCAGGATTTCATAAAATGAGAAATGGATTGTTAGGGCAATCTGAAGCTTTTACGAAAACTTTAATTCACTGAAGAGTCAAAACAATTGTGGGTTACTTAAAGAAAGGAAAGTGTCCTCAATCACCTTTTCCGTAGAGCAGGGAAAGAAATTCACACCACTCAATTCCTATTCTCCTCTGTAATTCATAAGTTTTGCATCAAAAGCGGTTTATTCGTTTTCTCTTCATTTCTAAGTCTTACAGAGTAATTATTTAGTTAAAATAATCTTTGTTAAGATCTAAAAGAAACAGATAAATTAGAAAATGATGAATAAGGGAGAGACACGGTGACAGAGTTAGCCTTAGAAACCATTATAATCCTCCTTTGTACAGTTAACAATTTAAATCTTTTGCGGTAACACATTCATTTCTAAGAACACTATAGGGAGATGGAGGAAAAGTTTTTTTCTAGAATCACATACACCAGCATAAAACTTCTGTATTATAGGACAAATCCTGCTTAGGGCATACATAGGTAATCATCGAGATCTGGTATCTCTCTGGGAGAAACTCAAAACGAATTCACTGCGACATGACCTTATTTATAGTCCCAAGAAGTATGTCGATCCATAGGAAAAACGTCCTAGCAAAATAAACCTTGTAAAACAATTTTTATATTAAATTACACTTCTTTCTTGGGAGAGAATGCCTTTGGTGTTAAGGTTAAGAAAAATGTTTAAATATCTCCTTTTCCTTAAAAAGTAGGATGCAGCCTGAACCTCTCTGGGCACTTCTGCAGCGAGGAGCAGCAGTCCTGAGTGCCGTTCATGCGTTCACGCCTTGCTCGGAATCATGGCACATGCCCACCTCACACAATGGGTGCCAAGGATACCAGCACTGCTCTTGCTCTCATCAAGGATGACAGTTACACCCGACATTCCAAGCGCCATGCTTTCTCCGAGGCATTTTGAATGTATTGTTTACTATATCCTTCATATTCATTTTATCAAGGAAGGTCGGTTTTACTGTCCCTATGTTAAAATTGAGGGAATCACACGCCCAGTGAGGTTAAATCGTTTCCTGACGTGCCCTGGCGTCAAGGAAAAGAAGTGCGTGATGTGCGCCCAGCACTCTCTCCTGAAACCTGCGGTTTTAGCCACTGCATGTACTTCCCTGCCATTACAAAAACCTTTTTACACTTGATACTGATCACAATATTCAGGCATGAAAGCATTTTCAACATGACGTTATGGCAGGCACACGGAAAAATCCAGAGTATACCCAGGGTCTAGTTGTCAAAAAATTATCTATACTAAATCTTTTCAGTCATTCCCCTCATAAAAATGAATTCTGACGGTAGAACTTTTGCTGAGATGTCAAATGCACTCAGTAGGAACAGCAGTGGTACTAACTGTGTTTTTGCACCCTAAAACACTGAGAAGGAATCCGGCAAAACACTTTCTTGCTCACCACCACGGGGCGCCTTTGATTAAATTTCAGCGGTTCGGTGAATTAACACTTTTTTCATCAAGGCAGAATTCTTAATCCGTTATGTTTTATTCACTTTGGGAAATCTACCTTTGTCAAAAATGGAACAGATTATTTTGGTGTCCGAAATTCACCTGACAAATGTCATTGTTGACATTTTTTCTTTTGGCATTTATAAAGAATAATTTCTATGGGTGTTTCATGTAACGGGATCTCTTCTGACTCCAGGATTTCATAGAATGAGAAATGGATTGTTAGGGCAATCTGAAGCTTTTACGAAAACTTTAATTCACTGAAGAGTCAAAACAATTGTGGGTTACTTAAAGAAAGGAAAGTGTCCTCAATCACCTTTTCCGTAGAGCAGGGAAAGAAATTCACACAACTCAATTCCTATTCTCCTCTGTAATTCATAAGTTTTGCATCAAAAGCGGTTTATTCGTTTTCTCTTCATTTCTAAGTCTTACAGAGTAATTATTTAGTTAAAATAATCTTTGTTAAGATCTAAAAGAAACAGATAAATTAGAAAATGATGGATAAGGGAGAGACACGGTGACAGAGTTAGCCTTAGAAACCATTATAATCCTCCTTTGTACAGTTAACAATTTAAATCTTTTGCGGTAACACATTCATTTCTAAGAACACTATAGGGAGATGGAGGAAAAGTTTTTTTCTAGAATCACATACACCAGCATAAAACTTCTGTATTATAGGACAAATCCTGCTTAGGGCATACATAGGTAATCATCGAGATCTGGTATCTCTCTGGGAGAAACTCAAAACGAATTCACTGCGACATGACCTTATTTATAGTCCCAAGAAGTATGTCGATCCATAGGAAAAACGTCCTAGCAAAATAAACCTTGTAAAACAATTTTTATATTAAATTACACTTCTTTCTTGGGAGAGAATGCCTTTGGTGGGAAGGTTAAGAAAAATGTTTAAATATCTCCTTTTCCTTAAAAAGTAGGATGCAGCCTGAACCTCTCTGGGCACTTCTGCAGCGAGGAGCAGCAGTCCTGAGTGCCGTTCATGCGTTCGCGCCTTGCTCGGAATCATGGCACATGCCCACCTCACACAATGGGTGCCAAGGATACCAGCACTGCTCTTGCTCTCATCACGGATGACAGTTACACCCGACATTCCAAGCGCCATGCTTTCTCCGAGGCATTTTGAATGTATTGTTTACTATATCCTTCATATTCATTTTATCAAGGAAGGTCGGTTTTACTGTCCCTATGTTAAAATTGAGGGAATCACACGCCCAGTGAGGTTAAATCGTTTCCTGACGTGCCCTGGCGTCAAGGAAAAGAAGTGCGTGATGTGCGCCCAGCACTCTCTCCTGAAACCTGCGGTTTTAGCCACTGCATGTACTTCCCTGCCATTACAAAAACCTTTTTACACTTGATACTGATCACAATATTCAGGCATGAAAGCATTTTCAACATGACGTTATGGCAGGCACACGGAAAAATCCAGAGTATACCCAGGGTCTAGTTGTCAAAAAATTATCTATACTAAATCTTTTCAGTCATTCCCCTCTTAAAAATGAATTCTGACGGTAGAACTTTTGCTGAGATGTCAAATGCACTCAGTAGGAACAGCAGTGGTACTAACTGTGTTTTTGCACCCTAAAACACTGAGAAGGAATCCGGCAAAACACTTTCTTGCTCACCACCACGGGGCGCCTTTGATTAAATTTCAGCGGTTCGGTGAATTAACACTTTTTTCATCAAGGCAGAATTCTTAATCCGTTATGTTTTATTCACTTTGGGAAATCTACCTTTGTCAAAAATGGAACAGATTATTTTGGTGTCCGAAATTCACCTGACAAATGTCATTGTTGACATTTTTTCTTTTGGCATTTATAAAGAATAATTTCTATGGGTGTTTCATGTAACGGGATCTCTTCTGACTCCAGGATTTCATAGAATGAGAAATGGATTGTTAGGGCAATCTGAAGCTTTTACGAAAACTTTAATTCACTGAAGAGTCAAAACAATTGTGGGTTACTTAAAGAAAGGAAAGTGTCCTCAATCACCTTTTCCGTAGAGCAGGGAAAGAAATTCACACAACTCAATTCCTATTCTCCTCTGTAATTCATAAGTTTTGCATCAAAAGCGGTTTATTCGTTTTCTCTTCATTTCTAAGTCTTACAGAGTAATTATTTAGTTAAAATAATCTTTGTTAAGATCTAAAAGAAACAGATAAATTAGAAAATGATGGATAAGGGAGAGACACGGTGACAGAGTTAGCCTTAGAAACCATTATAATCCTCCTTTGTACAGTTAACAATTTAAATCTTTTGCGGTAACACATTCATTTCTAAGAACACTATAGGGAGATGGAGGAAAAGTTTTTTTCTAGAATCACATACACCAGCATAAAACTTCTGTATTATAGGACAAATCCTGCTTAGGGCATACATAGGTAATCATCGAGATCTGGTATCTCTCTGGGAGAAACTCAAAACGAATTCACTGCGACATGACCTTATTTATAGTCCCAAGAAGTATGTCGATCCGTAGGAAAAACGTCCTAGCAAAATAAACCTTGTAAAACAATTTTTATATTAAATTACACTTCTTTCTTGGGAGAGAATGCCTTTGGTGGGAAGGTTAAGAAAAATGTTTAAATATCTCCTTTTCCTTAAAAAGTAGGATGCAGCCTGAACCTCTCTGGGCACTTCTGCAGCGAGGAGCAGCAGTCCTGAGTGCCGTTCATGCGTTCGCGCCTTGCTCGGAATCATGGCACATGCCCACCTCACACAATGGGTGCCAAGGATACCAGCACTGCTCTTGCTCTCATCACGGATGACAGTTACACCCGACATTCCAAGCGCCATGCTTTCTCCGAGGCATTTTGAATGTATTGTTTACTATATCCTTCATATTCATTTTATCAAGGAAGGTCGGTTTTACTGTCCCTATGTTAAAATTGAGGGAATCACACGCCCAGTGAGGTTAAATCGTTTCCTGACGTGCCCTGGCGTCAAGGAAAAGAAGTGCGTGATGTGCGCCCAGCACTCTCTCCTGAAACCTGCGGTTTTAGCCACTGCATGTACTTCCCTGCCATTACAAAAACCTTTTTACACTTGATACTGATCACAATATTCAGGCATGAAAGCATTTTCAACATGACGTTATGGCAGGCACACGGAAAAATCCAGAGTATACCCAGGGTCTAGTTGTCAAAAAATTATCTATACTAAATCTTTTCAGTCATTCCCCTCTTAAAAATGAATTCTGACGGTAGAACTTTTGCTGAGATGTCAAATGCACTCAGTAGGAACAGCAGTGGTACTAACTGTGTTTTTGCACCCTAAAACACTGAGAAGGAATCCGGCAAAACACTTTCTTGCTCACCACCACGGGGCGCCTTTGATTAAATTTCAGCGGTTCGGTGAATTAACACTTTTTTCATCAAGGCAGAATTCTTAATCCGTTATGTTTTATTCACTTTGGGAAATCTACCTTTGTCAAAAATGGAACAGATTATTTTGGTGTCCGAAATTCACCTGACAAATGTCATTGTTGACATTTTTTCTTTTGGCATTTATAAAGAATAATTTCTATGGGTGTTTCATGTAACGGGATCTCTTCTGACTCCAGGATTTCATAGAATGAGAAATGGATTGTTAGGGCAATCTGAAGCTTTTACGAAAACTTTAATTCACTGAAGAGTCAAAACAATTGTGGGTTACTTAAAGAAAGGAAAGTGTCCTCAATCACCTTTTCCGTAGAGCAGGGAAAGAAATTCACACAACTCAATTCCTATTCTCCTCTGTAATTCATAAGTTTTGCATCAAAAGCGGTTTATTCGTTTTCTCTTCATTTCTAAGTCTTACAGAGTAATTATTTAGTTAAAATAATCTTTGTTAAGATCTAAAAGAAACAGATAAATTAGAAAATGATGAATAAGGGAGAGACACGGTGACAGAGTTAGCCTTAGAAACCATTATAATCCTCCTTTGTACAGTTAACAATTTAAATCTTTTGCGGTAACACATTCATTTCTAAGAACACTATAGGGAGATGGAGGAAAAGTTTTTTTCTAGAATCACATACACCAGCATAAAACTTCTGTATTATAGGACAAATCCTGCTTAGGGCATACATAGGTAATCATCGAGATCTGGTATCTCTCTGGGAGAAACTCAAAACGAATTCACTGCGACATGACCTTATTTATAGTCCCAAGAAGTATGTCGATCCATAGGAAAAACGTCCTAGCAAAATAAACCTTGTAAAACAATTTTTATATTAAATTACACTTCTTTCTTGGGAGAGAATGCCTTTGGTGGGAAGGTTAAGAAAAATGTTTAAATATCTCCTTTTCCTTAAAAAGTAGGATGCAGCCTGAACCTCTCTGGGCACTTCTGCAGCGAGGAGCAGCAGTCCTGAGTGCCGTTCATGCGTTCGCGCCTTGCTCGGAATCATGGCACATGCCCACCTCACACAATGGGTGCCAAGGATACCAGCACTGCTCTTGCTCTCATCACGGATGACAGTTACACCCGACATTCCAAGCGCCATGCTTTCTCCGAGGCATTTTGAATGTATTGTTTACTATATCCTTCATATTCATTTTATCAAGGAAGGTCGGTTTTACTGTCCCTATGTTAAAATTGAGGGAATCACACGCCCAGTGAGGTTAAATCGTTTCCTGACGTGCCCTGGCGTCAAGGAAAAGAAGTGCGTGATGTGCGCCCAGCACTCTCTCCTGAAACCTGCGGTTTTAGCCACTGCATGTACTTCCCTGCCATTACAAAAACATTTTTACACTTGATACTGATCACAATATTCAGGCATGAAAGCATTTTCAACATGACGTTATGGCAGGCACACGGAAAAATCCAGAGTATACCCAGGGTCTAGTTGTCAAAAAATTATCTATACTAAATCTTTTCAGTCATTCCCCTCTTAAAAATGAATTCTGACGGTAGAACTTTTGCTGAGATGTCAAATGCACTCAGTAGGAACAGCAGTGGTACTAACTGTGTTTTTGCACCCTAAAACACTGAGAAGGAATCCGGCAAAACACTTTCTTGCTCACCACCACGGGGCGCCTTTGATTAAATTTCAGCGGTTCGGTGAATTAACACTTTTTTCATCAAGGCAGAATTCTTAATCCGTTATGTTTTATTCACTTTGGGAAATCTACCTTTGTCAAAAATGGAACAGATTATTTTGGTGTCCGAAATTCACCTGACAAATGTCATTGTTGACATTTTTTCTTTTGGCATTTATAAAGAATAATTTCTATGGGTGTTTCATGTAACGGGATCTCTTCTGACTCCAGGATTTCATAGAATGAGAAATGGATTGTTAGGGCAATCTGAAGCTTTTACGAAAACTTTAATTCACTGAAGAGTCAAAACAATTGTGGGTTACTTAAAGAAAGGAAAGTGTCCTCAATCACCTTTTCCGTAGAGCAGGGAAAGAAATTCACACAACTCAATTCCTATTCTCCTCTGTAATTCATAAGTTTTGCATCAAAAGCGGTTTATTCGTTTTCTCTTCATTTCTAAGTCTTACAGAGTAATTATTTAGTTAAAATAATCTTTGTTAAGATCTAAAAGAAACAGATAAATTAGAAAAAGATGAATAAGGGAGAGACACGGTGACAGAGTTAGCCTTAGAAACCATTATAATCCTCCTTTGTACAGTTAACAATTTAAATCTTTTGCGGTAACACATTCATTTCTAAGAACACTATAGGGAGATGGAGGAAAAGTTTTTTTCTAGAATCACATACACCAGCATAAAACTTCTGTATTATAGGACAAATCCTGCTTAGGGCATACATAGGTAATCATCGAGATCTGGTATCTCTCTGGGAGAAACTCAAAACGAATTCACTGCGACATGACCTTATTTATAGTCCCAAGAAGTATGTCGATCCTTTGGAAAAACGTCCTAGCAAAATAAACCTTGTAAAACAATTTTTATATTAAATTACACTTCTTTCTTGGGAGAGAATGCCTTTGGTGGGAAGGTTAAGAAAAATGTTTAAATATCTCCTTTTCCTTAAAAAGTAGGATGCAGCCTGAACCTCTCTGGGCACTTCTGCAGCGAGGAGCAGCAGTCCTGAGTGCCGTTCATGCGTTCGCGCCTTGCTCGGAATCATGGCACATGCCCACCTCACACAATGGGTGCCAAGGATACCAGCACTGCTCTTGCTCTCATCACGGATGACAGTTACACCCGACATTCCAAGCGCCATGCTTTCTCCGAGGCATTTTGAATGTATTGTTTACTATATCCTTCATATTCATTTTATCAAGGAAGGTCGGTTTTACTGTCCCTATGTTAAAATTGAGGGAATCACACGCCCAGTGAGGTTAAATCGTTTCCTGACGTGCCCTGGCGTCAAGGAAAAGAAGTGCGTGATGTGCGCCCAGCACTCTCTCCTGAAACCTGCGGTTTTAGCCACTGCATGTACTTCCCTGCCATTACAAAAACCTTTTTACACTTGATACTGATCACAATATTCAGGCATGAAAGCATTTTCAACATGACGTTATGGCAGGCACACGGAAAAATCCAGAGTATACCCAGGGTCTAGTTGTCAAAAAATTATCTATACTAAATCTTTTCAGTCATTCCCCTCTTAAAAATGAATTCTGACGGTAGAACTTTTGCTGAGATGTCAAATGCACTCAGTAGGAACAGCAGTGGTACTAACTGTGTTTTTGCACCCTAAAACACTGAGAAGGAATCCGGCAAAACACTTTCTTGCTCACCACCACGGGGCGCCTTTGATTAAATTTCAGCGGTTCGGTGAATTAACACTTTTTTCATCAAGGCAGAATTCTTAATCCGTTATGTTTTATTCACTTTGGGAAATCTACCTTTGTCAAAAATGGAACAGATTATTTTGGTGTCCGAAATTCACCTGACAAATGTCATTGTTGACATTTTTTCTTTTGGCATTTATAAAGAATAATTTCTATGGGTGTTTCATGTAACGGGATCTCTTCTGACTCCAGGATTTCATAGAATGAGAAATGGATTGTTAGGGCAATCTGAAGCTTTTACGAAAACTTTAATTCACTGAAGAGTCAAAACAATTGTGGGTTACTTAAAGAAAGGAAAGTGTCCTCAATCACCTTTTCCGTAGAGCAGGGAAAGAAATTCACACAACTCAATTCCTATTCTCCTCTGTAATTCATAAGTTTTGCATCAAAAGCGGTTTATTCGTTTTCTCTTCATTTCTAAGTCTTACAGAGTAATTATTTAGTTAAAATAATCTTTGTTAAGATCTAAAAGAAACAGATAAATTAGAAAATGATGAATAAGGGAGAGACACGGTGACAGAGTTAGCCTTAGAAACCATTATAATCCTCCTTTGTACAGTTAACAATTTAAATCTTTTGCGGTAACACATTCATTTCTAAGAACACTATAGGGAGATGGAGGAAAAGTTTTTTTCTAGAATCACATACACCAGCATAAAACTTCTGTATTATAGGACAAATCCTGCTTAGGGCATACATAGGTAATCATCGAGATCTGGTATCTCTCTGGGAGAAACTCAAAACGAATTCACTGCGACATGACCTTATTTATAGTCCCAAGAAGTATGTCGATCCATAGGAAAAACGTCCTAGCAAAATAAACCTTGTAAAACAATTTTTATATTAAATTACACTTCTTTCTTGGGAGAGAATGCCTTTGGTGGGAAGGTTAAGAAAAATGTTTAAATATCTCCTTTTCCTTAAAAAGTAGGATGCAGCCTGAACCTCTCTGGGCACTTCTGCAGCGAGGAGCAGCAGTCCTGAGTGCCGTTCATGCGTTCGCGCCTTGCTCGGAATCATGGCACATGCCCACCTCACACAATGGGTGCCAAGGATACCAGCACTGCTCTTGCTCTCATCACGGATGACAGTTACACCCGACATTCCAAGCGCCATGCTTTCTCCGAGGCATTTTGAATGTATTGTTTACTATATCCTTCATATTCATTTTATCAAGGAAGGTCGGTTTTACTGTCCCTATGTTAAAATTGAGGGAATCACACGCCCAGTGAGGTTAAATCGTTTCCTGACGTGCCCTGGCGTCAAGGAAAAGAAGTGCGTGATGTGCGCCCAGCACTCTCTCCTGAAACCTGCGGTTTTAGCCACTGCATGTACTTCCCTGCCATTACAAAAACCTTTTTACACTTGATACTGATCACAATATTCAGGCATGAAAGCATTTTCAACATGACGTTATGGCAGGGACACGGAAAAATCCAGAGTATACCCAGGGTCTAGTTGTCAAAAAATTATCTATACTAAATCTTTTCAGTCATTCCCCTCATAAAAATGAATTCTGACGGTAGAACTTTTGCTGAGATGTCAAATGCACTCAGTAGGAACAGCAGTGGTACTAACTGTGTTTTTGCACCCTAAAACACTGAGAAGGAATCCGGCAAAACACTTTCTTGCTCACCACCACGGGGCGCCTTTGATTAAATTTCAGCGGTTCGGTGAATTAACACTTTTTTCATCAAGGCAGAATTCTTAATCCGTTATGTTTTATTCACTTTGGGAAATCTACCTTTGTCAAAAATGGAACAGATTATTTTGGTGTCCGAAATTCACCTGACAAATGTCATTGTTGACATTTTTTCTTTTGGCATTTATAAAGAATAATTTCTATGGGTGTTTCATGTAACGGGATCTCTTCTGACTCCAGGATTTCATAGAATGAGAAATGGATTGTTAGGGCAATCTGAAGCTTTTACGAAAACTTTAATTCACTGAAGAGTCAAAACAATTGTGGGTTACTTAAAGAAAGAAAAGTGTCCTCAATCACCTTTTCCGTAGAGCAGGGAAAGAAATTCACACAACTCAATTCCTATTCTCCTCTGTAATTCATAAGTTTTGCATCAAAAGCGGTTTATTCGTTTTCTCTTCATTTCTAAGTCTTACAGAGTAAATATTTAGTTAAAATAATCTTTGTTAAGATCTAAAAGAAACAGATAAATTAGAAAATGATGAATAAGGGAGAGACACGGTGACAGAGTTAGCCTTAGAAACCATTATAATCCTCCTTTGTACAGTTAACAATTTAAATCTTTTGCGGTAACACATTCATTTCTAAGAACACTATAGGGAGATGGAGGAAAAGTTTTTTTCTAGAATCACATACACCAGCATAAAACTTCTGTATTATAGGACAAATCCTGCTTAGGGCATACATAGGTAATCATCGAGATCTGGTATCTCTCTGGGAGAAACTCAAAACGAATTCACTGCGACATGACCTTATTTATAGTCCCAAGAATATGTCGATCCGTAGGAAAAACGTCCTAGCAAAATAAACCTTGTAAAACAATTTTTATATTAAATTACACTTCTTTCTTGGGAGAGAATGCCTTTGGTGGGAAGGTTAAGAAAAATGTTTAAATATCTCCTTTTCCTTAAAAAGTAGGATGCAGCCTGAACCTCTCTGGGCACTTCTGCAGCGAGGAGCAGCAGTCCTGAGTGCCGTTCATGCGTTCGCGCCTTGCTCGGAATCATGGCACATGCCCACCTCACACAATGGGTGCCAAGGATACCAGCACTGCTCTTGCTCTCATCACGGATGACAGTTACACCCGACATTCCAAGCGCCATGCTTTCTCCGAGGCATTTTGAATGTATTGTTTACTATATCCTTCATATTCATTTTATCAAGGAAGGTCGGTTTTACTGTCCCTATGTTAAAATTGAGGGAATCACACGCCCAGTGAGGTTAAATCGTTTCCTGACGTGCCCTGGCGTCAAGGAAAAGAAGTGCGTGATGTGCGCCCAGCACTCTCTCCTGAAACCTGCGGTTTTAGCCACTGCATGTACTTCCCTGCCATTACAAAAACCTTTTTACACTTGATACTGATCACAATATTCAGGCATGAAAGCATTTTCAACATGACGTTATGGCAGGCACACGGAAAAATCCAGAGTATACCCAGGGTCTAGTTGTCAAAAAATTATCTATACTAAATCTTTTCAGTCATTCCCCTCTTAAAAATGAATTCTGACGGTAGAACTTTTGCTGAGATGTCAAATGCACTCAGTAGGAACAGCAGTGGTACTAACTGTGTTTTTGCACCCTAAAACACTGAGAAGGAATCCGGCAAAACACTTTCTTGCTCACCACCACGGGGCGCCTTTGATTAAATTTCAGCGGTTCGGTGAATTAACACTTTTTTCATCAAGGCAGAATTCTTAATCCGTTATGTTTTATTCACTTTGGGAAATCTACCTTTGTCAAAAATGGAACAGATTATTTTGGTGTCCGAAATTCACCTGACAAATGTCATTGTTGACATTTTTTCTTTTGGCATTTATAAAGAATAATTTCTATGGGTGTTTCATGTAACGGGATCTCTTCTGACTCCAGGATTTCATAGAATGAGAAATGGATTGTTAGGGCAATCTGAAGCTTTTACGAAAACTTTAATTCACTGAAGAGTCAAAACAATTGTGGGTTACTTAAAGAAAGGAAAGTGTCCTCAATCACCTTTTCCGTAGAGCAGGGAAAGAAATTCACACAACTCAATTCCTATTCTCCTCTGTAATTCATAAGTTTTGCATCAAAAGCGGTTTATTCGTTTTCTCTTCATTTCTAAGTCTTACAGAGTAATTATTTAGTTAAAATAATCTTTGTTAAGATCTAAAAGAAACAGATAAATTAGAAAATGATGAATAAGGGAGAGACACGGTGACAGAGTTAGCCTTAGAAACCATTATAATCCTCCTTTGTACAGTTAACAATTTAAATCTTTTGCGGTAACACATTCATTTCTAAGAACACTATAGGGAGATGGAGGAAAAGTTTTTTTCTAGAATCACATACACCAGCATAAAACTTCTGTATTATAGGACAAATCCTGCTTAGGGCATACATAGGTAATCATCGAGATCTGGTATCTCTCTGGGAGAAACTCAAAACGAATTCACTGCGACATGACCTTATTTATAGTCCCAAGAAGTATGTCGATCCATAGGAAAAACGTCCTAGCAAAATAAACCTTGTAAAACAATTTTTATATTAAATTACACTTCTTTCTTGGGAGAGAATGCCTTTGGTGGGAAGGTTAAGAAAAATGTTTAAATATCTCCTTTTCCTTAAAAAGTAGGATGCAGCCTGAACCTCTCTGGGCACTTCTGCAGCGAGGAGCAGCAGTCCTGAGTGCCGTTCATGCGTTCGCGCCTTGCTCGGAATCATGGCACATGCCCACCTCACACAATGGGTGCCAAGGATACCAGCACTGCTCTTGCTCTCATCACGGATGACAGTTACACCCGACATTCCAAGCGCCATGCTTTCTCCGAGGCATTTTGAATGTATTGTTTACTATATCCTTCATATTCATTTTATCAAGGAAGGTCGGTTTTACTGTCCCTATGTTAAAATTGAGGGAATCACACGCCCAGTGAGGTTAAATCGTTTTCTGACGTGCCCTGGCGTCAAGGAAAAGAAGTGCGTGATGTGCGCCCAGCACTCTCTCCTGAAACCTGCGGTTTTAGCCACTGCATGTACTTCCCTGCCATTACAAAAACATTTTTACACTTGATACTGATCACAATATTCAGGCATGAAAGCATTTTCAACATGACGTTATGGCAGGCACACGGAAAAATCCAGAGTATACCCAGGGTCTAGTTGTCAAAAAATTATCTATACTAAATCTTTTCAGTCATTCCCCTCTTAAAAATGAATTCTGACGGTAGAACTTTTGCTGAGATGTCAAATGCACTCAGTAGGAACAGCAGTGGTACTAACTGTGTTTTTGCACCCTAAAACACTGAGAAGGAATCCGGCAAAACACTTTCTTGCTCACCACCACGGGGCGCCTTTGATTAAATTTCAGCGGTTCGGTGAATTAACACTTTTTTCATCAAGGCAGAATTCTTAATCCGTTATGTTTTATTCACTTTGGGAAATCTACCTTTGTCAAAAATGGAACAGATTATTTTGGTGTCCGAAATTCACCTGACAAATGTCATTGTTGACATTTTTTCTTTTGGCATTTATAAAGAATAATTTCTATGGGTGTTTCATGTAACGGGATCTCTTCTGACTCCAGGATTTCATAGAATGAGAAATGGATTGTTAGGGCAATCTGAAGCTTTTACGAAAACTTTAATTCACTGAAGAGTCAAAACAATTGTGGGTTACTTAAAGAAAGGAAAGTGTCCTCAATCACCTTTTCCGTAGAGCAGGGAAAGAAATTCACACAACTAAATTCCTATTCTCCTCTGTAATTCATAAGTTTTGCATCAAAAGCGGTTTATTCGTTTTCTCTTCATTTCTAAGTCTTACAGAGTAATTATTTAGTTAAAATAATCTTTGTTAAGATCTAAAAGAAACAGATAAATTAGAAAAAGATGAATAAGGGAGAGACACGGTGACAGAGTTAGCCTTAGAAACCATTATAATCCTCCTTTGTACAGTTAACAATTTAAATCTTTTGCGGTAACACATTCATTTCTAAGAACACTATAGGGAGATGGAGGAAAAGTTTTTTTCTAGAATCACATACACCAGCATAAAACTTCTGTATTATAGGACAAATCCTGCTTAGGGCATACATAGGTAATCATCGAGATCTGGTATCTCTCTGGGAGAAACTCAAAACGAATTCACTGCGACATGACCTTATTTATAGTCCCAAGAAGTATGTCGATCCTTTGGAAAAACGTCCTAGCAAAATAAACCTTGTAAAACAATTTTTATATTAAATTACACTTCTTTCTTGGGAGAGAATGCCTTTGGTGGGAAGGTTAAGAAAAATGTTTAAATATCTCCTTTTCCTTAAAAAGTAGGATGCAGCCTGAACCTCTCTGGGCACTTCTGCAGCGAGGAGCAGCAGTCCTGAGTGCCGTTCATGCGTTCGCGCCTTGCTCGGAATCATGGCACATGCCCACCTCACACAATGGGTGCCAAGGATACCAGCACTGCTCTTGCTCTCATCACGGATGACAGTTACACCCGACATTCCAAGCGCCATGCTTTCTCCGAGGCATTTTGAATGTATTGTTTACTATATCCTTCATATTCATTTTATCAAGGAAGGTCGGTTTTACTGTCCCTATGTTAAAATTGAGGGAATCACACGCCCAGTGAGGTTAAATCGTTTCCTGACGTGCCCTGGCGTCAAGGAAAAGAAGTGCGTGATGTGCGCCCAGCACTCTCTCCTGAAACCTGCGGTTTTAGCCACTGCATGTACTTCCCTGCCATTACAAAAACCTTTTTACACTTGATACTGATCACAATATTCAGGCATGAAAGCATTTTCAACATGACGTTATGGCAGGCACACGGAAAAATCCAGAGTATACCCAGGGTCTAGTTGTCAAAAAATTATCTATACTAAATCTTTTCAGTCATTCCCCTCTTAAAAATGAATTCTGACGGTAGAACTTTTGCTGAGATGTCAAATGCACTCAGTAGGAACAGCAGTGGTACTAACTGTGTTTTTGCACCCTAAAACACTGAGAAGGAATCCGGCAAAACACTTTCTTGCTCACCACCACGGGGCGCCTTTGATTAAATTTCAGCGGTTCGGTGAATTAACACTTTTTTCATCAAGGCAGAATTCTTAATCCGTTATGTTTTATTCACTTTGGGAAATCTACCTTTGTCAAAAATGGAACAGATTATTTTGGTGTCCGAAATTCACCTGACAAATGTCATTGTTGACATTTTTTCTTTTGGCATTTATAAAGAATAATTTCTATGGGTGTTTCATGTAACGGGATCTCTTCTGACTCCAGGATTTCATAGAATGAGAAATGGATTGTTAGGGCAATCTGAAGCTTTTACGAAAACTTTAATTCACTGAAGAGTCAAAACAATTGTGGGTTACTTAAAGAAAGGAAAGTGTCCTCAATCACCTTTTCCGTAGAGCAGGGAAAGAAATTCACACAACTCAATTCCTATTCTCCTCTGTAATTCATAAGTTTTGCATCAAAAGCGGTTTATTCGTTTTCTCTTCATTTCTAAGTCTTACAGAGTAATTATTTAGTTAAAATAATCTTTGTTAAGATCTAAAAGAAACAGATAAATTAGAAAATGATGAATAAGGGAGAGACACGGTGACAGAGTTAGCCTTAGAAACCATTATAATCCTCCTTTGTACAGTTAACAATTTAAATCTTTTGCGGTAACACATTCATTTCTAAGAACACTATAGGGAGATGGAGGAAAAGTTTTTTTCTAGAATCACATACACCAGCATAAAACTTCTGTATTATAGGACAAATCCTGCTTAGGGCATACATAGGTAATCATCGAGATCTGGTATCTCTCTGGGAGAAACTCAAAACGAATTCACTGCGACATGACCTTATTTATAGTCCCAAGAAGTATGTCGATCCATAGGAAAAACGTCCTAGCAAAATAAACCTTGTAAAACAATTTTTATATTAAATTACACTTCTTTCTTGGGAGAGAATGCCTTTGGTGGGAAGGTTAAGAAAAATGTTTAAATATCTCCTTTTCCTTAAAAAGTAGGATGCAGCCTGAACCTCTCTGGGCACTTCTGCAGCGAGGAGCAGCAGTCCTGAGTGCCGTTCATGCGTTCGCGCCTTGCTCGGAATCATGGCACATGCCCACCTCACACAATGGGTGCCAAGGATACCAGCACTGCTCTTGCTCTCATCACGGATGACAGTTACACCCGACATTCCAAGCGCCATGCTTTCTCCGAGGCATTTTGAATGTATTGTTTACTATATCCTTCATATTCATTTTATCAAGGAAGGTCGGTTTTACTGTCCCTATGTTAAAATTGAGGGAATCACACGCCCAGTGAGGTTAAATCGTTTCCTGACGTGCCCTGGCGTCAAGGAAAAGAAGTGCGTGATGTGCGCCCAGCACTCTCTCCTGAAACCTGCGGTTTTAGCCACTGCATGTACTTCCCTGCCATTACAAAAACCTTTTTACACTTGATACTGATCACAATATTCAGGCATGAAAGCATTTTCAACATGACGTTATGGCAGGGACACGGAAAAATCCAGAGTATACCCAGGGTCTAGTTGTCAAAAAATTATCTATACTAAATCTTTTCAGTCATTCCCCTCATAAAAATGAATTCTGACGGTAGAACTTTTGCTGAGATGTCAAATGCACTCAGTAGGAACAGCAGTGGTACTAACTGTGTTTTTGCACCCTAAAACACTGAGAAGGAATCCGGCAAAACACTTTCTTGCTCACCACCACGGGGCGCCTTTGATTAAATTTCAGCGGTTCGGTGAATTAACACTTTTTTCATCAAGGCAGAATTCTTAATCCGTTATGTTTTATTCACTTTGGGAAATCTACCTTTGTCAAAAATGGAACAGATTATTTTGGTGTCCGAAATTCACCTGACAAATGTCATTGTTGACATTTTTTCTTTTGGCATTTATAAAGAATAATTTCTATGGGTGTTTCATGTAACGGGATCTCTTCTGACTCCAGGATTTCATAGAATGAGAAATGGATTGTTAGGGCAATCTGAAGCTTTTACGAAAACTTTAATTCACTGAAGAGTCAAAACAATTGTGGGTTACTTAAAGAAAGAAAAGTGTCCTCAATCACCTTTTCCGTAGAGCAGGGAAAGAAATTCACACAACTCAATTCCTATTCTCCTCTGTAATTCATAAGTTTTGCATCAAAAGCGGTTTATTCGTTTTCTCTTCATTTCTAAGTCTTACAGAGTAAATATTTAGTTAAAATAATCTTTGTTAAGATCTAAAAGAAACAGATAAATTAGAAAATGATGAATAAGGGAGAGACACGGTGACAGAGTTAGCCTTAGAAACCATTATAATCCTCCTTTGTACAGTTAACAATTTAAATCTTTTGCGGTAACACATTCATTTCTAAGAACACTATAGGGAGATGGAGGAAAAGTTTTTTTCTAGAATCACATACACCAGCATAAAACTTCTGTATTATAGGACAAATCCTGCTTAGGGCATACATAGGTAATCATCGAGATCTGGTATCTCTCTGGGAGAAACTCAAAACGAATTCACTGCGACATGACCTTATTTATAGTCCCAAGAAGTATGTCGATCCGTAGGAAAAACGTCCTAGCAAAATAAACCTTGTAAAACAATTTTTATATTAAATTACACTTCTTTCTTGGGAGAGAATGCCTTTGGTGGGAAGGTTAAGAAAAATGTTTAATATCTCCTTTTCCTTAAAAAGTAGGATGCAGCCTGAACCTCTCTGGGCACTTCTGCAGCGAGGAGCAGCAGTCCTGAGTGCCGTTCATGCGTTCGCGCCTTGCTCGGAATCATGGCACATGCCCACCTCACACAATGGGTGCCAAGGATACCAGCACTGCTCTTGCTCTCATCACGGATGACAGTTACACCCGACATTCCAAGCGCCATGCTTTCTCCGAGGCATTTTGAATGTATTGTTTTCTATATCCTTCATATTCATTTTATCAAGGAAGGTCGGTTTTACTGTCCCTATGTTAAAATTGAGGGAATCACACGCCCAGTGAGGTTAAATCGTTTCCTGACGTGCCCTGGCGTCAAGGAAAAGAAGTGCGTGATGTGCGCCCAGCACTCTCTCCTGAAACCTGCGGTTTTAGCCACTGCATGTACTTCCCTGCCATTACAAAAACCTTTTTACACTTGATACTGATCACAATATTCAGGCATGAAAGCATTTTCAACATGACGTTATGGCAGGGACACGGAAAAATCCAGAGTATACCCAGGGTCTAGTTGTCAAAAAATTATCTATACTAAATCTTTTCAGTCATTCCCCTCATAAAAATGAATTCTGACGGTAGAACTTTTGCTGAGATGTCAAATGCACTCAGTAGGAACAGCAGTGGTACTAACTGTGTTTTTGCACCCTAAAACACTGAGAAGGAATCCGGCAAAACACTTTCTTGCTCACCACCACGGGGCGCCTTTGATTAAATTTCAGCGGTTCGGTGAATTAACACTTTTTTCATCAAGGCAGAATTCTTAATCCGTTATGTTTTATTCACTTTGGGAAATCTACCTTTGTCAAAAATGGAACAGATTATTTTGGTGTCCGAAATTCACCTGACAAATGTCATTGTTGACATTTTTTCTTTTGGCATTTATAAAGAATAATTTCTATGGGTGTTTCATGTAACGGGATCTCTTCTGACTCCAGGATTTCATAGAATGAGAAATGGATTGTTAGGGCAATCTGAAGCTTTTACGAAAACTTTAATTCACTGAAGAGTCAAAACAATTGTGGGTTACTTAAAGAAAGAAAAGTGTCCTCAATCACCTTTTCCGTAGAGCAGGGAAAGAAATTCACACAACTCAATTCCTATTCTCCTCTGTAATTCATAAGTTTTGCATCAAAAGCGGTTTATTCGTTTTCTCTTCATTTCTAAGTCTTACAGAGTAAATATTTAGTTAAAATAATCTTTGTTAAGATCTAAAAGAAACAGATAAATTAGAAAATGATGAATAAGGGAGAGACACGGTGACAGAGTTAGCCTTAGAAACCATTATAATCCTCCTTTGTACAGTTAACAATTTAAATCTTTTGCGGTAACACATTCATTTCTAAGAACACTATAGGGAGATGGAGGAAAAGTTTTTTTCTAGAATCACATACACCAGCATAAAACTTCTGTATTATAGGACAAATCCTGCTTAGGGCATACATAGGTAATCATCGAGATCTGGTATCTCTCTGGGAGAAACTCAAAACGAATTCACTGCGACATGACCTTATTTATAGTCCCAAGAAGTATGTCGATCCGTAGGAAAAACGTCCTAGCAAAATAAACCTTGTAAAACAATTTTTATATTAAATTACACTTCTTTCTTGGGAGAGAATGCCTTTGGTGGGAAGGTTAAGAAAAATGTTTAATATCTCCTTTTCCTTAAAAAGTAGGATGCAGCCTGAACCTCTCTGGGCACTTCTGCAGCGAGGAGCAGCAGTCCTGAGTGCCGTTCATGCGTTCGCGCCTTGCTCGGAATCATGGCACATGCCCACCTCACACAATGGGTGCCAAGGATACCAGCACTGCTCTTGCTCTCATCACGGATGACAGTTACACCCGACATTCCAAGCGCCATGCTTTCTCCGAGGCATTTTGAATGTATTGTTTTCTATATCCTTCATATTCATTTTATCAAGGAAGGTCGGTTTTACTGTCCCTATGTTAAAATTGAGGGAATCACACGCCCAGTGAGGTTAAATCGTTTCCTGACGTGCCCTGGCGTCAAGGAAAAGAAGTGCGTGATGTGCGCCCAGCACTCTCTCCTGAAACCTGCGGTTTTAGCCACTGCATGTACTTCCCTGCCATTACAAAAACCTTTTTACACTTGATACTGATCACAATATTCAGGCATGAAAGCATTTTCAACATGACGTTATGGCAGGGACACGGAAAAATCCAGAGTATACCCAGGGTCTAGTTGTCAAAAAATTATCTATACTAAATCTTTTCAGTCATTCCCCTCATAAAAATGAATTCTGACGGTAGAACTTTTGCTGAGATGTCAAATGCACTCAGTAGGAACAGCAGTGGTACTAACTGTGTTTTTGCACCCTAAAACACTGAGAAGGAATCCGGCAAAACACTTTCTTGCTCACCACCACGGGGCGCCTTTGATTAAATTTCAGCGGTTCGGTGAATTAACACTTTTTTCATCAAGGCAGAATTCTTAATCCGTTATGTTTTATTCACTTTGGGAAATCTACCTTTGTCAAAAATGGAACAGATTATTTTGGTGTCCGAAATTCACCTGACAAATGTCATTGTTGACATTTTTTCTTTTGGCATTTATAAAGAATAATTTCTATGGGTGTTTCATGTAACGGGATCTCTTCTGACTCCAGGATTTCATAGAATGAGAAATGGATTGTTAGGGCAATCTGAAGCTTTTACGAAAACTTTAATTCACTGAAGAGTCAAAACAATTGTGGGTTACTTAAAGAAAGAAAAGTGTCCTCAATCACCTTTTCCGTAGAGCAGGGAAAGAAATTCACACCACTCAATTCCTATTCTCCTCTGTAATTCATAAGTTTTGCATCAAAAGCGGTTTATTCGTTTTCTCTTCATTTCTAAGTCTTACAGAGTAATTATTTAGTTAAAATAATCTTTGTTAAGATCTAAAAGAAACAGATAAATTAGAAAATGATGGATAAGGGAGAGACACGGTGACAGAGTTAGCCTTAGAAACCATTATAATCCTCCTTTGTACAGTTAACAATTTAAATCTTTTGCGGTAACACATTCATTTCTAAGAACACTATAGGGAGATGGAGGAAAAGTTTTTTTCTAGAATCACATACACCAGCATAAAACTTCTGTATTATAGGACAAATCCTGCTTAGGGCATACATAGGTAATCATCGAGATCTGGTATCTCTCTGGGAGAAACTCAAAACGAATTCACTGCGACATGACCTTATTTATAGTCCCAAGAAGTATGTCGATCCATAGGAAAAACGTCCTAGCAAAATAAACCTTGTAAAACAATTTTTATATTAAATTACACTTCTTTCTTGGGAGAGAATGCCTTTGGTGGGAAGGTTAAGAAAAATGTTTAAATATCTCCTTTTCCTTAAAAAGTAGGATGCAGCCTGAACCTCTCTGGGCACTTCTGCAGCGAGGAGCAGCAGTCCTGAGTGCCGTTCATGCGTTCGCGCCTTGCTCGGAATCATGGCACATGCCCACCTCACACAATGGGTGCCAAGGATACCAGCACTGCTCTTGCTCTCATCACGGATGACAGTTACACCCGACATTCCAAGCGCCATGCTTTCTCCGAGGCATTTTGAATGTATTGTTTTCTATATCCTTCATATTCATTTTATCAAGGAAGGTCGGTTTTACTGTCCCTATGTTAAAATTGAGGGAATCACACGCCCAGTGAGGTTAAATCGTTTCCTGACGTGCCCTGGCGTCAAGGAAAAGAAGTGCGTGATGTGCGCCCAGCACTCTCTCCTGAAACCTGCGGTTTTAGCCACTGCATGTACTTCCCTGCCATTACAAAAACCTTTTTACACTTGATACTGATCACAATATTCAGGCATGAAAGCATTTTCAACATGACGTTATGGCAGGGACACGGAAAAATCCAGAGTATACCCAGGGTCTAGTTGTCAAAAAATTATCTATACTAAATCTTTTCAGTCATTCCCCTCATAAAAATGAATTCTGACGGTAGAACTTTTGCTGAGATGTCAAATGCACTCAGTAGGAACAGCAGTGGTACTAACTGTGTTTTTGCACCCTAAAACACTGAGAAGGAATCCGGCAAAACACTTTCTTGCTCACCACCACGGGGCGCCTTTGATTAAATTTCAGCGGTTCGGTGAATTAACACTTTTTTCATCAAGGCAGAATTCTTAATCCGTTATGTTTTATTCACTTTGGGAAATCTACCTTTGTCAAAAATGGAACAGATTATTTTGGTGTCCGAAATTCACCTGACAAATGTCATTGTTGACATTTTTTCTTTTGGCATTTATAAAGAATAATTTCTATGGGTGTTTCATGTAACGGGATCTCTTCTGACTCCAGGATTTCATAGAATGAGAAATGGATTGTTAGGGCAATCTGAAGCTTTTACGAAAACTTTAATTCACTGAAGAGTCAAAACAATTGTGGGTTACTTAAAGAAAGGAAAGTGTCCTCAATCACCTTTTCCGTAGAGCAGGGAAAGAAATTCACACAACTCAATTCCTATTCTCCTCTGTAATTCATAAGTTTTGCATCAAAAGCGGTTTATTCGTTTTCTCTTCATTTCTAAGTCTTACAGAGTAATTATTTAGTTAAAATAATCTTTGTTAAGATCTAAAAGAAACAGATAAATTAGAAAATGATGGATAAGGGAGAGACACGGTGACAGAGTTAGCCTTAGAAACCATTATAATCCTCCTTTGTACAGTTAACAATTTAAATCTTTTGCGGTAACACATTCATTTCTAAGAACACTATAGGGAGATGGAGGAAAAGTTTTTTTCTAGAATCACATACACCAGCATAAAACTTCTGTATTATAGGACAAATCCTGCTTAGGGCATACATAGGTAATCATCGAGATCTGGTATCTCTCTGGGAGAAACTCAAAACGAATTCACTGCGACATGACCTTATTTATAGTCCCAAGAAGTATGTCGATCCATAGGAAAAACGTCCTAGCAAAATAAACCTTGTAAAACAATTTTTATATTAAATTACACTTCTTTCTTGGGAGAGAATGCCTTTGGTGGGAAGGTTAAGAAAAATGTTTAAATATCTCCTTTTCCTTAAAAAGTAGGATGCAGCCTGAACCTCTCTGGGCACTTCTGCAGCGAGGAGCAGCAGTCCTGAGTGCCGTTCATGCGTTCGCGCCTTGCTCGGAATCATGGCACATGCCCACCTCACACAATGGGTGCCAAGGATACCAGCACTGCTCTTGCTCTCATCACGGATGACAGTTACACCCGACATTCCAAGCGCCATGCTTTCTCCGAGGCATTTTGAATGTATTGTTTACTATATCCTTCATATTCATTTTATCAAGGAAGGTCGGTTTTACTGTCCCTATGTTAAAATTGAGGGAATCACACGCCCAGTGAGGTTAAATCGTTTCCTGACGTGCCCTGGCGTCAAGGAAAAGAAGTGCGTGATGTGCGCCCAGCACTCTCTCCTGAAACCTGCGGTTTTAGCCACTGCATGTACTTCCCTGCCATTACAAAAACCTTTTTACACTTGATACTGATCACAATATTCAGGCATGAAAGCATTTTCAACATGACGTTATGGCAGGGACACGGAAAAATCCAGAGTATACCCAGGGTCTAGTTGTCAAAAAATTATCTATACTAAATCTTTTCAGTCATTCCCCTCATAAAAATGAATTCTGACGGTAGAACTTTTGCTGAGATGTCAAATGCACTCAGTAGGAACAGCAGTGGTACTAACTGTGTTTTTGCACCCTAAAACACTGAGAAGGAATCCGGCAAAACACTTTCTTGCTCACCACCACGGGGCGCCTTTGATTAAATTTCAGCGGTTCGGTGAATTAACACTTTTTTCATCAAGGCAGAATTCTTAATCCGTTATGTTTTATTCACTTTGGGAAATCTACCTTTGTCAAAAATGGAACAGATTATTTTGGTGTCCGAAATTCACCTGACAAATGTCATTGTTGACATTTTTTCTTTTGGCATTTATAAAGAATAATTTCTATGGGTGTTTCATGTAACGGGATCTCTTCTGACTCCAGGATTTCATAGAATGAGAAATGGATTGTTAGGGCAATCTGAAGCTTTTACGAAAACTTTAATTCACTGAAGAGTCAAAACAATTGTGGGTTACTTAAAGAAAGAAAAGTGTCCTCAATCACCTTTTCCGTAGAGCAGGGAAAGAAATTCACACCACTCAATTCCTATTCTCCTCTGTAATTCATAAGTTTTGCATCAAAAGCGGTTTATTCGTTTTCTCTTCATTTCTAAGTCTTACAGAGTAATTATTTAGTTAAAATAATCTTTGTTAAGATCTAAAAGAAACAGATAAATTAGAAAATGATGGATAAGGGAGAGACACGGTGACAGAGTTAGCCTTAGAAACCATTATAATCCTCCTTTGTACAGTTAACAATTTAAATCTTTTGCGGTAACACATTCATTTCTAAGAACACTATAGGGAGATGGAGGAAAAGTTTTTTTCTAGAATCACATACACCAGCATAAAACTTCTGTATTATAGGACAAATCCTGCTTAGGGCATACATAGGTAATCATCGAGATCTGGTATCTCTCTGGGAGAAACTCAAAACGAATTCACTGCGACATGACCTTATTTATAGTCCCAAGAAGTATGTCGATCCATAGGAAAAACGTCCTAGCAAAATAAACCTTGTAAAACAATTTTTATATTAAATTACACTTCTTTCTTGGGAGAGAATGCCTTTGGTGGGAAGGTTAAGAAAAATGTTTAAATATCTCCTTTTCCTTAAAAAGTAGGATGCAGCCTGAACCTCTCTGGGCACTTCTGCAGCGAGGAGCAGCAGTCCTGAGTGCCGTTCATGCGTTCGCGCCTTGCTCGGAATCATGGCACATGCCCACCTCACACAATGGGTGCCAAGGATACCAGCACTGCTCTTGCTCTCATCACGGATGACAGTTACACCCGACATTCCAAGCGCCATGCTTTCTCCGAGGCATTTTGAATGTATTGTTTACTATATCCTTCATATTCATTTTATCAAGGAAGGTCGGTTTTACTGTCCCTATGTTAAAATTGAGGGAATCACACGCCCAGTGAGGTTAAATCGTTTCCTGACGTGCCCTGGCGTCAAGGAAAAGAAGTGCGTGATGTGCGCCCAGCACTCTCTCCTGAAACCTGCGGTTTTAGCCACTGCATGTACTTCCCTGCCTTTACAAAAACCTTTTTACACTTGATACTGATCACAATATTCAGGCATGAAAGCATTTTCAACATGACGTTATGGCAGGCACACGGAAAAATCCAGAGTATACCCAGGGTCTAGTTGTCAAAAAATTATCTATACTAAATCTTTTCAGTCATTCCCCTCATAAAAATGAATTCTGACGGTAGAACTTTTGCTGAGATGTCAAATGCACTCAGTAGGAACAGCAGTGGTACTAACTGTGTTTTTGCACCCTAAAACACTGAGAAGGAATCCGGCAAAACACTTTCTTGCTCACCACCACGGGGCGCCTTTGATTAAATTTCAGCGGTTCGGTGAATTAACACTTTTTTCATCAAGGCAGAATTCTTAATCCGTTATGTTTTATTCACTTTGGGAAATCTACCTTTGTCAAAAATGGAACAGATTATTTTGGTGTCCGAAATTCACCTGACAAATGTCATTGTTGACATTTTTTCTTTTGGCATTTATAAAGAATAATTTCTATGGGTGTTTCATGTAACGGGATCTCTTCTGACTCCAGGATTTCATAGAATGAGAAATGGATTGTTAGGGCAATCTGAAGCTTTTACGAAAACTTTAATTCACTGAAGAGTCAAAACAATTGTGGGTTACTTAAAGAAAGGAAAGTGTCCTCAATCACCTTTTCCGTAGAGCAGGGAAAGAAATTCACACAACTCAATTCCTATTCTCCTCTGTAATTCATAAGTTTTGCATCAAAAGCGGTTTATTCGTTTTCTCTTCATTTCTAAGTCTTACAGAGTAATTATTTAGTTAAAATAATCTTTGTTAAGATCTAAAAGAAACAGATAAATTAGAAAATGATGGATAAGGGAGAGACACGGTGACAGAGTTAGCCTTAGAAACCATTATAATCCTCCTTTGTACAGTTAACAATTTAAATCTTTTGCGGTAACACATTCATTTCTAAGAACACTATAGGGAGATGGAGGAAAAGTTTTTTTCTAGAATCACATACACCAGCATAAAACTTCTGTATTATAGGACAAATCCTGCTTAGGGCATACATAGGTAATCATCGAGATCTGGTATCTCTCTGGGAGAAACTCAAAACGAATTCACTGCGACATGACCTTATTTATAGTCCCAAGAAGTATGTCGATCCATAGGAAAAACGTCCTAGCAAAATAAACCTTGTAAAACAATTTTTATATTAAATTACACTTCTTTCTTGGGAGAGAATGCCTTTGGTGGGAAGGTTAAGAAAAATGTTTAAATATCTCCTTTTCCTTAAAAAGTAGGATGCAGCCTGAACCTCTCTGGGCACTTCTGCAGCGAGGAGCAGCAGTCCTGAGTGCCGTTCATGCGTTCGCGCCTTGCTCGGAATCATGGCACATGCCCACCTCACACAATGGGTGCCAAGGATACCAGCACTGCTCTTGCTCTCATCACGGATGACAGTTACACCCGACATTCCAAGCGCCATGCTTTCTCCGAGGCATTTTGAATGTATTGTTTACTATATCCTTCATATTCATTTTATCAAGGAAGGTCGGTTTTACTGTCCCTATGTTAAAATTGAGGGAATCACACGCCCAGTGAGGTTAAATCGTTTCCTGACGTGCCCTGGCGTCAAGGAAAAGAAGTGCGTGATGTGCGCCCAGCACTCTCTCCTGAAACCTGCGGTTTTAGCCACTGCATGTACTTCCCTGCCATTACAAAAACCTTTTTACACTTGATACTGATCACAATATTCAGGCATGAAAGCATTTTCAACATGACGTTATGGCAGGGACACGGAAAAATCCAGAGTATACCCAGGGTCTAGTTGTCAAAAAATTATCTATACTAAATCTTTTCAGTCATTCCCTTTCTTAAAAATGAATTCTGACGGTAGAACTTTTGCTGAGATGTCAAATGCACTCAGTAGGAACAGCAGTGGTACTAACTGTGTTTTTGCACCCTAAAACACTGAGAAGGAATCCGGCAAAACACTTTCTTGCTCACCACCACGGGGCGCCTTTGATTAAATTTCAGCGGTTCGGTGAATTAACACTTTTTTCATCAAGGCAGAATTCTTAATCCGTTATGTTTTATTCACTTTGGGAAATCTACCTTTGTCAAAAATGGAACAGATTATTTTGGTGTCCGAAATTCACCTGACAAATGTCATTGTTGACATTTTTTCTTTTGGCATTTATAAAGAATAATTTCTATGGGTGTTTCATGTAACGGGATCTCTTCTGACTCCAGGATTTCATAGAATGAGAAATGGATTGTTAGGGCAATCTGAAGCTTTTACGAAAACTTTAATTCACTGAAGAGTCAAAACAATTGTGGGTTACTTAAAGAAAGGAAAGTGTCCTCAATCACCTTTTCCGTAGAGCAGGGAAAGAAATTCACACAACTCAATTCCTATTCTCCTCTGTAATTCATAAGTTTTGCATCAAAAGCGGTTTATTCGTTTTCTCTTCATTTCTAAGTCTTACAGAGTAATTATTTAGTTAAAATAATCTTTGTTAAGATCTAAAAGAAACAGATAAATTAGAAAATGATGGATAAGGGAGAGACACGGTGACAGAGTTAGCCTTAGAAACCATTATAATCCTCCTTTGTACAGTTAACAATTTAAATCTTTTGCGGTAACACATTCATTTCTAAGAACACTATAGGGAGATGGAGGAAAAGTTTTTTTCTAGAATCACATACACCAGCATAAAACTTCTGTATTATAGGACAAATCCTGCTTAGGGCATACATAGGTAATCATCGAGATCTGGTATCTCTCTGGGAGAAACTCAAAACGAATTCACTGCGACATGACCTTATTTATAGTCCCAAGAAGTATGTCGATCCATAGGAAAAACGTCCTAGCAAAATAAACCTTGTAAAACAATTTTTATATTAAATTACACTTCTTTCTTGGGAGAGAATGCCTTTGGTGGGAAGGTTAAGAAAAATGTTTAAATATCTCCTTTTCCTTAAAAAGTAGGATGCAGCCTGAACCTCTCTGGGCACTTCTGCAGCGAGGAGCAGCAGTCCTGAGTGCCGTTCATGCGTTCGCGCCTTGCTCAGAATCATGGCACATGCCCACCTCACACAATGGGTGCCAAGGATACCAGCACTGCTCTTGCTCTCATCACGGATGACAGTTACACCCGACATTCCAAGCGCCATGCTTTCTCCGAGGCATTTTGAATGTATTGTTTACTATATCCTTCATATTCATTTTATCAAGGAAGGTCGGTTTTACTGTCCCTATGTTAAAATTGAGGGAATCACACGCCCAGTGAGGTTAAATCGTTTCCTGACGTGCCCTGGCGTCAAGGAAAAGAAGTGCGTGATGTGCGCCCAGCACTCTCTCCTGAAACCTGCGGTTTTAGCCACTGCATGTACTTCCCTGCCATTACAAAAACCTTTTTACACTTGATACTGATCACAATATTCAGGCATGAAAGCATTTTCAACATGACGTTATGGCAGGGACACGGAAAAATCCAGAGTATACCCAGGGTCTAGTTGTCAAAAAATTATCTATACTAAATCTTTTCAGTCATTCCCTTTCTTAAAAATGAATTCTGACGGTAGAACATTTGCTGAGATGTCAAATGCACTCAGTAGGAACAGCAGTGGTACTAACTGTGTTTTTGCACCCTAAAACACTGAGAAGGAATCCGGCAAAACACTTTCTTGCTCACCACCACGGGGCGCCTTTGATTAAATTTCAGCGGTTCGGTGAATTAACACTTTTTTCATCAAGGCAGAATTCTTAATCCGTTATGTTTTATTCACTTTGGGAAATCTACCTTTGTCAAAAATGGAACAGATTATTTTGGTGTCCGAAATTCACCTGACAAATGTCATTGTTGACATTTTTTCTTTTGGCATTTAAAAAGAATAATTTCTATGGGTGTTTCATGTAACGGGATCTCTTCTGACTCCAGGATTTCATAGAATGAGAAATGGATTGTTAGGGCAATCTGAAGCTTTTACGAAAACTTTAATTCACTGAAGAGTCAAAACAATTGTGGGTTACTTAAAGAAAGAAAAGTGTCCTCAATCACCTTTTCCGTAGAGCAGGGAAAGAAATTCACACAACTCAATTCCTATTCTCCTCTGTAATTCATAAGTTTTGCATCAAAAGCGGTTTATTCGTTTTCTCTTCATTTCTAAGTCTTACAGAGTAAATATTTAGTTAAAATAATCTTTGTTAAGATCTAAAAGAAACAGATAAATTAGAAAATGATGAATAAGGGAGAGACACGGTGACAGAGTTAGCCTTAGAAACCATTATAATCCTCCTTTGTACAGTTAACAATTTAAATCTTTTGCGGTAACACATTCATTTCTAAGAACACTATAGGGAGATGGAGGAAAAGTTTTTTTCTAGAATCACATACACCAGCATAAAACTTCTGTATTATAGGACAAATCCTGCTTAGGGCATACATAGGTAATCATCGAGATCTGGTATCTCTCTGGGAGAAACTCAAAACGAATTCACTGCGACATGACCTTATTTATAGTCCCAAGAAGTATGTCGATCCGTAGGAAAAACGTCCTAGCAAAATAAACCTTGTAAAACAATTTTTATATTAAATTACACTTCTTTCTTGGGAGAGAATGCCTTTGGTGGGAAGGTTAAGAAAAATGTTTAAATATCTCCTTTTCCTTAAAAAGTAGGATGCAGCCTGAACCTCTCTGGGCACTTCTGCAGCGAGGAGCAGCAGTCCTGAGTGCCGTTCATGCGTTCGCGCCTTGCTCGGAATCATGGCACATGCCCACCTCACACAATGGGTGCCAAGGATACCAGCACTGCTCTTGCTCTCATCACGGATGACAGTTACACCCGACATTCCAAGCGCCATGCTTTCTCCGAGGCATTTTGAATGTATTGTTTACTATATCCTTCATATTCATTTTATCAAGGAAGGTCGGTTTTACTGTCCCTATGTTAAAATTGAGGGAATCACACGCCCAGTGAGGTTAAATCGTTTCCTGACGTGCCCTGGCGTCAAGGAAAAGAAGTGCGTGATGTGCGCCCAGCACTCTCTCCTGAAACCTGCGGTTTTAGCCACTGCATGTACTTCCCTGCCATTACAAAAACCTTTTTACACTTGATACTGATCACAATATTCAGGCATGAAAGCATTTTCAACATGACGTTATGGCAGGCACACGGAAAAATCCAGAGTATACCCAGGCTCTAGTTGTCAAAAAATTATCTATACTAAATCTTTTCAGTCATTCCCCTCATAAAAATGAATTCTGACGGTAGAACTTTTGCTGAGATGTCAAATGCACTCAGTAGGAACAGCAGTGGTACTAACTGTGTTTTTGCACCCTAAAACACTGAGAAGGAATCCGGCAAAACACTTTCTTGCTCACCACCACGGGGCGCCTTTGATTAAATTTCAGCGGTTCGGTGAATTAACACTTTTTTAAGGCAGAATTCTTAATCCGTTATGTTTTATTCACTTTGGGAAATCTACCTTTGTCAAAAATGGAACAGATTATTTTGGTGTCCGAAATTCACCTGACAAATGTCATTGTTGACATTTTTTCTTTTGGCATTTATAAAGAATAATTTCTATGGGTGTTTCATGTAACGGGATCTCTTCTGACTCCAGGATTTCATAGAATGAGAAATGGATTGTTAGGGCAATCTGAAGCTTTTACGAAAACTTTAATTCACTGAAGAGTCAAAACAATTGTGGGTTACTTAAAGAAAGAAAAGTGTCCTCAATCACCTTTTCCGTAGAGCAGGGAAAGAAATTCACACAACTCAATTCCTATTCTCCTCTGTAATTCATAAGTTTTGCATCAAAAGCGGTTTATTCGTTTTCTCTTCATTTCTAAGTCTTACAGAGTAATTATTTAGTTAAAATAATCTTTGTTAAGATCTAAAAGAAACAGATAAATTAGAAAATGATGAATAAGGGAGAGACACGGTGACAGAGTTAGCCTTAGAAACCATTATAATCCTCCTTTGTACAGTTAACAATTTAAATCTTTTGCGGTAACACATTCATTTCTAAGAACACTATAGGGAGATGGAGGAAAAGTTTTTTTCTAGAATCACATACACCAGCATAAAACTTCTGTATTATAGGACAAATCCTGCTTAGGGCATACATAGGTAATCATCGAGATCTGGTATCTCTCTGGGAGAAACTCAAAACGAATTCACTGCGACATGACCTTATTTATAGTCCCAAGAAGTATGTCGATCCATAGGAAAAACGTCCTAGCAAAATAAACCTTGTAAAACAATTTTTATATTAAATTACACTTCTTTCTTGGGAGAGAATGCCTTTGGTGGGAAGGTTAAGAAAAATGTTTAAATATCTCCTTTTCCTCAAAAAGTAGGATGCAGCCTGAACCTCTCTGGGCACTTCTGCAGCGAGGAGCAGCAGTCCTGAGTGCCGTTCATGCGTTCGCGCCTTGCTCGGAATCATGGCACATGCCCACCTCACACAATGGGTGCCAAGGATACCAGCACTGCTGTTGCTCTCATCACGGATGACAGTTACACCCGACATTCCAAGCGCCATGCTTTCTCCGAGGCATTTTGAATGTATTGTTTTCTATATCCTTCATATTCATTTTATCAAGGAAGGTCGGTTTTACTGTCCCTATGTTAAAATTGAGGGAATCACACGCCCAGTGAGGTTAAATCGTTTCCTGACGTGCCCTGGCGTCAAGGAAAAGAAGTGCGTGATGTGCGCCCAGCACTCTCTCCTGAAACCTGCGGTTTTAGCCACTGCATGTACTTCCCTGCTATTACAAAAACCTTTTTACACTTGATACTGATCACAATATTCAGGCATGAAAGCATTTTCAACATGACGTTATGGCAGGGACACGGAAAAATTCAGAGTATACCCAGGGTATAGTTGTCAAAAAATTATCTATACTAAATCTTTTCAGTCATTCCCCTCATAAAAATGAATTCTGACGGTAGAACTTTTGCTGAGATGTCAAATGCACTCAGTAGGAACAGCAGTGGTACTAACTGTGTTTTTGCTCCCTAAAACACTGAGAAGGAATCCGGCAAAACACTTTCTTGCTCACCACCACGGGGCGCCTTTGATTAAATTTCAGCGGTTCGGTGAATTAACACTTTTTTCATCAAGGCAGAATTCTTAATCCGTTATGTTTTATTCACTTTGGGAAATCTACCTTTGTCAAAAATGGAACAGATTATTTTGGTGTCCGAAATTCACCTGACAAATGTCATTGTTGACATTTTTTCTTTTGGCATTTATAAAGAATAATTTCTATGGGTGTTTCATGTAACGGGATCTCTTCTGACTCCAGGATTTCATAGAATGAGAAATGGATTGTTAGGGCAATCTGAAGCTTTTACGAAAACTTTAATTCACTGAAGAGTCAAAACAATTGTGGGTTACTTAAAGAAAGAAAAGTGTCCTCAATCACCTTTTCCGTAGAGCAGGGAAAGAAATTCACACAACTCAATTCCTATTCTCCTCTGTAATTCATAAGTTTTGCATCAAAAGCGGTTTATTCGTTTTCTCTTCATTTCTAAGTCTTACAGAGTAAATATTTAGTTAAAATAATCTTTGTTAAGATCTAAAAGAAACAGATAAATTAGAAAATGATGAATAAGGGAGAGACACGGTGACAGAGTTAGCCTTAGAAACCATTATAATCCTCCTTTGTACAGTTAACAATTTAAATCTTTTGCGGTAACACATTCATTTCTAAGAACACTATAGGGAGATGGAGGAAAAGTTTTTTTCTAGAATCACATACACCAGCATAAAACTTCTGTATTATAGGACAAATCCTGCTTAGGGCATACATAGGTAATCATCGAGATCTGGTATCTCTCTGGGAGAAACTCAAAACGAATTCACTGCGACATGACCTTATTTATAGTCCCAAGAAGTATGTCGATCCGTAGGAAAAACGTCCTAGCAAAATAAACCTTGTAAAACAATTTTTATATTAAATTACACTTCTTTCTTGGGAGAGAATGCCTTTGGTGGGAAGGTTAAGAAAAATGTTTAAATATCTCCTTTTCCTTAAAAAGTAGGATGCAGCCTGAACCTCTCTGGGCACTTCTGCAGCGAGGAGCAGCAGTCCTGAGTGCCGTTCATGCGTTCGCGCCTTGCTCGGAATCATGGCACATGCCCACCTCACACAATGGGTGCCAAGGATACCAGCACTGCTCTTGCTCTCATCACGGATGACAGTTACACCCGACATTCCAAGCGCCATGCTTTCTCCGAGGCATTTTGAATGTATTGTTTACTATATCCTTCATATTCATTTTATCAAGGAAGGTCGGTTTTACTGTCCCTATGTTAAAATTGAGGGAATCACACGCCCAGTGAGGTTAAATCGTTTCCTGACGTGCCCTGGCGTCAAGGAAAAGAAGTGCGTGATGTGCGCCCAGCACTCTCTCCTGAAACCTGCGGTTTTAGCCACTGCATGTACTTCCCTGCCATTACAAAAACCTTTTTACACTTGATACTGATCACAATATTCAGGCATGAAAGCATTTTCAACATGACGTTATGGCAGGCACACGGAAAAATCCAGAGTATACCCAGGCTCTAGTTGTCAAAAAATTATCTATACTAAATCTTTTCAGTCATTCCCCTCATAAAAATGAATTCTGACGGTAGAACTTTTGCTGAGATGTCAAATGCACTCAGTAGGAACAGCAGTGGTACTAACTGTGTTTTTGCACCCTAAAACACTGAGAAGGAATCCGGCAAAACACTTTCTTGCTCACCACCACGGGGCGCCTTTGATTAAATTTCAGCGGTTCGGTGAATTAACACTTTTTTCATCAAGGCAGAATTCTTAATCCGTTATGTTTTATTCACTTTGGGAAATCTACCTTTGTCAAAAATGGAACAGATTATTTTGGTGTCCGAAATTCACCTGACAAATGTCATTGTTGACATTTTTTCTTTTGGCATTTATAAAGAATAATTTCTATGGGTGTTTCATGTAACGGGATCTCTTCTGACTCCAGGATTTCATAGAATGAGAAATGGATTGTTAGGGCAATCTGAAGCTTTTACGAAAACTTTAATTCACTGAAGAGTCAAAACAATTGTGGGTTACTTAAAGAAAGAAAAGTGTCCTCAATCACCTTTTCCGTAGAGCAGGGAAAGAAATTCACACCACTCAATTCCTATTCTCCTCTGTAATTCATAAGTTTTGCATCAAAAGCGGTTTATTCGTTTTCTCTTCATTTCTAAGTCTTACAGAGTAATTATTTAGTTAAAATAATCTTTGTTAAGATCTAAAAGAAACAGATAAATTAGAAAATGATGAATAAGGGAGAGACACGGTGACAGAGTTAGCCTTAGAAACCATTATAATCCTCCTTTGTACAGTTAACAATTTAAATCTTTTGCGGTAACACATTCATTTCTAAGAACACTATAGGGAGATGGAGGAAAAGTTTTTTTCTAGAATCACATACACCAGCATAAAACTTCTGTATTATAGGACAAATCCTGCTTAGGGGATACATAGGTAATCATCGAGATCTGGTATCTCTCTGGGAGAAACTCAAAACGAATTCACTGCGACATGACCTTATTTATAGTCCCAAGAAGTATGTCGATCCATAGGAAAAACGTCCTAGCAAAATAAACCTTGTAAAACAATTTTTATATTAAATTACACTTCTTTCTTGGGAGAGAATGCCTTTGGTGGGAAGGTTAAGAAAAATGTTTAAATATCTCCTTTTCCTCAAAAAGTAGGATGCAGCCTGAACCTCTCTGGGCACTTCTGCAGCGAGGAGCAGCAGTCCTGAGTGCCGTTCATGCGTTCGCGCCTTGCTCGGAATCATGGCACATGCCCACCTCACACAATGGGTGCCAAGGATACCAGCACTGCTGTTGCTCTCATCACGGATGACAGTTACACCCGACATTCCAAGCGCCATGCTTTCTCCGAGGCATTTTGAATGTATTGTTTTCTATATCCTTCATATTCATTTTATCAAGGAAGGTCGGTTTTACTGTCCCTATGTTAAAATTGAGGGAATCACACGCCCAGTGAGGTTAAATCGTTTCCTGACGTGCCCTGGCGTCAAGGAAAAGAAGTGCGTGATGTGCGCCCAGCACTCTCTCCTGAAACCTGCGGTTTTAGCCACTGCATGTACTTCCCTGCTATTACAAAAACCTTTTTACACTTGATACTGATCACAATATTCAGGCATGAAAGCATTTTCAACATGACGTTATGGCAGGGACACGGAAAAATTCAGAGTATACCCAGGGTATAGTTGTCAAAAAATTATCTATACTAAATCTTTTCAGTCATTCCCCTCATAAAAATGAATTCTGACGGTAGAACTTTTGCTGAGATGTCAAATGCACTCAGTAGGAACAGCAGTGGTACTAACTGTGTTTTTGCTCCCTAAAACACTGAGAAGGAATCCGGCAAAACACTTTCTTGCTCACCACCACGGGGCGCCTTTGATTAAATTTCAGCGGTTCGGTGAATTAACACTTTTTTCATCAAGGCAGAATTCTTAATCCGTTATGTTTTATTCACTTTGGGAAATCTACCTTTGTCAAAAATGGAACAGATTATTTTGGTGTCCGAAATTCACCTGACAAATGTCATTGTTGACATTTTTTCTTTTGGCATTTATAAAGAATAATTTCTATGGGTGTTTCATGTAACGGGATCTCTTCTGACTCCAGGATTTCATAGAATGAGAAATGGATTGTTAGGGCAATCTGAAGCTTTTACGAAAACTTTAATTCACTGAAGAGTCAAAACAATTGTGGGTTACTTAAAGAAAGAAAAGTGTCCTCAATCACCTTTTCCGTAGAGCAGGGAAAGAAATTCACACAACTCAATTCCTATTCTCCTCTGTAATTCATAAGTTTTGCATCAAAAGCGGTTTATTCGTTTTCTCTTCATTTCTAAGTCTTACAGAGTAAATATTTAGTTAAAATAATCTTTGTTAAGATCTAAAAGAAACAGATAAATTAGAAAATGATGAATAAGGGAGAGACACGGTGACAGAGTTAGCCTTAGAAACCATTATAATCCTCCTTTGTACAGTTAACAATTTAAATCTTTTGCGGTAACACATTCATTTCTAAGAACACTATAGGGAGATGGAGGAAAAGTTTTTTTCTAGAATCACATACACCAGCATAAAACTTCTGTATTATAGGACAAATCCTGCTTAGGGCATACATAGGTAATCATCGAGATCTGGTATCTCTCTGGGAGAAACTCAAAACGAATTCACTGCGACATGACCTTATTTATAGTCCCAAGAAGTATGTCGATCCGTAGGAAAAACGTCCTAGCAAAATAAACCTTGTAAAACAATTTTTATATTAAATTACACTTCTTTCTTGGGAGAGAATGCCTTTGGTGGGAAGGTTAAGAAAAATGTTTAATATCTCCTTTTCCTTAAAAAGTAGGATGCAGCCTGAACCTCTCTGGGCACTTCTGCAGCGAGGAGCAGCAGTCCTGAGTGCCGTTCATGCGTTCGCGCCTTGCTCGGAATCATGGCACATGCCCACCTCACACAATGGGTGCCAAGGATACCAGCACTGCTCTTGCTCTCATCACGGATGACAGTTACACCCGACATTCCAAGCGCCATGCTTTCTCCGAGGCATTTTGAATGTATTGTTTTCTATATCCTTCATATTCATTTTATCAAGGAAGGTCGGTTTTACTGTCCCTATGTTAAAATTGAGGGAATCACACGCCCAGTGAGGTTAAATCGTTTCCTGACGTGCCCTGGCGTCAAGGAAAAGAAGTGCGTGATGTGCGCCCAGCACTCTCTCCTGAAACCTGCGGTTTTAGCCACTGCATGTACTTCCCTGCCATTACAAAAACCTTTTTACACTTGATACTGATCACAATATTCAGGCATGAAAGCATTTTCAACATGACGTTATGGCAGGGACACGGAAAAATCCAGAGTATACCCAGGGTCTAGTTGTCAAAAAATTATCTATACTAAATCTTTTCAGTCATTCCCCTCATAAAAATGAATTCTGACGGTAGAACTTTTGCTGAGATGTCAAATGCACTCAGTAGGAACAGCAGTGGTACTAACTGTGTTTTTGCACCCTAAAACACTGAGAAGGAATCCGGCAAAACACTTTCTTGCTCACCACCACGGGGCGCCTTTGATTAAATTTCAGCGGTTCGGTGAATTAACACTTTTTTCATCAAGGCAGAATTCTTAATCCGTTATGTTTTATTCACTTTGGGAAATCTACCTTTGTCAAAAATGGAACAGATTATTTTGGTGTCCGAAATTCACCTGACAAATGTCATTGTTGACATTTTTTCTTTTGGCATTTATAAAGAATAATTTCTATGGGTGTTTCATGTAACGGGATCTCTTCTGACTCCAGGATTTCATAGAATGAGAAATGGATTGTTAGGGCAATCTGAAGCTTTTACGAAAACTTTAATTCACTGAAGAGTCAAAACAATTGTGGGTTACTTAAAGAAAGAAAAGTGTCCTCAATCACCTTTTCCGTAGAGCAGGGAAAGAAATTCACACAACTCAATTCCTATTCTCCTCTGTAATTCATAAGTTTTGCATCAAAAGCGGTTTATTCGTTTTCTCTTCATTTCTAAGTCTTACAGAGTAAATATTTAGTTAAAATAATCTTTGTTAAGATCTAAAAGAAACAGATAAATTAGAAAATGATGAATAAGGGAGAGACACGGTGACAGAGTTAGCCTTAGAAACCATTATAATCCTCCTTTGTACAGTTAACAATTTAAATCTTTTGCGGTAACACATTCATTTCTAAGAACACTATAGGGAGATGGAGGAAAAGTTTTTTTCTAGAATCACATACACCAGCATAAAACTTCTGTATTATAGGACAAATCCTGCTTAGGGCATACATAGGTAATCATCGAGATCTGGTATCTCTCTGGGAGAAACTCAAAACGAATTCACTGCGACATGACCTTATTTATAGTCCCAAGAAGTATGTCGATCCGTAGGAAAAACGTCCTAGCAAAATAAACCTTGTAAAACAATTTTTATATTAAATTACACTTCTTTCTTGGGAGAGAATGCCTTTGGTGGGAAGGTTAAGAAAAATGTTTAATATCTCCTTTTCCTTAAAAAGTAGGATGCAGCCTGAACCTCTCTGGGCACTTCTGCAGCGAGGAGCAGCAGTCCTGAGTGCCGTTCATGCGTTCGCGCCTTGCTCGGAATCATGGCACATGCCCACCTCACACAATGGGTGCCAAGGATACCAGCACTGCTCTTGCTCTCATCACGGATGACAGTTACACCCGACATTCCAAGCGCCATGCTTTCTCCGAGGCATTTTGAATGTATTGTTTTCTATATCCTTCATATTCATTTTATCAAGGAAGGTCGGTTTTACTGTCCCTATGTTAAAATTGAGGGAATCACACGCCCAGTGAGGTTAAATCGTTTCCTGACGTGCCCTGGCGTCAAGGAAAAGAAGTGCGTGATGTGCGCCCAGCACTCTCTCCTGAAACCTGCGGTTTTAGCCACTGCATGTACTTCCCTGCCATTACAAAAACCTTTTTACACTTGATACTGATCACAATATTCAGGCATGAAAGCATTTTCAACATGACGTTATGGCAGGGACACGGAAAAATCCAGAGTATACCCAGGGTCTAGTTGTCAAAAAATTATCTATACTAAATCTTTTCAGTCATTCCCCTCATAAAAATGAATTCTGACGGTAGAACTTTTGCTGAGATGTCAAATGCACTCAGTAGGAACAGCAGTGGTACTAACTGTGTTTTTGCACCCTAAAACACTGAGAAGGAATCCGGCAAAACACTTTCTTGCTCACCACCACGGGGCGCCTTTGATTAAATTTCAGCGGTTCGGTGAATTAACACTTTTTTCATCAAGGCAGAATTCTTAATCCGTTATGTTTTATTCACTTTGGGAAATCTACCTTTGTCAAAAATGGAACAGATTATTTTGGTGTCCGAAATTCACCTGACAAATGTCATTGTTGACATTTTTTCTTTTGGCATTTATAAAGAATAATTTCTATGGGTGTTTCATGTAACGGGATCTCTTCTGACTCCAGGATTTCATAGAATGAGAAATGGATTGTTAGGGCAATCTGAAGCTTTTACGAAAACTTTAATTCACTGAAGAGTCAAAACAATTGTGGGTTACTTAAAGAAAGGAAAGTGTCCTCAATCACCTTTTCCGTAGAGCAGGGAAAGAAATTCACACAACTCAATTCCTATTCTCCTCTGTAATTCATAAGTTTTGCATCAAAAGCGGTTTATTCGTTTTCTCTTCATTTCTAAGTCTTACAGAGTAATTATTTAGTTAAAATAATCTTTGTTAAGATCTAAAAGAAACAGATAAATTAGAAAATGATGGATAAGGGAGAGACACGGTGACAGAGTTAGCCTTAGAAACCATTATAATCCTCCTTTGTACAGTTAACAATTTAAATCTTTTGCGGTAACACATTCATTTCTAAGAACACTATAGGGAGATGGAGGAAAAGTTTTTTTCTAGAATCACATACACCAGCATAAAACTTCTGTATTATAGGACAAATCCTGCTTAGGGCATACATAGGTAATCATCGAGATCTGGTATCTCTCTGGGAGAAACTCAAAACGAATTCACTGCGACATGACCTTATTTATAGTCCCAAGAAGTATGTCGATCCATAGGAAAAACGTCCTAGCAAAATAAACCTTGTAAAACAATTTTTATATTAAATTACACTTCTTTCTTGGGAGAGAATGCCTTTGGTGGGAAGGTTAAGAAAAATGTTTAAATATCTCCTTTTCCTTAAAAAGTAGGATGCAGCCTGAACCTCTCTGGGCACTTCTGCAGCGAGGAGCAGCAGTCCTGAGTGCCGTTCATGCGTTCGCGCCTTGCTCGGAATCATGGCACATGCCCACCTCACACAATGGGTGCCAAGGATACCAGCACTGCTCTTGCTCTCATCACGGATGACAGTTACACCCGACATTCCAAGCGCCATGCTTTCTCCGAGGCATTTTGAATGTATTGTTTACTATATCCTTCATATTCATTTTATCAAGGAAGGTCGGTTTTACTGTCCCTATGTTAAAATTGAGGGAATCACACGCCCAGTGAGGTTAAATCGTTTCCTGACGTGCCCTGGCGTCAAGGAAAAGAAGTGCGTGATGTGCGCCCAGCACTCTCTCCTGAAACCTGCGGTTTTAGCCACTGCATGTACTTCCCTGCCATTACAAAAACCTTTTTACACTTGATACTGATCACAATATTCAGGCATGAAAGCATTTTCAACATGACGTTATGGCAGGGACACGGAAAAATCCAGAGTATACCCAGGGTCTAGTTGTCAAAAAATTATCTATACTAAATCTTTTCAGTCATTCCCCTCATAAAAATGAATTCTGACGGTAGAACTTTTGCTGAGATGTCAAATGCACTCAGTAGGAACAGCAGTGGTACTAACTGTGTTTTTGCACCCTAAAACACTGAGAAGGAATCCGGCAAAACACTTTCTTGCTCACCACCACGGGGCGCCTTTGATTAAATTTCAGCGGTTCGGTGAATTAACACTTTTTTCATCAAGGCAGAATTCTTAATCCGTTATGTTTTATTCACTTTGGGAAATCTACCTTTGTCAAAAATGGAACAGATTATTTTGGTGTCCGAAATTCACCTGACAAATGTCATTGTTGACATTTTTTCTTTTGGCATTTATAAAGAATAATTTCTATGGGTGTTTCATGTAACGGGATCTCTTCTGACTCCAGGATTTCATAGAATGAGAAATGGATTGTTAGGGCAATCTGAAGCTTTTACGAAAACTTTAATTCACTGAAGAGTCAAAACAATTGTGGGTTACTTAAAGAAAGGAAAGTGTCCTCAATCACCTTTTCCGTAGAGCAGGGAAAGAAATTCACACCACTCAATTCCTATTCTCCTCTGTAATTCATAAGTTTTGCATCAAAAGCGGTTTATTCGTTTTCTCTTCATTTCTAAGTCTTACAGAGTAATTATTTAGTTAAAATAATCTTTGTTAAGATCTAAAAGAAACAGATAAATTAGAAAATGATGGATAAGGGAGAGACACGGTGACAGAGTTAGCCTTAGAAACCATTATAATCCTCCTTTGTACAGTTAACAATTTAAATCTTTTGCGGTAACACATTCATTTCTAAGAACACTATAGGGAGATGGAGGAAAAGTTTTTTTCTAGAATCACATACACCAGCATAAAACTTCTGTATTATAGGACAAATCCTGCTTAGGGCATACATAGGTAATCATCGAGATCTGGTATCTCTCTGGGAGAAACTCAAAACGAATTCACTGCGACATGACCTTATTTATAGTCCCAAGAAGTATGTCGATCCATAGGAAAAACGTCCTAGCAAAATAAACCTTGTAAAACAATTTTTATATTAAATTACACTTCTTTCTTGGGAGAGAATGCCTTTGGTGGGAAGGTTAAGAAAAATGTTTAAATATCTCCTTTTCCTTAAAAAGTAGGATGCAGCCTGAACCTCTCTGGGCACTTCTGCAGCGAGGAGCAGCAGTCCTGAGTGCCGTTCATGCGTTCGCGCCTTGCTCGGAATCATGGCACATGCCCACCTCACACAATGGGTGCCAAGGATACCAGCACTGCTCTTGCTCTCATCACGGATGACAGTTACACCCGACATTCCAAGCGCCATGCTTTCTCCGAGGCATTTTGAATGTATTGTTTACTATATCCTTCATATTCATTTTATCAAGGAAGGTCGGTTTTACTGTCCCTATGTTAAAATTGAGGGAATCACACGCCCAGTGAGGTTAAATCGTTTCCTGACGTGCCCTGGCGTCAAGGAAAAGAAGTGCGTGATGTGCGCCCAGCACTCTCTCCTGAAACCTGCGGTTTTAGCCACTGCATGTACTTCCCTGCCATTACAAAAACCTTTTTACACTTGATACTGATCACAATATTCAGGCATGAAAGCATTTTCAACATGACGTTATGGCAGGGACACGGAAAAATCCAGAGTATACCCAGGGTCTAGTTGTCAAAAAATTATCTATACTAAATCTTTTCAGTCATTCCCTTTCTTAAAAATGAATTCTGACGGTAGAACTTTTGCTGAGATGTCAAATGCACTCAGTAGGAACAGCAGTGGTACTAACTGTGTTTTTGCACCCTAAAACACTGAGAAGGAATCCGGCAAAACACTTTCTTGCTCACCACCACGGGGCGCCTTTGATTAAATTTCAGCGGTTCGGTGAATTAACACTTTTTTCATCAAGGCAGAATTCTTAATCCGTTATGTTTTATTCACTTTGGGAAATCTACCTTTGTCAAAAATGGAACAGATTATTTTGGTGTCCGAAATTCACCTGACAAATGTCATTGTTGACATTTTTTCTTTTGGCATTTATAAAGAATAATTTCTATGGGTGTTTCATGTAACGGGATCTCTTCTGACTCCAGGATTTCATAGAATGAGAAATGGATTGTTAGGGCAATCTGAAGCTTTTACGAAAACTTTAATTCACTGAAGAGTCAAAACAATTGTGGGTTACTTAAAGAAAGGAAAGTGTCCTCAATCACCTTTTCCGTAGAGCAGGGAAAGAAATTCACACAACTCAATTCCTATTCTCCTCTGTAATTCATAAGTTTTGCATCAAAAGCGGTTTATTCGTTTTCTCTTCATTTCTAAGTCTTACAGAGTAATTATTTAGTTAAAATAATCTTTGTTAAGATCTAAAAGAAACAGATAAATTAGAAAATGATGGATAAGGGAGAGACACGGTGACAGAGTTAGCCTTAGAAACCATTATAATCCTCCTTTGTACAGTTAACAATTTAAATCTTTTGCGGTAACACATTCATTTCTAAGAACACTATAGGGAGATGGAGGAAAAGTTTTTTTCTAGAATCACATACACCAGCATAAAACTTCTGTATTATAGGACAAATCCTGCTTAGGGCATACATAGGTAATCATCGAGATCTGGTATCTCTCTGGGAGAAACTCAAAACGAATTCACTGCGACATGACCTTATTTATAGTCCCAAGAAGTATGTCGATCCATAGGAAAAACGTCCTAGCAAAATAAACCTTGTAAAACAATTTTTATATTAAATTACACTTCTTTCTTGGGAGAGAATGCCTTTGGTGGGAAGGTTAAGAAAAATGTTTAAATATCTCCTTTTCCTTAAAAAGTAGGATGCAGCCTGAACCTCTCTGGGCACTTCTGCAGCGAGGAGCAGCAGTCCTGAGTGCCGTTCATGCGTTCGCGCCTTGCTCAGAATCATGGCACATGCCCACCTCACACAATGGGTGCCAAGGATACCAGCACTGCTCTTGCTCTCATCACGGATGACAGTTACACCCGACATTCCAAGCGCCATGCTTTCTCCGAGGCATTTTGAATGTATTGTTTACTATATCCTTCATATTCATTTTATCAAGGAAGGTCGGTTTTACTGTCCCTATGTTAAAATTGAGGGAATCACACGCCCAGTGAGGTTAAATCGTTTCCTGACGTGCCCTGGCGTCAAGGAAAAGAAGTGCGTGATGTGCGCCCAGCACTCTCTCCTGAAACCTGCGGTTTTAGCCACTGCATGTACTTCCCTGCCATTACAAAAACCTTTTTACACTTGATACTGATCACAATATTCAGGCATGAAAGCATTTTCAACATGACGTTATGGCAGGGACACGGAAAAATCCAGAGTATACCCAGGGTCTAGTTGTCAAAAAATTATCTATACTAAATCTTTTCAGTCATTCCCTTTCTTAAAAATGAATTCTGACGGTAGAACTTTTGCTGAGATGTCAAATGCACTCAGTAGGAACAGCAGTGGTACTAACTGTGTTTTTGCACCCTAAAACACTGAGAAGGAATCCGGCAAAACACTTTCTTGCTCACCACCACGGGGCGCCTTTGATTAAATTTCAGCGGTTCGGTGAATTAACACTTTTTTCATCAAGGCAGAATTCTTAATCCGTTATGTTTTATTCACTTTGGGAAATCTACCTTTGTCAAAAATGGAACAGATTATTTTGGTGTCCGAAATTCACCTGACAAATGTCATTGTTGACATTTTTTCTTTTGGCATTTATAAAGAATAATTTCTATGGGTGTTTCATGTAACGGGATCTCTTCTGACTCCAGGATTTCATAGAATGAGAAATGGATTGTTAGGGCAATCTGAAGCTTTTACGAAAACTTTAATTCACTGAAGAGTCAAAACAATTGTGGGTTACTTAAAGAAAGAAAAGTGTCCTCAATCACCTTTTCCGTAGAGCAGGGAAAGAAATTCACACAACTCAATTCCTATTCTCCTCTGTAATTCATAAGTTTTGCATCAAAAGCGGTTTATTCGTTTTCTCTTCATTTCTAAGTCTTACAGAGTAAATATTTAGTTAAAATAATCTTTGTTAAGATCTAAAAGAAACAGATAAATTAGAAAATGATGAATAAGGGAGAGACACGGTGACAGAGTTAGCCTTAGAAACCATTATAATCCTCCTTTGTACAGTTAACAATTTAAATCTTTTGCGGTAACACATTCATTTCTAAGAACACTATAGGGAGATGGAGGAAAAGTTTTTTTCTAGAATCACATACACCAGCATAAAACTTCTGTATTATAGGACAAATCCTGCTTAGGGCATACATAGGTAATCATCGAGATCTGGTATCTCTCTGGGAGAAACTCAAAACGAATTCACTGCGACATGACCTTATTTATAGTCCCAAGAAGTATGTCGATCCGTAGGAAAAACGTCCTAGCAAAATAAACCTTGTAAAACAATTTTTATATTAAATTACACTTCTTTCTTGGGAGAGAATGCCTTTGGTGGGAAGGTTAAGAAAAATGTTTAAATATCTCCTTTTCCTTAAAAAGTAGGATGCAGCCTGAACCTCTCTGGGCACTTCTGCAGCGAGGAGCAGCAGTCCTGAGTGCCGTTCATGCGTTCGCGCCTTGCTCGGAATCATGGCACATGCCCACCTCACACAATGGGTGCCAAGGATACCAGCACTGCTCTTGCTCTCATCACGGATGACAGTTACACCCGACATTCCAAGCGCCATGCTTTCTCCGAGGCATTTTGAATGTATTGTTTACTATATCCTTCATATTCATTTTATCAAGGAAGGTCGGTTTTACTGTCCCTATGTTAAAATTGAGGGAATCACACGCCCAGTGAGGTTAAATCGTTTCCTGACGTGCCCTGGCGTCAAGGAAAAGAAGTGCGTGATGTGCGCCCAGCACTCTCTCCTGAAACCTGCGGTTTTAGCCACTGCATGTACTTCCCTGCCATTACAAAAACCTTTTTACACTTGATACTGATCACAATATTCAGGCATGAAAGCATTTTCAACATGACGTTATGGCAGGCACACGGAAAAATCCAGAGTATACCCAGGCTCTAGTTGTCAAAAAATTATCTATACTAAATCTTTTCAGTCATTCCCCTCATAAAAATGAATTCTGACGGTAGAACTTTTGCTGAGATGTCAAATGCACTCAGTAGGAACAGCAGTGGTACTAACTGTGTTTTTGCACCCTAAAACACTGAGAAGGAATCCGGCAAAACACTTTCTTGCTCACCACCACGGGGCGCCTTTGATTAAATTTCAGCGGTTCGGTGAATTAACACTTTTTTCATCAAGGCAGAATTCTTAATCCGTTATGTTTTATTCACTTTGGGAAATCTACCTTTGTCAAAAATGGAACAGATTATTTTGGTGTCCGAAATTCACCTGACAAATGTCATTGTTGACATTTTTTCTTTTGGCATTTATAAAGAATAATTTCTATGGGTGTTTCATGTAACGGGATCTCTTCTGACTCCAGGATTTCATAGAATGAGAAATGGATTGTTAGGGCAATCTGAAGCTTTTACGAAAACTTTAATTCACTGAAGAGTCAAAACAATTGTGGGTTACTTAAAGAAAGAAAAGTGTCCTCAATCACCTTTTCCGTAGAGCAGGGAAAGAAATTCACACCACTCAATTCCTATTCTCCTCTGTAATTCATAAGTTTTGCATCAAAAGCGGTTTATTCGTTTTCTCTTCATTTCTAAGTCTTACAGAGTAATTATTTAGTTAAAATAATCTTTGTTAAGATCTAAAAGAAACAGATAAATTAGAAAATGATGAATAAGGGAGAGACACGGTGACAGAGTTAGCCTTAGAAACCATTATAATCCTCCTTTGTACAGTTAACAATTTAAATCTTTTGCGGTAACACATTCATTTCTAAGAACACTATAGGGAGATGGAGGAAAAGTTTTTTTCTAGAATCACATACACCAGCATAAAACTTCTGTATTATAGGACAAATCCTGCTTAGGGGATACATAGGTAATCATCGAGATCTGGTATCTCTCTGGGAGAAACTCAAAACGAATTCACTGCGACATGACCTTATTTATAGTCCCAAGAAGTATGTCGATCCATAGGAAAAACGTCCTAGCAAAATAAACCTTGTAAAACAATTTTTATATTAAATTACACTTCTTTCTTGGGAGAGAATGCCTTTGGTGGGAAGGTTAAGAAAAATGTTTAAATATCTCCTTTTCCTCAAAAAGTAGGATGCAGCCTGAACCTCTCTGGGCACTTCTGCAGCGAGGAGCAGCAGTCCTGAGTGCCGTTCATGCGTTCGCGCCTTGCTCGGAATCATGGCACATGCCCACCTCACACAATGGGTGCCAAGGATACCAGCACTGCTGTTGCTCTCATCACGGATGACAGTTACACCCGACATTCCAAGCGCCATGCTTTCTCCGAGGCATTTTGAATGTATTGTTTTCTATATCCTTCATATTCATTTTATCAAGGAAGGTCGGTTTTACTGTCCCTATGTTAAAATTGAGGGAATCACACGCCCAGTGAGGTTAAATCGTTTCCTGACGTGCCCTGGCGTCAAGGAAAAGAAGTGCGTGATGTGCGCCCAGCACTCTCTCCTGAAACCTGCGGTTTTAGCCACTGCATGTACTTCCCTGCTATTACAAAAACCTTTTTACACTTGATACTGATCACAATATTCAGGCATGAAAGCATTTTCAACATGACGTTATGGCAGGGACACGGAAAAATTCAGAGTATACCCAGGGTATAGTTGTCAAAAAATTATCTATACTAAATCTTTTCAGTCATTCCCCTCATAAAAATGAATTCTGACGGTAGAACTTTTGCTGAGATGTCAAATGCACTCAGTAGGAACAGCAGTGGTACTAACTGTGTTTTTGCTCCCTAAAACACTGAGAAGGAATCCGGCAAAACACTTTCTTGCTCACCACCACGGGGCGCCTTTGATTAAATTTCAGCGGTTCGGTGAATTAACACTTTTTTCATCAAGGCAGAATTCTTAATCCGTTATGTTTTATTCACTTTGGGAAATCTACCTTTGTCAAAAATGGAACAGATTATTTTGATGTCCGAAATTCACCTGACAAATGTCATTGTTGACATTTTTTCTTTTGGCATTTATAAAGAATAATTTCTATGGGTGTTTCATGTAACGGGATCTCTTCTGACTCCAGGATTTCATAGAATGAGAAATGGATTGTTAGGGCAATCTGAAGCTTTTACGAAAACTTTAATTCACTGAAGAGTCAAAACAATTGTGGGTTACTTAAAGAAAGAAAAGTGTCCTCAATCACCTTTTCCGTAGAGCAGGGAAAGAAATTCACACAACTCAATTCCTATTCTCCTCTGTAATTCATAAGTTTTGCATCAAAAGCGGTTTATTCGTTTTCTCTTCATTTCTAAGTCTTACAGAGTAAATATTTAGTTAAAATAATCTTTGTTAAGATCTAAAAGAAACAGATAAATTAGAAAATGATGAATAAGGGAGAGACACGGTGACAGAGTTAGCCTTAGAAACCATTATAATCCTCCTTTGTACAGTTAACAATTTAAATCTTTTGCGGTAACACATTCATTTCTAAGAACACTATAGGGAGATGGAGGAAAAGTTTTTTTCTAGAATCACATACACCAGCATAAAACTTCTGTATTATAGGACAAATCCTGCTTAGGGCATACATAGGTAATCATCGAGATCTGGTATCTCTCTGGGAGAAACTCAAAACGAATTCACTGCGACATGACCTTATTTATAGTCCCAAGAAGTATGTCGATCCGTAGGAAAAACGTCCTAGCAAAATAAACCTTGTAAAACAATTTTTATATTAAATTACACTTCTTTCTTGGGAGAGAATGCCTTTGGTGGGAAGGTTAAGAAAAATGTTTAATATCTCCTTTTCCTTAAAAAGTAGGATGCAGCCTGAACCTCTCTGGGCACTTCTGCAGCGAGGAGCAGCAGTCCTGAGTGCCGTTCATGCGTTCGCGCCTTGCTCGGAATCATGGCACATGCCCACCTCACACAATGGGTGCCAAGGATTCCAGCACTGCTCTTGCTCTCATCACGGATGACAGTTACACCCGACATTCCAAGCGCCATGCTTTCTCCGAGGCATTTTGAATGTATTGTTTACTATATCCTTCATATTCATTTTATCAAGGAAGGTCGGTTTTACTGTCCCTATGTTAAAATTGAGGGAATCACACGCCCAGTGAGGTTAAATCGTTTCCTGACGTGCCCTGGCGTCAAGGAAAAGAAGTGCGTGATGTGCGCCCAGCACTCTCTCCTGAAACCTGCGGTTTTAGCCACTGCATGTACTTCCCTGCCATTACAAAAACCTTTTTACACTTGATACTGATCACAATATTCAGGCATGAAAGCATTTTCAACATGACGTTATGGCAGGGACACGGAAAAATCCAGAGTATACCCAGGGTCTAGTTGTCAAAAAATTATCTATACTAAATCTTTTCAGTCATTCCCCTCATAAAAATGAATTCTGACGGTAGAACTTTTGCTGAGATGTCAAATGCACTCAGTAGGAACAGCAGTGGTACTAACTGTGTTTTTGCACCCTAAAACACTGAGAAGGAATCCGGCAAAACACTTTCTTGCTCACCACCACGGGGCGCCTTTGATTAAATTTCAGCGGTTCGGTGAATTAACACTTTTTTCATCAAGGCAGAATTCTTAATCCGTTATGTTTTATTCACTTTGGGAAATCTACCTTTGTCAAAAATGGAACAGATTATTTTGGTGTCCGAAATTCACCTGACAAATGTCATTGTTGACATTTTTTCTTTTGGCATTTATAAAGAATAATTTCTATGGGTGTTTCATGTAACGGGATCTCTTCTGACTCCAGGATTTCATAGAATGAGAAATGGATTGTTAGGGCAATCTGAAGCTTTTACGAAAACTTTAATTCACTGAAGAGTCAAAACAATTGTGGGTTACTTAAAGAAAGAAAAGTGTCCTCAATCACCTTTTCCGTAGAGCAGGGAAAGAAATTCACACCACTCAATTCCTATTCTCCTCTGTAATTCATAAGTTTTGCATCAAAAGCGGTTTATTCGTTTTCTCTTCATTTCTAAGTCTTACAGAGTAATTATTTAGTTAAAATAATCTTTGTTAAGATCTAAAAGAAACAGATAAATTAGAAAATGATGAATAAGGGAGAGACACGGTGACAGAGTTAGCCTTAGAAACCATTATAATCCTCCTTTGTACAGTTAACAATTTAAATCTTTTGCGGTAACACATTCATTTCTAAGAACACTATAGGGAGATGGAGGAAAAGTTTTTTTCTAGAATCACATACACCAGCATAAAACTTCTGTATTATAGGACAAATCCTGCTTAGGGCATACATAGGTAATCATCGAGATCTGGTATCTCTCTGGGAGAAACTCAAAACGAATTCACTGCGACATGACCTTATTTATAGTCCCAAGAAGTATGTCGATCCATAGGAAAAACGTCCTAGCAAAATAAACCTTGTAAAACAATTTTTATATTAAATTACACTTCTTTCTTGGGAGAGAATGCCTTTGGTGGGAAGGTTAAGAAAAATGTTTAAATATCTCCTTTTCCTCAAAAAGTAGGATGCAGCCTGAACCTCTCTGGGCACTTCTGCAGCGAGGAGCAGCAGTCCTGAGTGCCGTTCATGCGTTCGCGCCTTGCTCGGAATCATGGCACATGCCCACCTCACACAATGGGTGCCAAGGATACCAGCACTGCTGTTGCTCTCATCACGGATGACAGTTACACCCGACATTCCAAGCGCCATGCTTTCTCCGAGGCATTTTGAATGTATTGTTTTCTATATCCTTCATATTCATTTTATCAAGGAAGGTCGGTTTTACTGTCCCTATGTTAAAATTGAGGGAATCACACGCCCAGTGAGGTTAAATCGTTTCCTGACGTGCCCTGGCGTCAAGGAAAAGAAGTGCGTGATGTGCGCCCAGCACTCTCTCCTGAAACCTGCGGTTTTAGCCACTGCATGTACTTCCCTGCTATTACAAAAACCTTTTTACACTTGATACTGATCACAATATTCAGGCATGAAAGCATTTTCAACATGACGTTATGGCAGGGACACGGAAAAATTCAGAGTATACCCAGGGTATAGTTGTCAAAAAATTATCTATACTAAATCTTTTCAGTCATTCCCCTCATAAAAATGAATTCTGACGGTAGAACTTTTGCTGAGATGTCAAATGCACTCAGTAGGAACAGCAGTGGTACTAACTGTGTTTTTGCTCCCTAAAACACTGAGAAGGAATCCGGCAAAACACTTTCTTGCTCACCACCACGGGGCGCCTTTGATTAAATTTCAGCGGTTCGGTGAATTAACACTTTTTTCATCAAGGCAGAATTCTTAATCCGTTATGTTTTATTCACTTTGGGAAATCTACCTTTGTCAAAAATGGAACAGATTATTTTGATGTCCGAAATTCACCTGACAAATGTCATTGTTGACATTTTTTCTTTTGGCATTTATAAAGAATAATTTCTATGGGTGTTTCATGTAACGGGATCTCTTCTGACTCCAGGATTTCATAGAATGAGAAATGGATTGTTAGGGCAATCTGAAGCTTTTACGAAAACTTTAATTCACTGAAGAGTCAAAACAATTGTGGGTTACTTAAAGAAAGAAAAGTGTCCTCAATCACCTTTTCCGTAGAGCAGGGAAAGAAATTCACACAACTCAATTCCTATTCTCCTCTGTAATTCATAAGTTTTGCATCAAAAGCGGTTTATTCGTTTTCTCTTCATTTCTAAGTCTTACAGAGTAAATATTTAGTTAAAATAATCTTTGTTAAGATCTAAAAGAAACAGATAAATTAGAAAATGATGAATAAGGGAGAGACACGGTGACAGAGTTAGCCTTAGAAACCATTATAATCCTCCTTTGTACAGTTAACAATTTAAATCTTTTGCGGTAACACATTCATTTCTAAGAACACTATAGGGAGATGGAGGAAAAGTTTTTTTCTAGAATCACATACACCAGCATAAAACTTCTGTATTATAGGACAAATCCTGCTTAGGGCATACATAGGTAATCATCGAGATCTGGTATCTCTCTGGGAGAAACTCAAAACGAATTCACTGCGACATGACCTTATTTATAGTCCCAAGAAGTATGTCGATCCGTAGGAAAAACGTCCTAGCAAAATAAACCTTGTAAAACAATTTTTATATTAAATTACACTTCTTTCTTGGGAGAGAATGCCTTTGGTGGGAAGGTTAAGAAAAATGTTTAATATCTCCTTTTCCTTAAAAAGTAGGATGCAGCCTGAACCTCTCTGGGCACTTCTGCAGCGAGGAGCAGCAGTCCTGAGTGCCGTTCATGCGTTCGCGCCTTGCTCGGAATCATGGCACATGCCCACCTCACACAATGGGTGCCAAGGATTCCAGCACTGCTCTTGCTCTCATCACGGATGACAGTTACACCCGACATTCCAAGCGCCATGCTTTCTCCGAGGCATTTTGAATGTATTGTTTACTATATCCTTCATATTCATTTTATCAAGGAAGGTCGGTTTTACTGTCCCTATGTTAAAATTGAGGGAATCACACGCCCAGTGAGGTTAAATCGTTTCCTGACGTGCCCTGGCGTCAAGGAAAAGAAGTGCGTGATGTGCGCCCAGCACTCTCTCCTGAAACCTGCGGTTTTAGCCACTGCATGTACTTCCCTGCCATTACAAAAACCTTTTTACACTTGATACTGATCACAATATTCAGGCATGAAAGCATTTTCAACATGACGTTATGGCAGGGACACGGAAAAATCCAGAGTATACCCAGGGTCTAGTTGTCAAAAAATTATCTATACTAAATCTTTTCAGTCATTCCCCTCATAAAAATGAATTCTGACGGTAGAACTTTTGCTGAGATGTCAAATGCACTCAGTAGGAACAGCAGTGGTACTAACTGTGTTTTTGCACCCTAAAACACTGAGAAGGAATCCGGCAAAACACTTTCTTGCTCACCACCACGGGGCGCCTTTGATTAAATTTCAGCGGTTCGGTGAATTAACACTTTTTTCATCAAGGCAGAATTCTTAATCCGTTATGTTTTATTCACTTTGGGAAATCTACCTTTGTCAAAAATGGAACAGATTATTTTGGTGTCCGAAATTCACCTGACAAATGTCATTGTTGACATTTTTTCTTTTGGCATTTATAAAGAATAATTTCTATGGGTGTTTCATGTAACGGGATCTCTTCTGACTCCAGGATTTCATAGAATGAGAAATGGATTGTTAGGGCAATCTGAAGCTTTTACGAAAACTTTAATTCACTGAAGAGTCAAAACAATTGTGGGTTACTTAAAGAAAGAAAAGTGTCCTCAATCACCTTTTCCGTAGAGCAGGGAAAGAAATTCACACCACTCAATTCCTATTCTCCTCTGTAATTCATAAGTTTTGCATCAAAAGCGGTTTATTCGTTTTCTCTTCATTTCTAAGTCTTACAGAGTAATTATTTAGTTAAAATAATCTTTGTTAAGATCTAAAAGAAACAGATAAATTAGAAAATGATGAATAAGGGAGAGACACGGTGACAGAGTTAGCCTTAGAAACCATTATAATCCTCCTTTGTACAGTTAACAATTTAAATCTTTTGCGGTAACACATTCATTTCTAAGAACACTATAGGGAGATGGAGGAAAAGTTTTTTTCTAGAATCACATACACCAGCATAAAACTTCTGTATTATAGGACAAATCCTGCTTAGGGCATACATAGGTAATCATCGAGATCTGGTATCTCTCTGGGAGAAACTCAAAACGAATTCACTGCGACATGACCTTATTTATAGTCCCAAGAAGTATGTCGATCCATAGGAAAAACGTCCTAGCAAAATAAACCTTGTAAAACAATTTTTATATTAAATTACACTTCTTTCTTGGGAGAGAATGCCTTTGGTGGGAAGGTTAAGAAAAATGTTTAAATATCTCCTTTTCCTTAAAAAGTAGGATGCAGCCTGAACCTCTCTGGGCACTTCTGCAGCGAGGAGCAGCAGTCCTGAGTGCCGTTCATGCGTTCGCGCCTTGCTCGGAATCATGGCACATGCCCACCTCACACAATGGGTGCCAAGGATACCAGCACTGCTCTTGCTCTCATCACGGATGACAGTTACACCCGACATTCCAAGCGCCATGCTTTCTCCGAGGCATTTTGAATGTATTGTTTACTATATCCTTCATATTCATTTTATCAAGGAAGGTCGGTTTTACTGTCCCTATGTTAAAATTGAGGGAATCACACGCCCAGTGAGGTTAAATCGTTTCCTGACGTGCCCTGGCGTCAAGGAAAAGAAGTGCGTGATGTGCGCCCAGCACTCTCTCCTGAAACCTGCGGTTTTAGCCACTGCATGTACTTCCCTGCCATTACAAAAACCTTTTTACACTTGATACTGATCACAATATTCAGGCATGAAAGCATTTTCAACATGACGTTATGGCAGGGACACGGAAAAATCCAGAGTATACCCAGGGTCTAGTTGTCAAAAAATTATCTATACTAAATCTTTTCAGTCATTCCCTTTCTTAAAAATGAATTCTGACGGTAGAACTTTTGCTGAGATGTCAAATGCACTCAGTAGGAACAGCAGTGGTACTAACTGTGTTTTTGCACCCTAAAACACTGAGAAGGAATCCGGCAAAACACTTTCTTGCTCACCACCACGGGGCGCCTTTGATTAAATTTCAGCGGTTCGGTGAATTAACACTTTTTTCATCAAGGCAGAATTCTTAATCCGTTATGTTTTATTCACTTTGGGAAATCTACCTTTGTCAAAAATGGAACAGATTATTTTGGTGTCCGAAATTCACCTGACAAATGTCATTGTTGACATTTTTTCTTTTGGCATTTATAAAGAATAATTTCTATGGGTGTTTCATGTAACGGGATCTCTTCTGACTCCAGGATTTCATAGAATGAGAAATGGATTGTTAGGGCAATCTGAAGCTTTTACGAAAACTTTAATTCACTGAAGAGTCAAAACAATTGTGGGTTACTTAAAGAAAGGAAAGTGTCCTCAATCACCTTTTCCGTAGAGCAGGGAAAGAAATTCACACAACTCAATTCCTATTCTCCTCTGTAATTCATAAGTTTTGCATCAAAAGCGGTTTATTCGTTTTCTCTTCATTTCTAAGTCTTACAGAGTAATTATTTAGTTAAAATAATCTTTGTTAAGATCTAAAAGAAACAGATAAATTAGAAAATGATGGATAAGGGAGAGACACGGTGACAGAGTTAGCCTTAGAAACCATTATAATCCTCCTTTGTACAGTTAACAATTTAAATCTTTTGCGGTAACACATTCATTTCTAAGAACACTATAGGGAGATGGAGGAAAAGTTTTTTTCTAGAATCACATACACCAGCATAAAACTTCTGTATTATAGGACAAATCCTGCTTAGGGCATACATAGGTAATCATCGAGATCTGGTATCTCTCTGGGAGAAACTCAAAACGAATTCACTGCGACATGACCTTATTTATAGTCCCAAGAAGTATGTCGATCCATAGGAAAAACGTCCTAGCAAAATAAACCTTGTAAAACAATTTTTATATTAAATTACACTTCTTTCTTGGGAGAGAATGCCTTTGGTGGGAAGGTTAAGAAAAATGTTTAAATATCTCCTTTTCCTTAAAAAGTAGGATGCAGCCTGAACCTCTCTGGGCACTTCTGCAGCGAGGAGCAGCAGTCCTGAGTGCCGTTCATGCGTTCGCGCCTTGCTCAGAATCATGGCACATGCCCACCTCACACAATGGGTGCCAAGGATACCAGCACTGCTCTTGCTCTCATCACGGATGACAGTTACACCCGACATTCCAAGCGCCATGCTTTCTCCGAGGCATTTTGAATGTATTGTTTACTATATCCTTCATATTCATTTTATCAAGGAAGGTCGGTTTTACTGTCCCTATGTTAAAATTGAGGGAATCACACGCCCAGTGAGGTTAAATCGTTTCCTGACGTGCCCTGGCGTCAAGGAAAAGAAGTGCGTGATGTGCGCCCAGCACTCTCTCCTGAAACCTGCGGTTTTAGCCACTGCATGTACTTCCCTGCCATTACAAAAACCTTTTTACACTTGATACTGATCACAATATTCAGGCATGAAAGCATTTTCAACATGACGTTATGGCAGGGACACGGAAAAATCCAGAGTATACCCAGGGTCTAGTTGTCAAAAAATTATCTATACTAAATCTTTTCAGTCATTCCCTTTCTTAAAAATGAATTCTGACGGTAGAACTTTTGCTGAGATGTCAAATGCACTCAGTAGGAACAGCAGTGGTACTAACTGTGTTTTTGCACCCTAAAACACTGAGAAGGAATCCGGCAAAACACTTTCTTGCTCACCACCACGGGGCGCCTTTGATTAAATTTCAGCGGTTCGGTGAATTAACACTTTTTTCATCAAGGCAGAATTCTTAATCCGTTATGTTTTATTCACTTTGGGAAATCTACCTTTGTCAAAAATGGAACAGATTATTTTGGTGTCCGAAATTCACCTGACAAATGTCATTGTTGACATTTTTTCTTTTGGCATTTATAAAGAATAATTTCTATGGGTGTTTCATGTAACGGGATCTCTTCTGACTCCAGGATTTCATAGAATGAGAAATGGATTGTTAGGGCAATCTGAAGCTTTTACGAAAACTTTAATTCACTGAAGAGTCAAAACAATTGTGGGTTACTTAAAGAAAGAAAAGTGTCCTCAATCACCTTTTCCGTAGAGCAGGGAAAGAAATTCACACAACTCAATTCCTATTCTCCTCTGTAATTCATAAGTTTTGCATCAAAAGCGGTTTATTCGTTTTCTCTTCATTTCTAAGTCTTACAGAGTAAATATTTAGTTAAAATAATCTTTGTTAAGATCTAAAAGAAACAGATAAATTAGAAAATGATGAATAAGGGAGAGACACGGTGACAGAGTTAGCCTTAGAAACCATTATAATCCTCCTTTGTACAGTTAACAATTTAAATCTTTTGCGGTAACACATTCATTTCTAAGAACACTATAGGGAGATGGAGGAAAAGTTTTTTTCTAGAATCACATACACCAGCATAAAACTTCTGTATTATAGGACAAATCCTGCTTAGGGCATACATAGGTAATCATCGAGATCTGGTATCTCTCTGGGAGAAACTCAAAACGAATTCACTGCGACATGACCTTATTTATAGTCCCAAGAAGTATGTCGATCCGTAGGAAAAACGTCCTAGCAAAATAAACCTTGTAAAACAATTTTTATATTAAATTACACTTCTTTCTTGGGAGAGAATGCCTTTGGTGGGAAGGTTAAGAAAAATGTTTAAATATCTCCTTTTCCTTAAAAAGTAGGATGCAGCCTGAACCTCTCTGGGCACTTCTGCAGCGAGGAGCAGCAGTCCTGAGTGCCGTTCATGCGTTCGCGCCTTGCTCGGAATCATGGCACATGCCCACCTCACACAATGGGTGCCAAGGATACCAGCACTGCTCTTGCTCTCATCACGGATGACAGTTACACCCGACATTCCAAGCGCCATGCTTTCTCCGAGGCATTTTGAATGTATTGTTTACTATATCCTTCATATTCATTTTATCAAGGAAGGTCGGTTTTACTGTCCCTATGTTAAAATTGAGGGAATCACACGCCCAGTGAGGTTAAATCGTTTCCTGACGTGCCCTGGCGTCAAGGAAAAGAAGTGCGTGATGTGCGCCCAGCACTCTCTCCTGAAACCTGCGGTTTTAGCCACTGCATGTACTTCCCTGCCATTACAAAAACCTTTTTACACTTGATACTGATCACAATATTCAGGCATGAAAGCATTTTCAACATGACGTTATGGCAGGCACACGGAAAAATCCAGAGTATACCCAGGCTCTAGTTGTCAAAAAATTATCTTTACTAAATCTTTTCAGTCATTCCCCTCATAAAAATGAATTCTGACGGTAGAACTTTTGCTGAGATGTCAAATGCACTCAGTAGGAACAGCAGTGGTACTAACTGTGTTTTTGCACCCTAAAACACTGAGAAGGAATCCGGCAAAACACTTTCTTGCTCACCACCACGGGGCGCCTTTGATTAAATTTCAGCGGTTCGGTGAATTAACACTTTTTTCATCAAGGCAGAATTCTTAATCCGTTATGTTTTATTCACTTTGGGAAATCTACCTTTGTCAAAAATGGAACAGATTATTTTGGTGTCCGAAATTCACCTGACAAATGTCATTGTTGACATTTTTTCTTTTGGCATTTATAAAGAATAATTTCTATGGGTGTTTCATGTAACGGGATCTCTTCTGACTCCAGGATTTCATAGAATGAGAAATGGATTGTTAGGGCAATCTGAAGCTTTTACGAAAACTTTAATTCACTGAAGAGTCAAAACAATTGTGGGTTACTTAAAGAAAGAAAAGTGTCCTCAATCACCTTTTCCGTAGAGCAGGGAAAGAAATTCACACCACTCAATTCCTATTCTCCTCTGTAATTCATAAGTTTTGCATCAAAAGCGGTTTATTCGTTTTCTCTTCATTTCTAAGTCTTACAGAGTAATTATTTAGTTAAAATAATCTTTGTTAAGATCTAAAAGAAACAGATAAATTAGAAAATGATGAATAAGGGAGAGACACGGTGACAGAGTTAGCCTTAGAAACCATTATAATCCTCCTTTGTACAGTTAACAATTTAAATCTTTTGCGGTAACACATTCATTTCTAAGAACACTATAGGGAGATGGAGGAAAAGTTTTTTTCTAGAATCACATACACCAGCATAAAACTTCTGTATTATAGGACAAATCCTGCTTAGGGGATACATAGGTAATCATCGAGATCTGGTATCTCTCTGGGAGAAACTCAAAACGAATTCACTGCGACATGACCTTATTTATAGTCCCAAGAAGTATGTCGATCCATAGGAAAAACGTCCTAGCAAAATAAACCTTGTAAAACAATTTTTATATTAAATTACACTTCTTTCTTGGGAGAGAATGCCTTTGGTGGGAAGGTTAAGAAAAATGTTTAAATATCTCCTTTTCCTCAAAAAGTAGGATGCAGCCTGAACCTCTCTGGGCACTTCTGCAGCGAGGAGCAGCAGTCCTGAGTGCCGTTCATGCGTTCGCGCCTTGCTCGGAATCATGGCACATGCCCACCTCACACAATGGGTGCCAAGGATACCAGCACTGCTGTTGCTCTCATCACGGATGACAGTTACACCCGACATTCCAAGCGCCATGCTTTCTCCGAGGCATTTTGAATGTATTGTTTTCTATATCCTTCATATTCATTTTATCAAGGAAGGTCGGTTTTACTGTCCCTATGTTAAAATTGAGGGAATCACACGCCCAGTGAGGTTAAATCGTTTCCTGACGTGCCCTGGCGTCAAGGAAAAGAAGTGCGTGATGTGCGCCCAGCACTCTCTCCTGAAACCTGCGGTTTTAGCCACTGCATGTACTTCCCTGCTATTACAAAAACCTTTTTACACTTGATACTGATCACAATATTCAGGCATGAAAGCATTTTCAACATGACGTTATGGCAGGGACACGGAAAAATTCAGAGTATACCCAGGGTATAGTTGTCAAAAAATTATCTATACTAAATCTTTTCAGTCATTCCCCTCATAAAAATGAATTCTGACGGTAGAACTTTTGCTGAGATGTCAAATGCACTCAGTAGGAACAGCAGTGGTACTAACTGTGTTTTTGCTCCCTAAAACACTGAGAAGGAATCCGGCAAAACACTTTCTTGCTCACCACCACGGGGCGCCTTTGATTAAATTTCAGCGGTTCGGTGAATTAACACTTTTTTCATCAAGGCAGAATTCTTAATCCGTTATGTTTTATTCACTTTGGGAAATCTACCTTTGTCAAAAATGGAACAGATTATTTTGATGTCCGAAATTCACCTGACAAATGTCATTGTTGACATTTTTTCTTTTGGCATTTATAAAGAATAATTTCTATGGGTGTTTCATGTAACGGGATCTCTTCTGACTCCAGGATTTCATAGAATGAGAAATGGATTGTTAGGGCAATCTGAAGCTTTTACGAAAACTTTAATTCACTGAAGAGTCAAAACAATTGTGGGTTACTTAAAGAAAGAAAAGTGTCCTCAATCACCTTTTCCGTAGAGCAGGGAAAGAAATTCACACAACTCAATTCCTATTCTCCTCTGTAATTCATAAGTTTTGCATCAAAAGCGGTTTATTCGTTTTCTCTTCATTTCTAAGTCTTACAGAGTAAATATTTAGTTAAAATAATCTTTGTTAAGATCTAAAAGAAACAGATAAATTAGAAAATGATGAATAAGGGAGAGACACGGTGACAGAGTTAGCCTTAGAAACCATTATAATCCTCCTTTGTACAGTTAACAATTTAAATCTTTTGCGGTAACACATTCATTTCTAAGAACACTATAGGGAGATGGAGGAAAAGTTTTTTTCTAGAATCACATACACCAGCATAAAACTTCTGTATTATAGGACAAATCCTGCTTAGGGCATACATAGGTAATCATCGAGATCTGGTATCTCTCTGGGAGAAACTCAAAACGAATTCACTGCGACATGACCTTATTTATAGTCCCAAGAAGTATGTCGATCCGTAGGAAAAACGTCCTAGCAAAATAAACCTTGTAAAACAATTTTTATATTAAATTACACTTCTTTCTTGGGAGAGAATGCCTTTGGTGGGAAGGTTAAGAAAAATGTTTAATATCTCCTTTTCCTTAAAAAGTAGGATGCAGCCTGAACCTCTCTGGGCACTTCTGCAGCGAGGAGCAGCAGTCCTGAGTGCCGTTCATGCGTTCGCGCCTTGCTCGGAATCATGGCACATGCCCACCTCACACAATGGGTGCCAAGGATTCCAGCACTGCTCTTGCTCTCATCACGGATGACAGTTACACCCGACATTCCAAGCGCCATGCTTTCTCCGAGGCATTTTGAATGTATTGTTTACTATATCCTTCATATTCATTTTATCAAGGAAGGTCGGTTTTACTGTCCCTATGTTAAAATTGAGGGAATCACACGCCCAGTGAGGTTAAATCGTTTCCTGACGTGCCCTGGCGTCAAGGAAAAGAAGTGCGTGATGTGCGCCCAGCACTCTCTCCTGAAACCTGCGGTTTTAGCCACTGCATGTACTTCCCTGCCTTTACAAAAACCTTTTTACACTTGATACTGATCACAATATTCAGGCATGAAAGCATTTTCAACATGACGTTATGGCAGGCACACGGAAAAATCCAGAGTATACCCAGGGTCTAGTTGTCAAAAAATTATCTATACTAAATCTTTTCAGTCATTCCCCTCATAAAAATGAATTCTGACGGTAGAACTTTTGCTGAGATGTCAAATGCACTCAGTAGGAACAGCAGTGGTACTAACTGTGTTTTTGCACCCTAAAACACTGAGAAGGAATCCGGCAAAACACTTTCTTGCTCACCACCACGGGGCGCCTTTGATTAAATTTCAGCGGTTCGGTGAATTAACACTTTTTTCATCAAGGCAGAATTCTTAATCCGTTATGTTTTATTCACTTTGGGAAATCTACCTTTGTCAAAAATGGAACAGATTATTTTGGTGTCCGAAATTCACCTGACAAATGTCATTGTTGACATTTTTTCTTTTGGCATTTATAAAGAATAATTTCTATGGGTGTTTCATGTAACGGGATCTCTTCTGACTCCAGGATTTCATAGAATGAGAAATGGATTGTTAGGGCAATCTGAAGCTTTTACGAAAACTTTAATTCACTGAAGAGTCAAAACAATTGTGGGTTACTTAAAGAAAGGAAAGTGTCCTCAATCACCTTTTCCGTAGAGCAGGGAAAGAAATTCACACAACTCAATTCCTATTCTCCTCTGTAATTCATAAGTTTTGCATCAAAAGCGGTTTATTCGTTTTCTCTTCATTTCTAAGTCTTACAGAGTAATTATTTAGTTAAAATAATCTTTGTTAAGATCTAAAAGAAACAGATAAATTAGAAAATGATGGATAAGGGAGAGACACGGTGACAGAGTTAGCCTTAGAAACCATTATAATCCTCCTTTGTACAGTTAACAATTTAAATCTTTTGCGGTAACACATTCATTTCTAAGAACACTATAGGGAGATGGAGGAAAAGTTTTTTTCTAGAATCACATACACCAGCATAAAACTTCTGTATTATAGGACAAATCCTGCTTAGGGCATACATAGGTAATCATCGAGATCTGGTATCTCTCTGGGAGAAACTCAAAACGAATTCACTGCGACATGACCTTATTTATAGTCCCAAGAAGTATGTCGATCCATAGGAAAAACGTCCTAGCAAAATAAACCTTGTAAAACAATTTTTATATTAAATTACACTTCTTTCTTGGGAGAGAATGCCTTTGGTGGGAAGGTTAAGAAAAATGTTTAAATATCTCCTTTTCCTTAAAAAGTAGGATGCAGCCTGAACCTCTCTGGGCACTTCTGCAGCGAGGAGCAGCAGTCCTGAGTGCCGTTCATGCGTTCGCGCCTTGCTCGGAATCATGGCACATGCCCACCTCACACAATGGGTGCCAAGGATACCAGCACTGCTCTTGCTCTCATCACGGATGACAGTTACACCCGACATTCCAAGCGCCATGCTTTCTCCGAGGCATTTTGAATGTATTGTTTACTATATCCTTCATATTCATTTCATCAAGGAAGGTCGGTTTTACTGTCCCTATGTTAAAATTGAGGGAATCACACGCCCAGTGAGGTTAAATCGTTTCCTGACGTGCCCTGGCGTCAAGGAAAAGAAGTGCGTGATGTGCGCCCAGCACTCTCTCCTGAAACCTGCGGTTTTAGCCACTGCATGTACTTCCCTGCCATTACAAAAACCTTTTTACACTTGATACTGATCACAATATTCAGGCATGAAAGCATTTTCAACATGACGTTATGGCAGGCACACGGAAAAATCCAGAGTATACCCAGGCTCTAGTTGTCAAAAAATTATCTATACTAAATCTTTTCAGTCATTCCCCTCATAAAAATGAATTCTGACGGTAGAACTTTTGCTGAGATGTCAAATGCACTCAGTAGGAACAGCAGTGGTACTAACTGTGTTTTTGCACCCTAAAACACTGAGAAGGAATCCGGCAAAACACTTTCTTGCTCACCACCACGGGGCGCCTTTGATTAAATTTCAGCGGTTCGGTGAATTAACACTTTTTTCATCAAGGCAGAATTCTTAATCCGTTATGTTTTATTCACTTTGGGAAATCTACCTTTGTCAAAAATGGAACAGATTATTTTGGTGTCCGAAATTCACCTGACAAATGTCATTGTTGACATTTTTTCTTTTGGCATTTATAAAGAATAATTTCTATGGGTGTTTCATGTAACGGGATCTCTTCTGACTCCAGGATTTCATAGAATGAGAAATGGATTGTTAGGGCAATCTGAAGCTTTTACGAAAACTTTAATTCACTGAAGAGTCAAAACAATTGTGGGTTACTTAAAGAAAGAAAAGTGTCCTCAATCACCTTTTCCGTAGAGCAGGGAAAGAAATTCACACCACTCAATTCCTATTCTCCTCTGTAATTCATAAGTTTTGCATCAAAAGCGGTTTATTCGTTTTCTCTTCATTTCTAAGTCTTACAGAGTAATTATTTAGTTAAAATAATCTTTGTTAAGATCTAAAAGAAACAGATAAATTAGAAAATGATGAATAAGGGAGAGACACGGTGACAGAGTTAGCCTTAGAAACCATTATAATCCTCCTTTGTACAGTTAACAATTTAAATCTTTTGCGGTAACACATTCATTTCTAAGAACACTATAGGGAGATGGAGGAAAAGTTTTTTTCTAGAATCACATACACCAGCATAAAACTTCTGTATTATAGGACAAATCCTGCTTAGGGGATACATAGGTAATCATCGAGATCTGGTATCTCTCTGGGAGAAACTCAAAACGAATTCACTGCGACATGACCTTATTTATAGTCCCAAGAAGTATGTCGATCCATAGGAAAAACGTCCTAGCAAAATAAACCTTGTAAAACAATTTTTATATTAAATTACACTTCTTTCTTGGGAGAGAATGCCTTTGGTGGGAAGGTTAAGAAAAATGTTTAAATATCTCCTTTTCCTCAAAAAGTAGGATGCAGCCTGAACCTCTCTGGGCACTTCTGCAGCGAGGAGCAGCAGTCCTGAGTGCCGTTCATGCGTTCGCGCCTTGCTCGGAATCATGGCACATGCCCACCTCACACAATGGGTGCCAAGGATACCAGCACTGCTCTTGCTCTCATCACGGATGACAGTTACACCCGACATTCCAAGCGCCATGCTTTCTCCGAGGCATTTTGAATGTATTGTTTTCTATATCCTTCATATTCATTTTATCAAGGAAGGTCGGTTTTACTGTCCCTATGTTAAAATTGAGGGAATCACACGCCCAGTGAGGTTAAATCGTTTCCTGACGTGCCCTGGCGTCAAGGAAAAGAAGTGCGTGATGTGCGCCCAGCACTCTCTCCTGAAACCTGCGGTTTTAGCCACTGCATGTACTTCCCTGCTATTACAAAAACCTTTTTACACTTGATACTGATCACAATATTCAGGCATGAAAGCATTTTCAACATGACGTTATGGCAGGGACACGGAAAAATTCAGAGTATACCCAGGGTATAGTTGTCAAAAAATTATCTATACTAAATCTTTTCAGTCATTCCCCTCATAAAAATGAATTCTGACGGTAGAACTTTTGCTGAGATGTCAAATGCACTCAGTAGGAACAGCAGTGGTACTAACTGTGTTTTTGCTCCCTAAAACACTGAGAAGGAATCCGGCAAAACACTTTCTTGCTCACCACCACGGGGCGCCTTTGATTAAATTTCAGCGGTTCGGTGAATTAACACTTTTTTCATCAAGGCAGAATTCTTAATCCGTTATGTTTTATTCACTTTGGGAAATCTACCTTTGTCAAAAATGGAACAGATTATTTTGATGTCCGAAATTCACCTGACAAATGTCATTGTTGACATTTTTTCTTTTGGCATTTATAAAGAATAATTTCTATGGGTGTTTCATGTAACGGGATCTCTTCTGACTCCAGGATTTCATAGAATGAGAAATGGATTGTTAGGGCAATCTGAAGCTTTTACGAAAACTTTAATTCACTGAAGAGTCAAAACAATTGTGGGTTACTTAAAGAAAGAAAAGTGTCCTCAATCACCTTTTCCGTAGAGCAGGGAAAGAAATTCACACAACTCAATTCCTATTCTCCTCTGTAATTCATAAGTTTTGCATCAAAAGCGGTTTATTCGTTTTCTCTTCATTTCTAAGTCTTACAGAGTAAATATTTAGTTAAAATAATCTTTGTTAAGATCTAAAAGAAACAGATAAATTAGAAAATGATGAATAAGGGAGAGACACGGTGACAGAGTTAGCCTTAGAAACCATTATAATCCTCCTTTGTACAGTTAACAATTTAAATCTTTTGCGGTAACACATTCATTTCTAAGAACACTATAGGGAGATGGAGGAAAAGTTTTTTTCTAGAATCACATACACCAGCATAAAACTTCTGTATTATAGGACAAATCCTGCTTAGGGCATACATAGGTAATCATCGAGATCTGGTATCTCTCTGGGAGAAACTCAAAACGAATTCACTGCGACATGACCTTATTTATAGTCCCAAGAAGTATGTCGATCCGTAGGAAAAACGTCCTAGCAAAATAAACCTTGTAAAACAATTTTTATATTAAATTACACTTCTTTCTTGGGAGAGAATGCCTTTGGTGGGAAGGTTAAGAAAAATGTTTAATATCTCCTTTTCCTTAAAAAGTAGGATGCAGCCTGAACCTCTCTGGGCACTTCTGCAGCGAGGAGCAGCAGTCCTGAGTGCCGTTCATGCGTTCGCGCCTTGCTCGGAATCATGGCACATGCCCACCTCACACAATGGGTGCCAAGGATTCCAGCACTGCTCTTGCTCTCATCACGGATGACAGTTACACCCGACATTCCAAGCGCCATGCTTTCTCCGAGGCATTTTGAATGTATTGTTTACTATATCCTTCATATTCATTTTATCAAGGAAGGTCGGTTTTACTGTCCCTATGTTAAAATTGAGGGAATCACACGCCCAGTGAGGTTAAATCGTTTCCTGACGTGCCCTGGCGTCAAGGAAAAGAAGTGCGTGATGTGCGCCCAGCACTCTCTCCTGAAACCTGCGGTTTTAGCCACTGCATGTACTTCCCTGCCTTTACAAAAACCTTTTTACACTTGATACTGATCACAATATTCAGGCATGAAAGCATTTTCAACATGACGTTATGGCAGGCACACGGAAAAATCCAGAGTATACCCAGGGTCTAGTTGTCAAAAAATTATCTATACTAAATCTTTTCAGTCATTCCCCTCATAAAAATGAATTCTGACGGTAGAACTTTTGCTGAGATGTCAAATGCACTCAGTAGGAACAGCAGTGGTACTAACTGTGTTTTTGCACCCTAAAACACTGAGAAGGAATCCGGCAAAACACTTTCTTGCTCACCACCACGGGGCGCCTTTGATTAAATTTCAGCGGTTCGGTGAATTAACACTTTTTTCATCAAGGCAGAATTCTTAATCCGTTATGTTTTATTCACTTTGGGAAATCTACCTTTGTCAAAAATGGAACAGATTATTTTGGTGTCCGAAATTCACCTGACAAATGTCATTGTTGACATTTTTTCTTTTGGCATTTATAAAGAATAATTTCTATGGGTGTTTCATGTAACGGGATCTCTTCTGACTCCAGGATTTCATAGAATGAGAAATGGATTGTTAGGGCAATCTGAAGCTTTTACGAAAACTTTAATTCACTGAAGAGTCAAAACAATTGTGGGTTACTTAAAGAAAGGAAAGTGTCCTCAATCACCTTTTCCGTAGAGCAGGGAAAGAAATTCACACAACTCAATTCCTATTCTCCTCTGTAATTCATAAGTTTTGCATCAAAAGCGGTTTATTCGTTTTCTCTTCATTTCTAAGTCTTACAGAGTAATTATTTAGTTAAAATAATCTTTGTTAAGATCTAAAAGAAACAGATAAATTAGAAAATGATGGATAAGGGAGAGACACGGTGACAGAGTTAGCCTTAGAAACCATTATAATCCTCCTTTGTACAGTTAACAATTTAAATCTTTTGCGGTAACACATTCATTTCTAAGAACACTATAGGGAGATGGAGGAAAAGTTTTTTTCTAGAATCACATACACCAGCATAAAACTTCTGTATTATAGGACAAATCCTGCTTAGGGCATACATAGGTAATCATCGAGATCTGGTATCTCTCTGGGAGAAACTCAAAACGAATTCACTGCGACATGACCTTATTTATAGTCCCAAGAAGTATGTCGATCCATAGGAAAAACGTCCTAGCAAAATAAACCTTGTAAAACAATTTTTATATTAAATTACACTTCTTTCTTGGGAGAGAATGCCTTTGGTGGGAAGGTTAAGAAAAATGTTTAAATATCTCCTTTTCCTTAAAAAGTAGGATGCAGCCTGAACCTCTCTGGGCACTTCTGCAGCGAGGAGCAGCAGTCCTGAGTGCCGTTCATGCGTTCGCGCCTTGCTCGGAATCATGGCACATGCCCACCTCACACAATGGGTGCCAAGGATACCAGCACTGCTCTTGCTCTCATCACGGATGACAGTTACACCCGACATTCCAAGCGCCATGCTTTCTCCGAGGCATTTTGAATGTATTGTTTACTATATCCTTCATATTCATTTTATCAAGGAAGGTCGGTTTTACTGTCCCTATGTTAAAATTGAGGGAATCACACGCCCAGTGAGGTTAAATCGTTTCCTGACGTGCCCTGGCGTCAAGGAAAAGAAGTGCGTGATGTGCGCCCAGCACTCTCTCCTGAAACCTGCGGTTTTAGCCACTGCATGTACTTCCCTGCCTTTACAAAAACCTTTTTACACTTGATACTGATCACAATATTCAGGCATGAAAGCATTTTCAACATGACGTTATGGCAGGGACACGGAAAAATCCAGAGTATACCCAGGGTCTAGTTGTCAAAAAATTATCTATACTAAATCTTTTCAGTCATTCCCTTTCTTAAAAATGAATTCTGACGGTAGAACTTTTGCTGAGATGTCAAATGCACTCAGTAGGAACAGCAGTGGTACTAACTGTGTTTTTGCACCCTAAAACACTGAGAAGGAATCCGGCAAAACACTTTCTTGCTCACCACCACGGGGCGCCTTTGATTAAATTTCAGCGGTTCGGTGAATTAACACTTTTTTCATCAAGGCAGAATTCTTAATCAGTTATGTTTTATTCACTTTGGGAAATCTACCTTTGTCAAAAATGGAACAGATTATTTTGGTGTCCGAAATTCACCTGACAAATGTCATTGTTGACATTTTTTCTTTTGGCATTTATAAAGAATAATTTCTATGGGTGTTTCATGTAACGGGATCTCTTCTGACTCCAGGATTTCATAGAATGAGAAATGGATTGTTAGGGCAATCTGAAGCTTTTACGAAAACTTTAATTCACTGAAGAGTCAAAACAATTGTGGGTTACTTAAAGAAAGGAAAGTGTCCTCAATCACCTTTTCCGTAGAGCAGGGAAAGAAATTCACACAACTCAATTCCTATTCTCCTCTGTAATTCATAAGTTTTGCATCAAAAGCGGTTTATTCGTTTTCTCTTCATTTCTAAGTCTTACAGAGTAATTATTTAGTTAAAATAATCTTTGTTAAGATCTAAAAGAAACAGATAAATTAGAAAATGATGGATAAGGGAGAGACACGGTGACAGAGTTAGCCTTAGAAACCATTATAATCCTCCTTTGTACAGTTAACAATTTAAATCTTTTGCGGTAACACATTCATTTCTAAGAACACTATAGGGAGATGGAGGAAAAGTTTTTTTCTAGAATCACATACACCAGCATAAAACTTCTGTATTATAGGACAAATCCTGCTTAGGGCATACATAGGTAATCATCGAGATCTGGTATCTCTCTGGGAGAAACTCAAAACGAATTCACTGCGACATGACCTTATTTATAGTCCCAAGAAGTATGTCGATCCATAGGAAAAACGTCCTAGCAAAATAAACCTTGTAAAACAATTTTTATATTAAATTACACTTCTTTCTTGGGAGAGAATGCCTTTGGTGGGAAGGTTAAGAAAAATGTTTAAATATCTCCTTTTCCTTAAAAAGTAGGATGCAGCCTGAACCTCTCTGGGCACTTCTGCAGCGAGGAGCAGCAGTCCTGAGTGCCGTTCATGCGTTCGCGCCTTGCTCAGAATCATGGCACATGCCCACCTCACACAATGGGTGCCAAGGATACCAGCACTGCTCTTGCTCTCATCACGGATGACAGTTACACCCGACATTCCAAGCGCCATGCTTTCTCCGAGGCATTTTGAATGTATTGTTTACTATATCCTTCATATTCATTTTATCAAGGAAGGTCGGTTTTACTGTCCCTATGTTAAAATTGAGGGAATCACACGCCCAGTGAGGTTAAATCGTTTCCTGACGTGCCCTGGCGTCAAGGAAAAGAAGTGCGTGATGTGCGCCCAGCACTCTCTCCTGAAACCTGCGGTTTTAGCCACTGCATGTACTTCCCTGCCATTACAAAAACCTTTTTACACTTGATACTGATCACAATATTCAGGCATGAAAGCATTTTCAACATGACGTTATGGCAGGGACACGGAAAAATCCAGAGTATACCCAGGGTCTAGTTGTCAAAAAATTATCTATACTAAATCTTTTCAGTCATTCCCTTTCTTAAAAATGAATTCTGACGGTAGAACTTTTGCTGAGATGTCAAATGCACTCAGTAGGAACAGCAGTGGTACTAACTGTGTTTTTGCACCCTAAAACACTGAGAAGGAATCCGGCAAAACACTTTCTTGCTCACCACCACGGGGCGCCTTTGATTAAATTTCAGCGGTTCGGTGAATTAACACTTTTTTCATCAAGGCAGAATTCTTAATCCGTTATGTTTTATTCACTTTGGGAAATCTACCTTTGTCAAAAATGGAACAGATTATTTTGGTGTCCGAAATTCACCTGACAAATGTCATTGTTGACATTTTTTCTTTTGGCATTTATAAAGAATAATTTCTATGGGTGTTTCATGTAACGGGATCTCTTCTGACTCCAGGATTTCATAGAATGAGAAATGGATTGTTAGGGCAATCTGAAGCTTTTACGAAAACTTTAATTCACTGAAGAGTCAAAACAATTGTGGGTTACTTAAAGAAAGAAAAGTGTCCTCAATCACCTTTTCCGTAGAGCAGGGAAAGAAATTCACACAACTCAATTCCTATTCTCCTCTGTAATTCATAAGTTTTGCATCAAAAGCGGTTTATTCGTTTTCTCTTCATTTCTAAGTCTTACAGAGTAAATATTTAGTTAAAATAATCTTTGTTAAGATCTAAAAGAAACAGATAAATTAGAAAATGATGAATAAGGGAGAGACACGGTGACAGAGTTAGCCTTAGAAACCATTATAATCCTCCTTTGTACAGTTAACAATTTAAATCTTTTGCGGTAACACATTCATTTCTAAGAACACTATAGGGAGATGGAGGAAAAGTTTTTTTCTAGAATCACATACACCAGCATAAAACTTCTGTATTATAGGACAAATCCTGCTTAGGGCATACATAGGTAATCATCGAGATCTGGTATCTCTCTGGGAGAAACTCAAAACGAATTCACTGCGACATGACCTTATTTATAGTCCCAAGAAGTATGTCGATCCGTAGGAAAAACGTCCTAGCAAAATAAACCTTGTAAAACAATTTTTATATTAAATTACACTTCTTTCTTGGGAGAGAATGCCTTTGGTGGGAAGGTTAAGAAAAATGTTTAAATATCTCCTTTTCCTCAAAAAGTAGGATGCAGCCTGATCCTCTCTGGGCACTTCTGCAGCGAGGAGCAGCAGTCCTGAGTGCCGTTCATGCGTTCGCGCCTTGCTCGGAATCATGGCACATGCCCACCTCACACAATGGGTGCCAAGGATACCAGCACTGCTCTTGCTCTCATCACGGATGACAGTTACACCCGACATTCCAAGCGCCATGCTTTCTCCGAGGCATTTTGAATGTATTGTTTTCTATATCCTTCATATTCATTTCATCAAGGAAGGTCGGTTTTACTGTCCCTATGTTAAAATTGAGGGAATCACACGCCCAGTGAGGTTAAATCGTTTCCTGACGTGCCCTGGCGTCAAGGAAAAGAAGTGCGTGATGTGCGCCCAGCACTCTCTCCTGAAACCTGCGGTTTTAGCCACTGCATGTACTTCCCTGCTATTACAAAAACCTTTTTACACTTGATACTGATCACAATATTCAGGCAAGAAAGCATTTTCAACATGACTTTAAGGCAGGGACACGGAAAAATCCAGAGTATACCCAGGGTCTAGTTGTCAAAAAATTATCTATACTAAATCTTTTCAGTCATTCCCCTCATAAAAATGAATTCTGACGGTAGAACTTTTGCTGAGATGTCAAATGCACTCAGTAGGAACAGCAGTGGTACTAACTGTGTTTTTGCACCCTAAAACACTGAGAAGGAATCCGGCAAAACACTTTCTTGCTCACCACCACGGGGCGCCTTTGATTAAATTTCAGCGGTTCGGTGAATTAACACTTTTTTCATCAAGGCAGAATTCTTAATCAGTTATGTTTTATTCACTTTGGGAAATCTACCTTTGTCAAAAAAGGAGCAGATTATTTTGGTGTCCGAAATTCACCTGACAAATGTCATTGTTGACATTTTTTCTTTTGGCATTTATAAAGAATAATTTCTATGGGTGTTTCATGTATCGGGATCTCTTCTGACTCCAGGATTTCATAGAATGAGAAATGGATTGTTAGGGCAATCTGAAGCTTTTACGAAAACTTTAATTCACTGAAGAGTCAAAACAATTGTGGGTTACTTAAAGAAAGAAAAGTGTCCTCAATCACCTTTTCCGTAGAGCAAGGAAACAAATTCACATAACTTAATTCCTATTCTCCTTTGTCATTCATAAATTTTGCATCAAAAGCGGTTTATTCGTTTTCTCTTCATTTCTAAGTCTTACAGAGTAATTATTTAGTTAAAATAAAATTTGTTAAGATTTAAAAGAAACAGATAAATTAGAAAATGATGAATAAGGGAGAGACACGGTGACAGAGTTAGCCTTAGAAACCATTATAATCCTCCTTTGTACAGTTAACAGTTTAAATCTTTTGCGGTAACACATTCATTTCTAAGAACACTATAGGGAGATGGAGGAAAAGTTTTTTTCTAGAATCACATACACCAGCATAAAACTTCTGTATTATAGGACAAATCCTGCTTAGTGCATACATAGGTAATCATCGAGATCTGGTATCTCTCTGGAAGAAACTCAAAACGAATTCACTGCGACATGACCTTATTTATAGTCCCAAGAAGTATGTCGATCCATAGGAAAAACGTCCTAGCAAAATAAACCTTGTAAAACAATTTTTATATTAAATTACACTTCTTTCTTGGGAGAGAATGCCTTTGGTGGGAAGGTTAAGAAAAATATTTAAATATCTCCTTTTCCTCAAAAAGTAGGATGCAGCCTGAACCTCTCTGGGCACTTCTGCAGCGAGGAGCAGCAGTCCTGAGTGCCGTTCATGCGTTCGCGCCTTGCTCGGAATCATGGCACATGCCCACCTCACACAATGGGTGCCAAGGATACCAGCACTGCTCTTGCTCTCATCACGGATGACATTTACACCCGAAATTCCAAGCGCCATGCTTTCTCCGAGGCATTTTGAATGTATTGTTTTCTATATCCTTCATATTCATTTTATCAAGGAAGGTCGGTTTTACTGTCCCTATGTTAAAATTGAGGGAATCACACGCCCAGTGAGGTTAAATCGTTTCCTGACGTGCCCTGGCGTCAAGGAAAAGAAGTGCGTGATGTGCGCCCAGCACTCTCTCCTGAAACCTGCTGTTTTAGCCACTGCATGTACTTCCCTGCTATTACAAAAACCTTTTTACACTAGATACTGATCACAATATTCAGGCATGAAAGCATTTTCAACATGACGTTATGGCAGGGACACGGAAAAATCCAGAGTATACCCAGGGTCTAGTTGTCAAAAAATTATCTATACTAAATCTTTTCAGTCATTCCCCTCATAAAAATGAATTCTGACGGTAGAACTTTTGCTGAGATGTCAAATGCACTCAGTAGGAACAGCAGTGGTACTAACTGTGTTTTTGCACCCTAAAACACTGAGAAGGAATCCGGCAAAACACTTTCTTGCTCACCAAAACGGGGCGCCTTTGATTAAATTTCAGCGGTTCGGTGAATTAACACTTTTTTCATCAAGGCAGAATTCTTAATCCGTTATGTTTTATTCACTTTGGGAAATCTACCTTTGTCAAAAATGGAACAGATTATTTTGGTGTCCGAAATTCACCTGACAAATGTCATTGTTGACATTTTTTCTTTTGGCATTTATAAAGAATAATTTCTATGGGTGTTTCATGTAACGGGATCTCTTCTGACTCCAGGATTTCATAGAATGAGAAATGGATTGTTAGGGCAATCTGAAGCTTTTACGAAAACTTTAATTCACTGAAGAGTCAAAACAATTGTGGGTTACTTAAAGAAAGAAAAGTGTCCTCAATCACCTTTTCCGTAGAGCATTGAAAGAAATTCACACAACTCAATTCCTATTCTCCTCTGTAATTCATAAGTTTTGCATCAAAAGCGGTTTATTCGTTTTCTCTTCATTTCTAAGTCTTACAGAGTAATTATTTAGTTAAAATAATCTTTGTTAAGATCTAAAAGAAACAGATAAATTAGAAAATGATGAATAAGGGAGAGACACGGTGACAGAGTTAGCCTTAGAAACCATTATAATCCTCCTTTGTACAGTTAACAATTTAAATCTTTTGCGGTAACACATTCATTTCTAAGAACACTATAGGGAGATGGAGGAAAAGTTTTTTTCTAGAATCACATACACCAGCATAAAACTTCTGTATTATAGGACAAATCCTGCTTAGGGCATACATAGGTAATCATCGAGATCTGGTATCTCTCTGGGAGAAACTCAAAACGAATTCACTGCGACATGACCTTATTTATAGTCCCAAGAAGTATGTCGATCCATAGGAAAAACGTCCTAGCAAAATAAACCTTGTAAAACAATTTTTATATTAAATTACACTTCTTTCTTGGGAGAGAATGCCTTTGGTGGGAACTTTAAGAAAAATGTTTAAATATCTCCTTTTCCTCAAAAAGTAGGATGCAGCCTGAACCTCTCTGGGCACTTCTGCAGCGAGGAGCAGCAGTCCTGAGTGCCGTTCATGCGTTCGCGCCTTGCTCGGAATCATGGCACATGCCCACCTCACACAATGGGTGCCAAGGATACCAGCACTGCTCTTGCTCTCATCACGGATGACAGTTACACCCGACATTCCAAGCGCCATGCTTTCTCCGAGGCATTTTGAATGTATTGTTTACTATATCCTTCATATTCATTTTATCAAGGAAGGTCGGTTTTACTGTCCCTATGTTAAAATTGAGGGAATCACACGCCCAGTGAGGTTAAATCGTTTCCTGACGTGCCCTGGCGTCAAGGAAAAGAAGTGCATAATGTGCACCCAGCACTCTCTCCTGAAACCTGCTGTTTTAGCCACTGCATGTACTTACCTGCTATTACAAAAACCTTTTTACACTAGATACTGATCACAATATTCAGGCATGAAAGCATTTTCAACATGACGTTATGGCAGGGACACGGAAAAATCCAGAGTATACCCAGGGTCTAGTTGTCAAAAAATTATCTATACTAAATCTTTTCAGTCATTCCCCTCATAAAAATGAATTCTGACGGTAGAACTTTTGCTGAGATGTCAAATGCACTCAGTAGGAACAGCAGTGGTACTAACTGTGTTTTTGCACCCTAAAACACTGAGAAGGAATCCGGCAAAACACTTTCTTGCTCACCACCACGGGGCGCCTTTGATTAAATTTCAGCGGTTCGGTGTATTAACACTTTTTTCATCAAGGCAGAATTCTTAATCCGTTATGTTTTATTCACTTTGGGAAATCTACCTTTGTCAAAAATGGAACAGATTATTTTGGTGTCCGAAATTCACCTGACAAATGTCATTGTTGACATTTTTTCTTTTGGCATTTATAAAGAATAATTTCTATGGGTGTTTCATGTAACGGGATCTCTTCTGACTCCAGGATTTCATAGAATGAGAAATGGATTGTTAGGGCAATCTGAAGCTTTTACGAAAACTTTAATTCACTGAAGAGTCAAAACAATTGTGGGTTACTTAAAGAAAGAAAAGTGTCCTCAATCACCTTTTCCGTAGAGCAGGGAAAGAAATTCACACAACTCAATTCCTATTCTCCTCTGTAATTCATAAGTTTTGCATCAAAAGCGGTTTATTCGTTTTCTCTTCATTTCTAAGTCTTACAGAGTAATTATTTAGTTAAAATAATCTTTGTTAAGATCTAAAAGAAACAGATAAATTAGAAAATGATGAATAAGGGAGAGACACGGTGACAGAGTTAGCCTTAGAAACCAATATAATCCTCCTTTGTACAGTTAACAATTTAAATCTTTTGCGGTAACACATTCATTTCTAAGAACACTATAGGGAGATGGAGGAAAAGTTTTTTTCTAGAATCACATACACCAGCATAAAACTTCTGTATTATAGGACAAATCCTGCTTAGGGAATACATAGGTAATCATCGAGATCTGGTATCTCTCTGGGAGAAACTCAAAACGAATTCAGTGCGACATGACCTTATTTATAGTCCCAAGAAGTATGTCGATCCATAGGAAAAACGTCCTAGCAAAATAAACCTTGTAAAACAATTTTTATATTAAATTACACTTCTTTCTTGGGAGAGAATGCCTTTGGTGGGAAGGTTAAGAAAAATGTTTAAATATCTCCTTTTCCTTAAAAAGTAGGATGCAGCCTGAACCTCTCTGGGCACTTCTGCAGCGAGGAGCAGCAGTCCTGAGTGCCGTTCATGCGTTCGCGCCTTGCTCGGAATCATGGCACATGCCCACCTCACACAATGGGTGCCAAGGATACCAGCACTGCTCTTGCTCTCATCACGGATGACAGTTACACCCGACATTCCAAGCGCCATGCTTTCTCCGAGGCATTTTGAATGTATTGTTTTCTATATCCTTCATATTCATTTCATCAAGGAAGGTCGGTTTTACTGTCCCTATGTTAAAATTGAGGGAATCACACGCCCAGTGAGGTTAAATCGTTTCCTGACGTGCCCTGGCGTCAAGGAAAAGAAGTGCGTGATGTGCGCCCAGCACTCTCTCCTGAAACCTGCGGTTTTAGCCACTGCATGTACTTCCCTGCCATTACAAAAACCTTTTTACACTTGATACTGATCACAATATTCAGGCATGAAAGCATTTTCAACATGACGTTATGGCAGGGACACGGAAAAATCCAGAGTATACCCAGGGTCTAGTTGTCAAAAAATTATCTATACTAAATCTTTTCAGTCATTCCCCTCATAAAAATGAATTCTGACGGTAGAACTTTTGCTGAGATGTCAAATGCACTCAGTAGGAACAGCAGTGGTACTAACTGTGTTTTTGCACCCTAAAACACTGAGAAGGAATCCGGCAAAACCCTTTCTTGCTCACCACCACGGGGCGCCTTTGATTAAATTTCAGCGGTTCGGTGAATTAACACTTTTTTCATCAAGGCAGAATTCTTAATCCGTTATGTTTTATTCACTTTGGGAAATCTACCTTTGTCAAAAATGGAACAGATTATTTTGGTGTCCGAAATTCACCTGACAAATGTCATTGTTGACATTTTTTCTTTTGGCATTTATAAAGAATAATTTCTATGGGTGTTTCATGTAACGGGATCTCTTCTGACTCCAGGATTTCATAGAATGAGAAATGGATTGTTAGGGCAATCTGAAGCTTTTACGAAAACTTTAATTCACTGAAGAGTCAAAACAATTGTGGGTTACTTAAAGAAAGAAAAGTGTCCTCAATCACCTTTTCCGTAGAGCAGGGAAAGAAATTCACACCACTCAATTCCTATTCTCCTCTGTAATTCATAAGTTTTGCATCAAAAGCGGTTTATTCGTTTTCTCTTCATTTCTAAGTCTTACAGAGTAAATATTTAGTTAAAATAATCTTTGTTAAGATCTAAAAGAAACAGATAAATTAGAAAATGATGAATAAGGGAGAGACACGGTGACAGAGTTAGCCTTAGAAACCATTATAATCCTCCTTTGTACAGTTAACAATTTAAATCTTTTGCGGTAACACATTCATTTCTAAGAACACTATAGGGAGATGGAGGAAAAGTTTTTTTCTAGAATCACATACACCAGCATAAAACTTCTGTATTATAGGACAAATCCTGCTTAGGGCATACATAGGTAATCATCGAGATCTGGTATCTCTCTGGGAGAAACTCAAAACGAATTCACTGCGACATGACCTTATTTATAGTCCCAAGAAGTATGTCGATCCGTAGGAAAAACGTCCTAGCAAAATAAACCTTGTAAAACAATTTTTATATTAAATTACACTTCTTTCTTGGGAGAGAATGCCTTTGGTGGGAAGGTTAAGAAAAATGTTTAATATCTCCTTTTCCTTAAAAAGTAGGATGCAGCCTGAACCTCTCTGGGCACTTCTGCAGCGAGGAGCAGCAGTCCTGAGTGCCGTTCATGCGTTCGCGCCTTGCTCGGAATCATGGCACATGCCCACCTCACACAATGGGTGCCAAGGATACCAGCACTGCTCTTGCTCTCATCACGGATGACAGTTACACCCGACATTCCAAGCGCCATGCTTTCTCCGAGGCATTTTGAATGTATTGTTTACTATATCCTTCATATTCATTTTATCAAGGAAGGTCGGTTTTACTGTCCCTATGTTAAAATTGAGGGAATCACACGCCCAGTGAGGTTAAATCGTTTCCTGACGTGCCCTGGCGTCAAGGAAAAGAAGTGCGTGATGTGCGCCCAGCACTCTCTCCTGAAACCTGCGGTTTTAGCCACTGCCTGTACTTCCCTGCCATTACAAAAACCTTTTTACACTTGATACTGATCACAATATTCAGGCATGAAAGCATTTTCAACATGACGTTATGGCAGGGACACGGAAAAATCCAGAGTATACCCAGGGTCTAGTTGTCAAAAAATTATCTATACTAAATCTTTTCAGTCATTCCCCTCATAAAAATGAATTCTGACGGTAGAACTTTTGCTGAGATGTCAAATGCACTCAGTAGGAACAGCAGTGGTACTAACTGTGTTTTTGCACCCTAAAACACTGAGAAGGAATCCGGCAAAACACTTTCTTGCTCACCACCACGGGGCGCCTTTGATTAAATTTCAGCGGTTCGGTGAATTAACACTTTTTTCATCAAGGCAGAATTCTTAATCCGTTATGTTTTATTCACTTTGGGAAATCTACCTTTGTCAAAAATGGAACAGATTATTTTGGTGTCCGAAATTCACCTGACAAATGTCATTGTTGACATTTTTTCTTTTGGCATTTATAAAGAATAATTTCTATGGGTGTTTCATGTAACGGGATCTCTTCTGACTCCAGGATTTCATAGAATGAGAAATGGATTGTTAGGGCAATCTGAAGCTTTTACGAAAACTTTAATTCACTGAAGAGTCAAAACAATTGTGGGTTACTTAAAGAAAGAAAAGTGTCCTCAATCACCTTTTCCGTAGAGCAGGGAAAGAAATTCACACCACTCAATTCCTATTCTCCTCTGTAATTCATAAGTTTTGCATCAAAAGCGGTTTATTCGTTTTCTCTTCATTTCTAAGTCTTACAGAGTAATTATTTAGTTAAAATAATCTTTGTTAAGATCTAAAAGAAACAGATAAATTAGAAAATGATGAATAAGGGAGAGACACGGTGACAGAGTTAGCCTTAGAAACCATTATAATCCTCCTTTGTACAGTTAACAATTTAAATCTTTTGCGGTAACACATTCATTTCTACGAACACTATAGGGAGATGGAGGAAAAGTTTTTTTCTAGAATCACATACACCAGCATAAAACTTCTGTATTATAGGACAAATCCTGCTTAGGGGATACATAGGTAATCATCGAGATCTGGTATCTCTCTGGGAGAAACTCAAAACGAATTCACTGCGACATGACCTTATTTATAGTCCCAAGAAGTATGTCGATCCATAGGAAAAACGTCCTAGCAAAATAAACCTTGTAAAACAATTTTTATATTAAATTACACTTCTTTCTTGGGAGAGAATGCCTTTGGTGGGAAGGTTAAGAAAAATGTTTAAATATCTCCTTTTCCTCAAAAAGTAGGATGCAGCCTGAACCTCTCTGGGCACTTCTGCAGCGAGGAGCAGCAGTCCTGAGTGCCGTTCATGCGTTCGCGCCTTGCTCGGAATCATGGCACATGCCCACCTCACACAATGGGTGCCAAGGATACCAGCACTGCTGTTGCTCTCATCACGGATGACAGTTACACCCGACATTCCAAGCGCCATGCTTTCTCCGAGGCATTTTGAATGTATTGTTTTCTATATCCTTCATATTCATTTTATCAAGGAAGGTCGGTTTTACTGTCCCTATGTTAAAATTGAGGGAATCACACGCCCAGTGAGGTTAAATCGTTTCCTGACGTGCCCTGGCGTCAAGGAAAAGAAGTGCGTGATGTGCGCCCAGCACTCTCTCCTGAAACCTGCGGTTTTAGCCACTGCATGTACTTCCCTGCTATTACAAAAACCTTTTTACACTTGATACTGATCACAATATTCAGGCATGAAAGCATTTTCAACATGACGTTATGGCAGGGACACGGAAAAATTCAGAGTATACCCAGGGTATAGTTGTCAAAAAATTATCTATACTAAATCTTTTCAGTCATTCCCCTCATAAAAATGAATTCTGACGGTAGAACTTTTGCTGAGATGTCAAATGCACTCAGTAGGAACAGCAGTGGTACTAACTGTGTTTTTGCTCCCTAAAACACTGAGAAGGAATCCGGCAAAACACTTTCTTGCTCACCACCACGGGGCGCCTTTGATTAAATTTCAGCGGTTCGGTGAATTAACACTTTTTTCATCAAGGCAGAATTCTTAATCCGTTATGTTTTATTCACTTTGGGAAATCTACCTTTGTCAAAAATGGAACAGATTATTTTGATGTCCGAAATTCACCTGACAAATGTCATTGTTGACATTTTTTCTTTTGGCATTTATAAAGAATAATTTCTATGGGTGTTTCATGTAACGGGATCTCTTCTGACTCCAGGATTTCATAGAATGAGAAATGGATTGTTAGGGCAATCTGAAGCTTTTACGAAAACTTTAATTCACTGAAGAGTCAAAACAATTGTGGGTTACTTAAAGAAAGAAAAGTGTCCTCAATCACCTTTTCCGTAGAGCAGGGAAAGAAATTCACACAACTCAATTCCTATTCTCCTCTGTAATTCATAAGTTTTGCATCAAAAGCGGTTTATTCGTTTTCTCTTCATTTCTAAGTCTTACAGAGTAAATATTTAGTTAAAATAATCTTTGTTAAGATCTAAAAGAAACAGATAAATTAGAAAATGATGAATAAGGGAGAGACACGGTGACAGAGTTAGCCTTAGAAACCATTATAATCCTCCTTTGTACAGTTAACAATTTAAATCTTTTGCGGTAACACATTCATTTCTAAGAACACTATAGGGAGATGGAGGAAAAGTTTTTTTCTAGAATCACATACACCAGCATAAAACTTCTGTATTATAGGACAAATCCTGCTTAGGGCATACATAGGTAATCATCGAGATCTGGTATCTCTCTGGGAGAAACTCAAAACGAATTCACTGCGACATGACCTTATTTATAGTCCCAAGAAGTATGTCGATCCGTAGGAAAAACGTCCTAGCAAAATAAACCTTGTAAAACAATTTTTATATTAAATTACACTTCTTTCTTGGGAGAGAATGCCTTTGGTGGGAAGGTTAAGAAAAATGTTTAATATCTCCTTTTCCTTAAAAAGTAGGATGCAGCCTGAACCTCTCTGGGCACTTCTGCAGCGAGGAGCAGCAGTCCTGAGTGCCGTTCATGCGTTCGCGCCTTGCTCGGAATCATGGCACATGCCCACCTCACACAATGGGTGCCAAGGATTCCAGCACTGCTCTTGCTCTCATCACGGATGACAGTTACACCCGACATTCCAAGCGCCATGCTTTCTCCGAGGCATTTTGAATGTATTGTTTACTATATCCTTCATATTCATTTTATCAAGGAAGGTCGGTTTTACTGTCCCTATGTTAAAATTGAGGGAATCACACGCCCAGTGAGGTTAAATCGTTTCCTGACGTGCCCTGGCGTCAAGGAAAAGAAGTGCGTGATGTGCGCCCAGCACTCTCTCCTGAAACCTGCGGTTTTAGCCACTGCATGTACTTCCCTGCCATTACAAAAACCTTTTTACACTTGATACTGATCACAATATTCAGGCATGAAAGCATTTTCAACATGACGTTATGGCAGGGACACGGAAAAATCCAGAGTATACCCAGGGTCTAGTTGTCAAAAAATTATCTATACTAAATCTTTTCAGTCATTCCCCTCATAAAAATGAATTCTGACGGTAGAACTTTTGCTGAGATGTCAAATGCACTCAGTAGGAACAGCAGTGGTACTAACTGTGTTTTTGCACCCTAAAACACTGAGAAGGAATCCGGCAAAACACTTTCTTGCTCACCACCACGGGGCGCCTTTGATTAAATTTCAGCGGTTCGGTGAATTAACACTTTTTTCATCAAGGCAGAATTCTTAATCCGTTATGTTTTATTCACTTTGGGAAATCTACCTTTGTCAAAAATGGAACAGATTATTTTGGTGTCCGAAATTCACCTGACAAATGTCATTGTTGACATTTTTTCTTTTGGCATTTATAAAGAATAATTTCTATGGGTGTTTCATGTAACGGGATCTCTTCTGACTCCAGGATTTCATAGAATGAGAAATGGATTGTTAGGGCAATCTGAAGCTTTTACGAAAACTTTAATTCACTGAAGAGTCAAAACAATTGTGGGTTACTTAAAGAAAGAAAAGTGTCCTCAATCACCTTTTCCGTAGAGCAGGGAAAGAAATTCACACCACTCAATTCCTATTCTCCTCTGTAATTCATAAGTTTTGCATCAAAAGCGGTTTATTCGTTTTCTCTTCATTTCTAAGTCTTACAGAGTAATTATTTAGTTAAAATAATCTTTGTTAAGATCTAAAAGAAACAGATAAATTAGAAAATGATGAATAAGGGAGAGACACGGTGACAGAGTTAGCCTTAGAAACCATTATAATCCTCCTTTGTACAGTTAACAATTTAAATCTTTTGCGGTAACACATTCATTTCTAAGAACACTATAGGGAGATGGAGGAAAAGTTTTTTTCTAGAATCACATACACCAGCATAAAACTTCTGTATTATAGGACAAATCCTGCTTAGGGCATACATAGGTAATCATCGAGATCTGGTATCTCTCTGGGAGAAACTCAAAACGAATTCACTGCGACATGACCTTATTTATAGTCCCAAGAAGTATGTCGATCCATAGGAAAAACGTCCTAGCAAAATAAACCTTGTAAAACAATTTTTATATTAAATTACACTTCTTTCTTGGGAGAGAATGCCTTTGGTGGGAAGGTTAAGAAAAATGTTTAATATCTCCTTTTCCTTAAAAAGTAGGATGCAGCCTGAACCTCTCTGGGCACTTCTGCAGCGAGGAGCAGCAGTCCTGAGTGCCGTTCATGCGTTCGCGCCTTGCTCGGAATCATGGCACATGCCCACCTCACACAATGGGTGCCAAGGATACCAGCACTGCTCTTGCTCTCATCACGGATGACAGTTACACCCGACATTCCAAGCGCCATGCTTTCTCCGAGGCATTTTGAATGTATTGTTTTCTATATCCTTCATATTCATTTTATCAAGGAAGGTCGGTTTTACTGTCCCTATGTTAAAATTGAGGGAATCACACGCCCAGTGAGGTTAAATCGTTTCCTGACGTGCCCTGGCGTCAAGGAAAAGAAGTGCGTGATGTGCGCCCAGCACTCTCTCCTGAAACCTGCGGTTTTAGCCACTGCATGTACTTCCCTGCCATTACAAAAACCTTTTTACACTTGATACTGATCACAATATTCAGGCATGAAAGCATTTTCAACATGACGTTATGGCAGGGACACGGAAAAATCCAGAGTATACCCAGGGTCTAGTTGTCAAAAAATTATCTATACTAAATCTTTTCAGTCATTCCCCTCATAAAAATGAATTCTGACGGTAGAACTTTTGCTGAGATGTCAAATGCACTCAGTAGGAACAGCAGTGGTACTAACTGTGTTTTTGCACCCTAAAACACTGAGAAGGAATCCGGCAAAACACTTTCTTGCTCACCACCACGGGGCGCCTTTGATTAAATTTCAGCGGTTCGGTGAATTAACACTTTTTTCATCAAGGCAGAATTCTTAATCCGTTATGTTTTATTCACTTTGGGAAATCTACCTTTGTCAAAAATGGAACAGATTATTTTGGTGTCCGAAATTCACCTGACAAATGTCATTGTTGACATTTTTTCTTTTGGCATTTATAAAGAATAATTTCTATGGGTGTTTCATGTAACGGGATCTCTTCTGACTCCAGGATTTCATAGAATGAGAAATGGATTGTTAGGGCAATCTGAAGCTTTTACGAAAACTTTAATTCACTGAAGAGTCAAAACAATTGTGGGTTACTTAAAGAAAGAAAAGTGTCCTCAATCACCTTTTCCGTAGAGCAGGGAAAGAAATTCACACCACTCAATTCCTATTCTCCTCTGTAATTCATAAGTTTTGCATCAAAAGCGGTTTATTCGTTTTCTCTTCATTTCTAAGTCTTACAGAGTAATTATTTAGTTAAAATAATCTTTGTTAAGATCTAAAAGAAACAGATAAATTAGAAAATGATGAATAAGGGAGAGACACGGTGACAGAGTTAGCCTTAGAAACCATTATAATCCTCCTTTGTACAGTTAACAATTTAAATCTTTTGCGGTAACACATTCATTTCTAAGAACACTATAGGGAGATGGAGGAAAAGTTTTTTTCTAGAATCACATACACCAGCATAAAACTTCTGTATTATAGGACAAATCCTGCTTAGGGCATACATAGGTAATCATCGAGATCTGGTATCTCTCTGGGAGAAACTCAAAACGAATTCACTGCGACATGACCTTATTTATAGTCCCAAGAAGTATGTCGATCCATAGGAAAAACGTCCTAGCAAAATAAACCTTGTAAAACAATTTTTATATTAAATTACACTTCTTTCTTGGGAGAGAATGCCTTTGGTGGGAAGGTTAAGAAAAATGTTTAAATATCTCCTTTTCCTCAAAAAGTAGGATGCAGCCTGAACCTCTCTGGGCACTTCTGCAGCGAGGAGCAGCAGTCCTGAGTGCCGTTCATGCGTTCGCGCCTTGCTCGGAATCATGGCACATGCCCACCTCACACAATGGGTGCCAAGGATACCAGCACTGCTCTTGCTCTCATCACGGATGACAGTTACACCCGACATTCCAAGCGCCATGCTTTCTCCGAGGCATTTTGAATGTATTGTTTTCTATATCCTTCATATTCATTTTATCAAGGAAGGTCGGTTTTACTGTCCCTATGTTAAAATTGAGGGAATCACACGCCCAGTGAGGTTAAATCGTTTCCTGACGTGCCCTGGCGTCAAGGAAAAGAAGTGCGTGATGTGCGCCCAGCACTCTCTCCTGAAACCTGCGGTTTTAGCCACTGCATGTACTTCCCTGCCATTACAAAAACCTTTTTACACTTGATACTGATCACAATATTCAGGCATGAAAGCATTTTCAACATGACGTTATGGCAGGGACACGGAAAAATCCAGAGTATACCCAGGGTCTAGTTGTCAAAAAATTATCTATACTAAATCTTTTCAGTCATTCCCCTCATAAAAATGAATTCTGACGGTAGAACTTTTGCTGAGATGTCAAATGCACTCAGTAGGAACAGCAGTGGTACTAACTGTGTTTTTGCACCCTAAAACACTGAGAAGGAATCCGGCAAAACCCTTTCTTGCTCACCACCACGGGGCGCCTTTGATTAAATTTCAGCGGTTCGGTGAATTAACACTTTTTTCATCAAGGCAGAATTCTTAATCCGTTATGTTTTATTCACTTTGGGAAATCTACCTTTGTCAAAAATGGAACAGATTATTTTGGTGTCCGAAATTCACCTGACAAATGTCATTGTTGACATTTTTTCTTTTGGCATTTATAAAGAATAATTTCTATGGGTGTTTCATGTAACGGGATCTCTTCTGACTCCAGGATTTCATAGAATGAGAAATGGATTGTTAGGGCAATCTGAAGCTTTTACGAAAACTTTAATTCACTGAAGAGTCAAAACAATTGTGGGTTACTTAAAGAAAGAAAAGTGTCCTCAATCACCTTTTCCGTAGAGCAGGGAAAGAAATTCACACAACTCAATTCCTATTCTCCTCTGTAATTCATAAGTTTTGCATCAAAAGCGGTTTATTCGTTTTCTCTTCATTTCTAAGTCTTACAGAGTAAATATTTAGTTAAAATAATCTTTGTTAAGATCTAAAAGAAACAGATAAATTAGAAAATGATGAATAAGGGAGAGACACGGTGACAGAGTTAGCCTTAGAAACCATTATAATCCTCCTTTGTACAGTTAACAATTTAAATCTTTTGCGGTAACACATTCATTTCTAAGAACACTATAGGGAGATGGAGGAAAAGTTTTTTTCTAGAATCACATACACCAGCATAAAACTTCTGTATTATAGGACAAATCCTGCTTAGGGCATACATAGGTAATCATCGAGATCTGGTATCTCTCTGGGAGAAACTCAAAACGAATTCACTGCGACATGACCTTATTTATAGTCCCAAGAAGTATGTCGATCCGTAGGAAAAACGTCCTAGCAAAATAAACCTTGTAAAACAATTTTTATATTAAATTACACTTCTTTCTTGGGAGAGAATGCCTTTGGTGGGAAGGTTAAGAAAAATGTTTAATATCTCCTTTTCCTTAAAAAGTAGGATGCAGCCTGAACCTCTCTGGGCACTTCTGCAGCGAGGAGCAGCAGTCCTGAGTGCCGTTCATGCGTTCGCGCCTTGCTCGGAATCATGGCACATGCCCACCTCACACAATGGGTGCCAAGGATACCAGCACTGCTCTTGCTCTCATCACGGATGACAGTTACACCCGACATTCCAAGCGCCATGCTTTCTCCGAGGCATTTTGAATGTATTGTTTACTATATCCTTCATATTCATTTTATCAAGGAAGGTCGGTTTTACTGTCCCTATGTTAAAATTGAGGGAATCACACGCCCAGTGAGGTTAAATCGTTTCCTGACGTGCCCTGGCGTCAAGGAAAAGAAGTGCGTGATGTGCGCCCAGCACTCTCTCCTGAAACCTGCGGTTTTAGCCACTGCATGTACTTCCCTGCCATTACAAAAACCTTTTTACACTTGATACTGATCACAATATTCAGGCATGAAAGCATTTTCAACATGACGTTATGGCAGGGACACGGAAAAATCCAGAGTATACCCAGGGTCTAGTTGTCAAAAAATTATCTATACTAAATCTTTTCAGTCATTCCCCTCATAAAAATGAATTCTGACGGTAGAACTTTTGCTGAGATGTCAAATGCACTCAGTAGGAACAGCAGTGGTACTAACTGTGTTTTTGCACCCTAAAACACTGAGAAGGAATCCGGCAAAACACTTTCTTGCTCACCACCACGGGGCGCCTTTGATTAAATTTCAGCGGTTCGGTGAATTAACACTTTTTTCATCAAGGCAGAATTCTTAATCCGTTATGTTTTATTCACTTTGGGAAATCTACCTTTGTCAAAAATGGAACAGATTATTTTGGTGTCCGAAATTCACCTGACAAATGTCATTGTTGACATTTTTTCTTTTGGCATTTATAAAGAATAATTTCTATGGGTGTTTCATGTAACGGGATCTCTTCTGACTCCAGGATTTCATAGAATGAGAAATGGATTGTTAGGGCAATCTGAAGCTTTTACGAAAACTTTAATTCACTGAAGAGTCAAAACAATTGTGGGTTACTTAAAGAAAGAAAAGTGTCCTCAATCACCTTTTCCGTAGAGCAGGGAAAGAAATTCACACCACTCAATTCCTATTCTCCTCTGTAATTCATAAGTTTTGCATCAAAAGCGGTTTATTCGTTTTCTCTTCATTTCTAAGTCTTACAGAGTAATTATTTAGTTAAAATAATCTTTGTTAAGATCTAAAAGAAACAGATAAATTAGAAAATGATGAATAAGGGAGAGACACGGTGACAGAGTTAGCCTTAGAAACCATTATAATCCTCCTTTGTACAGTTAACAATTTAAATCTTTTGCGGTAACACATTCATTTCTAAGAACACTATAGGGAGATGGAGGAAAAGTTTTTTTCTAGAATCACATACACCAGCATAAAACTTCTGTATTATAGGACAAATCCTGCTTAGGGGATACATAGGTAATCATCGAGATCTGGTATCTCTCTGGGAGAAACTCAAAACGAATTCACTGCGACATGACCTTATTTATAGTCCCAAGAAGTATGTCGATCCATAGGAAAAACGTCCTAGCAAAATAAACCTTGTAAAACAATTTTTATATTAAATTACACTTCTTTCTTGGGAGAGAATGCCTTTGGTGGGAAGGTTAAGAAAAATGTTTAAATATCTCCTTTTCCTCAAAAAGTAGGATGCAGCCTGAACCTCTCTGGGCACTTCTGCAGCGAGGAGCAGCAGTCCTGAGTGCCGTTCATGCGTTCGCGCCTTGCTCGGAATCATGGCACATGCCCACCTCACACAATGGGTGCCAAGGATACCAGCACTGCTGTTGCTCTCATCACGGATGACAGTTACACCCGACATTCCAAGCGCCATGCTTTCTCCGAGGCATTTTGAATGTATTGTTTTCTATATCCTTCATATTCATTTTATCAAGGAAGGTCGGTTTTACTGTCCCTATGTTAAAATTGAGGGAATCACACGCCCAGTGAGGTTAAATCGTTTCCTGACGTGCCCTGGCGTCAAGGAAAAGAAGTGCGTGATGTGCGCCCAGCACTCTCTCCTGAAACCTGCGGTTTTAGCCACTGCATGTACTTCCCTGCCATTACAAAAACCTTTTTACACTTGATACTGATCACAATATTCAGGCATGAAAGCATTTTCAACATGACGTTATGGCAGGCACACGGAAAAATTCAGAGTATACCCAGGGTATAGTTGTCAAAAAATTATCTATACTAAATCTTTTCAGTCATTCCCCTCATAAAAATGAATTCTGACGGTAGAACTTTTGCTGAGATGTCAAATGCACTCAGTAGGAACAGCAGTGGTACTAACTGTGTTTTTGCTCCCTAAAACACTGAGAAGGAATCCGGCAAAACACTTTCTTGCTCACCACCACGGGGCGCCTTTGATTAAATTTCAGCGGTTCGGTGAATTAACACTTTTTTCATCAAGGCAGAATTCTTAATCCGTTATGTTTTATTCACTTTGGGAAATCTACCTTTGTCAAAAATGGAACAGATTATTTTGATGTCCGAAATTCACCTGACAAATGTCATTGTTGACATTTTTTCTTTTGGCATTTATAAAGAATAATTTCTATGGGTGTTTCATGTAACGGGATCTCTTCTGACTCCAGGATTTCATAGAATGAGAAATGGATTGTTAGGGCAATCTGAAGCTTTTACGAAAACTTTAATTCACTGAAGAGTCAAAACAATTGTGGGTTACTTAAAGAAAGAAAAGTGTCCTCAATCACCTTTTCCGTAGAGCAGGGAAAGAAATTCACACAACTCAATTCCTATTCTCCTCTGTAATTCATAAGTTTTGCATCAAAAGCGGTTTATTCGTTTTCTCTTCATTTCTAAGTCTTACAGAGTAAATATTTAGTTAAAATAATCTTTGTTAAGATCTAAAAGAAACAGATAAATTAGAAAATGATGAATAAGGGAGAGACACGGTGACAGAGTTAGCCTTAGAAACCATTATAATCCTCCTTTGTACAGTTAACAATTTAAATCTTTTGCGGTAACACATTCATTTCTAAGAACACTATAGGGAGATGGAGGAAAAGTTTTTTTCTAGAATCACATACACCAGCATAAAACTTCTGTATTATAGGACAAATCCTGCTTAGGGCATACATAGGTAATCATCAAGATCTGGTATCTCTCTGGGAGAAACTCAAAACGAATTCACTGCGACATGACCTTATTTATAGTCCCAAGAAGTATGTCGATCCATAGGAAAAACGTCCTAGCAAAATAAACCTTGTAAAACAATTTTTATATTAAATTACACTTCTTTCTTGGGAGAGAATGCCTTTGGTGGGAAGGTTAAGAAAAATGTTTAAATATCTCCTTTTCCTTAAAAAGTAGGATGCAGCCTGAACCTCTCTGGGCACTTCTGCAGCGAGGAGCAGCAGTCCTGAGTGCCGTTCATGCGTTCGCGCCTTGCTCGGAATCATGGCACATGCCCACCTCACACAATGGGTGCCAAGGATACCAGCACTGCTCTTGCTCTCATCACGGATGACAGTTACACCCGACATTCCAAGCGCCATGCTTTCTCCGAGGCATTTTGAATGTATTGTTTTCTATATCCTTCATATTCATTTTATCAAGGAAGGTCGGTTTTACTGTCCCTATGTTAAAATTGAGGGAATCACACGCCCAGTGAGGTTAAATCGTTTCCTGACGTGCCCTGGCGTCAAGGAAAAGAAGTGCGTGATGTGCGCCCAGCACTCTCTCCTGAAACCTGCGGTTTTAGCCACTGCATGTACTTCCCTGCCATTACAAAAACCTTTTTACACTTGATACTGATCACAATATTCAGGCATGAAAGCATTTTCAACATGACGTTATTGCAGGGACACGGAAAAATCCAGAGTATACCCAGGGTCTAGTTGTCAATAATTATCTATACTAAATCTTTTCAGTCATTCCCCTCATAAAAATGAATTCTGACGGTAGAACTTTTGCTGAGATGTCAAATGCACTCAGTAGGAACAGCAGTGGTACTAACTGTGTTTTTGCACCCTAAAACACTGAGAAGGAATCCGGCAAAACACTTTCTTGCTCACCACCACGGGGCGCCTTTGATTAAATTTCAGCGGTTCGGTGAATTAACACTTTTTTCATCAAGGCAGAATTCTTAATCCGTTATGTTTTATTCACTTTGGGAAATCTACCTTTGTCAAAAATGGAACAGATTATTTTGGTGTCCGAAATTCACCTGACAAATGTCATTGTTGACATTTTTTCTTTTGGCATTTATAAAGAATAATTTCTATGGGTGTTTCATGTAACGGGATCTCTTCTGACTCCAGGATTTCATAGAATGAGAAATGGATTGTTAGGGCAATCTGAAGCTTTTACGAAAACTTTAATTCACTGAAGAGTCAAAACAATTGTGGGTTACTTAAAGAAAGAAAAGTGTCCTCAATCACCTTTTCCGTAGAGCAGGGAAAGAAATTCACACAACTCAATTCCTATTCTCCTCTGTAATTCATAAGTTTTGCATCAAAAGCGGTTTATTCGTTTTCTCTTCATTTCTAAGTCTTACAGAGTAAATATTTAGTTAAAATAATCTTTGTTAAGATCTAAAAGAAACAGATAAATTAGAAAATGATGAATAAGGGAGAGACACGGTGACAGAGTTAGCCTTAGAAACCATTATAATCCTCCTTTGTACAGTTAACAATTTAAATCTTTTGCGGTAACACATTCATTTCTAAGAACACTATAGGGAGATGGAGGAAAAGTTTTTTTCTAGAATCACATACACCAGCATAAAACTTCTGTATTATAGGACAAATCCTGCTTAGGGCATACATAGGTAATCATCGAGATCTGGTATCTCTCTGGGAGAAACTCAAAACGAATTCACTGCGACATGACCTTATTTATAGTCCCAAGAAGTATGTCGATCCATAGGAAAAACGTCCTAGCAAAATAAACCTTGTAAAACAATTTTTATATTAAATTACACTTCTTTCTTGGGAGAGAATGCCTTTGGTGGGAAGGTTAAGAAAAATGTTTAATATCTCCTTTTCCTTAAAAAGTAGGATGCAGCCTGAACCTCTCTGGGCACTTCTGCAGCGAGGAGCAGCAGTCCTGAGTGCCGTTCATGCGTTCGCGCCTTGCTCGGAATCATGGCACATGCCCACCTCACACAATGGGTGCCAAGGATACCAGCACTGCTCTTGCTCTCATCACGGATGACAGTTACACCCGACATTCCAAGCGCCATGCTTTCTCCGAGGCATTTTGAATGTATTGTTTACTATATCCTTCATATTCATTTTATCAAGGAAGGTCGGTTTTACTGTCCCTATGTTAAAATTGAGGGAATCACACGCCCAGTGAGGTTAAATCGTTTCCTGACGTGCCCTGGCGTCAAGGAAAAGAAGTGCGTGATGTGCGCCCAGCACTCTCTCCTGAAACCTGCGGTTTTAGCCACTGCATGTACTTCCCTGCCATTACAAAAACCTTTTTACACTTGATACTGATCACAATATTCAGGCATGAAAGCATTTTCAACATGACGTTATGGCAGGGACACGGAAAAATCCAGAGTATACCCAGGGTCTAGTTGTCAAAAAATTATCTATACTAAATCTTTTCAGTCATTCCCCTCATAAAAATGAATTCTGACGGTAGAACTTTTGCTGAGATGTCAAATGCACTCAGTAGGAACAGCAGTGGTACTAACTGTGTTTTTGCTCCCTAAAACACTGAGAAGGAATCCGGCAAAACACTTTCTTGCTCACCACCACGGGGCGCCTTTGATTAAATTTCAGCGGTTCGGTGAATTAACACTTTTTTCATCAAGGCAGAATTCTTAATCCGTTATGTTTTATTCACTTTGGGAAATCTACCTTTGTCAAAAATGGAACAGATTATTTTGATGTCCGAAATTCACCTGACAAATGTCATTGTTGACATTTTTTCTTTTGGCATTTATAAAGAATAATTTCTATGGGTGTTTCATGTAACGGGATCTCTTCTGACTCCAGGATTTCATAGAATGAGAAATGGATTGTTAGGGCAATCTGAAGCTTTTACGAAAACTTTAATTCACTGAAGAGTCAAAACAATTGTGGGTTACTTAAAGAAAGAAAAGTGTCCTCAATCACCTTTTCCGTAGAGCAGGGAAAGAAATTCACACAACTCAATTCCTATTCTCCTCTGTAATTCATAAGTTTTGCATCAAAAGCGGTTTATTCGTTTTCTCTTCATTTCTAAGTCTTACAGAGTAATTATTTAGTTAAAATAATCTTTGTTAAGATCTAAAAGAAACAGATAAATTAGAAAATGATGAATAAGGGAGAGACACGGTGACAGAGTTAGCCTTAGAAACCATTATAATCCTCCTTTGTACAGTTAACAATTTAAATCTTTTGCGGTAACACATTCATTTCTAAGAACACTATAGGGAGATGGAGGAAAAGTTTTTTTCTAGAATCACATACACCAGCATAAAACTTCTGTATTATAGGACAAATCCTGCTTAGGGGATACATAGGTAATCATCGAGATCTGGTATCTCTCTGGGAGAAACTCAAAACGAATTCACTGCGACATGACCTTATTTATAGTCCCAAGAAGTATGTCGATCCATAGGAAAAACGTCCTAGCAAAATAAACCTTGTAAAACAATTTTTATATTAAATTACACTTCTTTCTTGGGAGAGAATGCCTTTGGTGGGAAGGTTAAGAAAAATGTTTAAATATCTCCTTTTCCTCAAAAAGTAGGATGCAGCCTGAACCTCTCTGGGCACTTCTGCAGCGAGGAGCAGCAGTCCTGAGTGCCGTTCATGCGTTCGCGCCTTGCTCGGAATCATGGCACATGCCCACCTCACACAATGGGTGCCAAGGATACCAGCACTGCTGTTGCTCTCATCACGGATGACAGTTACACCCGACATTCCAAGCGCCATGCTTTCTCCGAGGCATTTTGAATGTATTGTTTTCTATATCCTTCATATTCATTTTATCAAGGAAGGTCGGTTTTACTGTCCCTATGTTAAAATTGAGGGAATCACACGCCCAGTGAGGTTAAATCGTTTCCTGACGTGCCCTGGCGTCAAGGAAAAGAAGTGCGTGATGTGCGCCCAGCACTCTCTCCTGAAACCTGCGGTTTTAGCCACTGCATGTACTTCCCTGCCATTACAAAAACCTTTTTACACTTGATACTGATCACAATATTCAGGCATGAAAGCATTTTCAACATGACGTTATGGCAGGCACACGGAAAAATTCAGAGTATACCCAGGGTATAGTTGTCAAAAAATTATCTATACTAAATCTTTTCAGTCATTCCCCTCATAAAAATGAATTCTGACGGTAGAACTTTTGCTGAGATGTCAAATGCACTCAGTAGGAACAGCAGTGGTACTAACTGTGTTTTTGCTCCCTAAAACACTGAGAAGGAATCCGGCAAAACACTTTCTTGCTCACCACCACGGGGCGCCTTTGATTAAATTTCAGCGGTTCGGTGAATTAACACTTTTTTCATCAAGGCAGAATTCTTAATCCGTTATGTTTTATTCACTTTGGGAAATCTACCTTTGTCAAAAATGGAACAGATTATTTTGATGTCCGAAATTCACCTGACAAATGTCATTGTTGACATTTTTTCTTTTGGCATTTATAAAGAATAATTTCTATGGGTGTTTCATGTAACGGGATCTCTTCTGACTCCAGGATTTCATAGAATGAGAAATGGATTGTTAGGGCAATCTGAAGCTTTTACGAAAACTTTAATTCACTGAAGAGTCAAAACAATTGTGGGTTACTTAAAGAAAGAAAAGTGTCCTCAATCACCTTTTCCGTAGAGCAGGGAAAGAAATTCACACAACTCAATTCCTATTCTCCTCTGTAATTCATAAGTTTTGCATCAAAAGCGGTTTATTCGTTTTCTCTTCATTTCTAAGTCTTACAGAGTAAATATTTAGTTAAAATAATCTTTGTTAAGATCTAAAAGAAACAGATAAATTAGAAAATGATGAATAAGGGAGAGACACGGTGACAGAGTTAGCCTTAGAAACCATTATAATCCTCCTTTGTACAGTTAACAATTTAAATCTTTTGCGGTAACACATTCATTTCTAAGAACACTATAGGGAGATGGAGGAAAAGTTTTTTTCTAGAATCACATACACCAGCATAAAACTTCTGTATTATAGGACAAATCCTGCTTAGGGCATACATAGGTAATCATCAAGATCTGGTATCTCTCTGGGAGAAACTCAAAACGAATTCACTGCGACATGACCTTATTTATAGTCCCAAGAAGTATGTCGATCCATAGGAAAAACGTCCTAGCAAAATAAACCTTGTAAAACAATTTTTATATTAAATTACACTTCTTTCTTGGGAGAGAATGCCTTTGGTGGGAAGGTTAAGAAAAATGTTTAAATATCTCCTTTTCCTTAAAAAGTAGGATGCAGCCTGAACCTCTCTGGGCACTTCTGCAGCGAGGAGCAGCAGTCCTGAGTGCCGTTCATGCGTTCGCGCCTTGCTCGGAATCATGGCACATGCCCACCTCACACAATGGGTGCCAAGGATACCAGCACTGCTCTTGCTCTCATCACGGATGACAGTTACACCCGACATTCCAAGCGCCATGCTTTCTCCGAGGCATTTTGAATGTATTGTTTTCTATATCCTTCATATTCATTTTATCAAGGAAGGTCGGTTTTACTGTCCCTATGTTAAAATTGAGGGAATCACACGCCCAGTGAGGTTAAATCGTTTCCTGACGTGCCCTGGCGTCAAGGAAAAGAAGTGCGTGATGTGCGCCCAGCACTCTCTCCTGAAACCTGCGGTTTTAGCCACTGCATGTACTTCCCTGCCATTACAAAAACCTTTTTACACTTGATACTGATCACAATATTCAGGCATGAAAGCATTTTCAACATGACGTTATTGCAGGGACACGGAAAAATCCAGAGTATACCCAGGGTCTAGTTGTCAATAATTATCTATACTAAATCTTTTCAGTCATTCCCCTCATAAAAATGAATTCTGACGGTAGAACTTTTGCTGAGATGTCAAATGCACTCAGTAGGAACAGCAGTGGTACTAACTGTGTTTTTGCACCCTAAAACACTGAGAAGGAATCCGGCAAAACACTTTCTTGCTCACCACCACGGGGCGCCTTTGATTAAATTTCAGCGGTTCGGTGAATTAACACTTTTTTCATCAAGGCAGAATTCTTAATCCGTTATGTTTTATTCACTTTGGGAAATCTACCTTTGTCAAAAATGGAACAGATTATTTTGGTGTCCGAAATTCACCTGACAAATGTCATTGTTGACATTTTTTCTTTTGGCATTTATAAAGAATAATTTCTATGGGTGTTTCATGTAACGGGATCTCTTCTGACTCCAGGATTTCATAGAATGAGAAATGGATTGTTAGGGCAATCTGAAGCTTTTACGAAAACTTTAATTCACTGAAGAGTCAAAACAATTGTGGGTTACTTAAAGAAAGAAAAGTGTCCTCAATCACCTTTTCCGTAGAGCAGGGAAAGAAATTCACACAACTCAATTCCTATTCTCCTCTGTAATTCATAAGTTTTGCATCAAAAGCGGTTTATTCGTTTTCTCTTCATTTCTAAGTCTTACAGAGTAAATATTTAGTTAAAATAATCTTTGTTAAGATCTAAAAGAAACAGATAAATTAGAAAATGATGAATAAGGGAGAGACACGGTGACAGAGTTAGCCTTAGAAACCATTATAATCCTCCTTTGTACAGTTAACAATTTAAATCTTTTGCGGTAACACATTCATTTCTAAGAACACTATAGGGAGATGGAGGAAAAGTTTTTTTCTAGAATCACATACACCAGCATAAAACTTCTGTATTATAGGACAAATCCTGCTTAGGGCATACATAGGTAATCATCGAGATCTGGTATCTCTCTGGGAGAAACTCAAAACGAATTCACTGCGACATGACCTTATTTATAGTCCCAAGAAGTATGTCGATCCATAGGAAAAACGTCCTAGCAAAATAAACCTTGTAAAACAATTTTTATATTAAATTACACTTCTTTCTTGGGAGAGAATGCCTTTGGTGGGAAGGTTAAGAAAAATGTTTAATATCTCCTTTTCCTTAAAAAGTAGGATGCAGCCTGAACCTCTCTGGGCACTTCTGCAGCGAGGAGCAGCAGTCCTGAGTGCCGTTCATGCGTTCGCGCCTTGCTCGGAATCATGGCACATGCCCACCTCACACAATGGGTGCCAAGGATACCAGCACTGCTCTTGCTCTCATCACGGATGACAGTTACACCCGACATTCCAAGCGCCATGCTTTCTCCGAGGCATTTTGAATGTATTGTTTACTATATCCTTCATATTCATTTTATCAAGGAAGGTCGGTTTTACTGTCCCTATGTTAAAATTGAGGGAATCACACGCCCAGTGAGGTTAAATCGTTTCCTGACGTGCCCTGGCGTCAAGGAAAAGAAGTGCGTGATGTGCGCCCAGCACTCTCTCCTGAAACCTGCGGTTTTAGCCACTGCATGTACTTCCCTGCCATTACAAAAACCTTTTTACACTTGATACTGATCACAATATTCAGGCATGAAAGCATTTTCAACATGACGTTATGGCAGGGACACGGAAAAATCCAGAGTATACCCAGGGTCTAGTTGTCAAAAAATTATCTATACTAAATCTTTTCAGTCATTCCCCTCATAAAAATGAATTCTGACGGTAGAACTTTTGCTGAGATGTCAAATGCACTCAGTAGGAACAGCAGTGGTACTAACTGTGTTTTTGCTCCCTAAAACACTGAGAAGGAATCCGGCAAAACACTTTCTTGCTCACCACCACGGGGCGCCTTTGATTAAATTTCAGCGGTTCGGTGAATTAACACTTTTTTCATCAAGGCAGAATTCTTAATCCGTTATGTTTTATTCACTTTGGGAAATCTACCTTTGTCAAAAATGGAACAGATTATTTTGATGTCCGAAATTCACCTGACAAATGTCATTGTTGACATTTTTTCTTTTGGCATTTATAAAGAATAATTTCTATGGGTGTTTCATGTAACGGGATCTCTTCTGACTCCAGGATTTCATAGAATGAGAAATGGATTGTTAGGGCAATCTGAAGCTTTTACGAAAACTTTAATTCACTGAAGAGTCAAAACAATTGTGGGTTACTTAAAGAAAGAAAAGTGTCCTCAATCACCTTTTCCGTAGAGCAGGGAAAGAAATTCACACAACTCAATTCCTATTCTCCTCTGTAATTCATAAGTTTTGCATCAAAAGCGGTTTATTCGTTTTCTCTTCATTTCTAAGTCTTACAGAGTAAATATTTAGTTAAAATAATCTTTGTTAAGATCTAAAAGAAACAGATAAATTAGAAAATGATGAATAAGGGAGAGACACGGTGACAGAGTTAGCCTTAGAAACCATTATAATCCTCCTTTGTACAGTTAACAATTTAAATCTTTTGCGGTAACACATTCATTTCTAAGAACACTATAGGGAGATGGAGGAAAAGTTTTTTTCTAGAATCACATACACCAGCATAAAACTTCTGTATTATAGGACAAATCCTGCTTAGGGCATACATAGGTAATCATCAAGATCTGGTATCTCTCTGGGAGAAACTCAAAACGAATTCACTGCGACATGACCTTATTTATAGTCCCAAGAAGTATGTCGATCCATAGGAAAAACGTCCTAGCAAAATAAACCTTGTAAAACAATTTTTATATTAAATTACACTTCTTTCTTGGGAGAGAATGCCTTTGGTGGGAAGGTTAAGAAAAATGTTTAAATATCTCCTTTTCCTCAAAAAGTAGGATGCAGCCTGAACCTCTCTGGGCACTTCTGCAGCGAGGAGCAGCAGTCCTGAGTGCCGTTCATGCGTTCGCGCCTTGCTCGGAATCATGGCACATGCCCACCTCACACAATGGGTGCCAAGGATACCAGCACTGCTCTTGCTCTCATCACGGATGACAGTTACACCCGACATTCCAAGCGCCATGCTTTCTCCGAGGCATTTTGAATGTATTGTTTTCTATATCCTTCATATTCATTTTATCAAGGAAGGTCGGTTTTACTGTCCCTATGTTAAAATTGAGGGAATCACACGCCCAGTGAGGTTAAATCGTTTCCTGACGTGCCCTGGCGTCAAGGAAAAGAAGTGCGTGATGTGCGCCCAGCACTCTCTCCTGAAACCTGCGGTTTTAGCCACTGCATGTACTTCCCTGCCATTACAAAAACCTTTTTACACTTGATACTGATCACAATATTCAGGCATGAAAGCATTTTCAACATGACGTTATGGCAGGGACACGGAAAAATCCAGAGTATACCCAGGGTCTAGTTGTCAAAAAATTATCTATACTAAATCTTTTCAGTCATTCCCCTCATAAAAATGAATTCTGACGGTAGAACTTTTGCTGAGATGTCAAATGCACTCAGTAGGAACAGCAGTGGTACTAACTGTGTTTTTGCACCCTAAAACACTGAGAAGGAATCCGGCAAAACACTTTCTTGCTCACCACCACGGGGCGCCTTTGATTAAATTTCAGCGGTTCGGTGAATTAACACTTTTTTCATCAAGGCAGAATTCTTAATCCGTTATGTTTTATTCACTTTGGGAAATCTACCTTTGTCAAAAATGGAACAGATTATTTTGGTGTCCGAAATTCACCTGACAAATGTCATTGTTGACATTTTTTCTTTTGGCATTTATAAAGAATAATTTCTATGGGTGTTTCATGTAACGGGATCTCTTCTGACTCCAGGATTTCATAGAATGAGAAATGGATTGTTAGGGCAATCTGAAGCTTTTACGAAAACTTTAATTCACTGAAGAGTCAAAACAATTGTGGGTTACTTAAAGAAAGAAAAGTGTCCTCAATCACCTTTTCCGTAGAGCAGGGAAAGAAATTCACACCACTCAATTCCTATTCTCCTCTGTAATTCATAAGTTTTGCATCAAAAGCGGTTTATTCGTTTTCTCTTCATTTCTAAGTCTTACAGAGTAATTATTTAGTTAAAATAATCTTTGTTAAGATCTAAAAGAAATAGATAAATTAGAAAATGATGAATAAGGGAGAGACACGGTGACAGAGTTAGCCTTAGAAACCATTATAATCCTCCTTTGTACAGTTAACAATTTAAATCTTTTGCGGTAACACATTCATTTCTAAGAACACTATAGGGAGATGGAGGAAAACTTTTTTTCTAGAATCACATACATCAGCATAAAACTTCTGTATTATAGGACAAATCCTTCTTAGGGGATACATAGGTAATCATCGAGATCTGGTATCTCTCTGGGAGAAACTCAAAACGAATTCACTGCGACATGACCTTATTTATAGTCCCAAGAAGTATGTCGATCCATAGGAAAAACGTCCTAGCAAAATAAACCTTGTAAAACAATTTTTATATTAAATTACACTTCTTTCTTGGGAGAGAATGCCTTTGGTGGGAAGGTTAAGAAAAATGTTTAAATATCTCCTTTTCCTCAAAAAGTAGGATGCAGCCTGAACCTCTCTGGGCACTTCTGCAGCGAGGAGCAGCAGTCCTGAGTGCCGTTCATGCGTTCGCGCCTTGCTCGGAATCATGGCACATGCCCACCTCACACAATGGGTGCCAAGGATACCAGCACTGCTGTTGCTCTCATCACGGATGACAGTTACACCCGACATTCCAAGCGCCATGCTTTCTCCGAGTCATTTTGAATGTATTGTTTTCTATATCCTTCATATTCATTTTATCAAGGAAGGTCGGTTTTACTGTCCCTATGTTAAAATTGAGGGAATCACACGCCCAGTGAGGTTAAATCGTTTCCTGACGTGCCCTGGCGTCAAGGAAAAGAAGTGCGTGATGTGCGCCCAGCACTCTCTCCTGAAACCTGCGGTTTTAGCCACTGCATGTACTTCCCTGCTATTACAAAAACCTTTTTACACTTGATACTGATCACAATATTCAGGCATGAAAGCATTTTCAACATGACGTTATGGCAGGGACACGGAAAAATTCAGAGTATACCCAGGGTATAGTTGTCAAAAAATTATCTATACTAAATCTTTTCAGTCATTCCCCTCATAAAAATGAATTCTGACGGTAGAACTTTTGCTGAGATGTCAAATGCACTCAGTAGGAACAGCAGTGGTACTAACTGTGTTTTTGCTCCCTAAAACACTGAGAAGGAATCCGGCAAAACACTTTCTTGCTCACCACCACGGGGCGCCTTTGATTAAATTTCAGCGGTTCGGTGAATTAACACTTTTTTCATCAAGGCAGAATTCTTAATCCGTTATGTTTTATTCACTTTGGGAAATCTACCTTTGTCAAAAATGGAACAGATTATTTTGATGTCCGAAATTCACCTGACAAATGTCATTGTTGACATTTTTTCTTTTGGCATTTATAAAGAATAATTTCTATGGGTGTTTCATGTAACGGGATCTCTTCTGACTCCAGGATTTCATAGAATGAGAAATGGATTGTTAGGGCAATCTGAAGCTTTTACGAAAACTTTAATTCACTGAAGAGTCAAAACAATTGTGGGTTACTTAAAGAAAGAAAAGTGTCCTCAATCACCTTTTCCGTAGAGCAGGGAAAGAAATTCACACAACTCAATTCCTATTCTCCTCTGTAATTCATAAGTTTTGCATCAAAAGCGGTTTATTCGTTTTCTCTTCATTTCTAAGTCTTACAGAGTAAATATTTAGTTAAAATAATCTTTGTTAAGATCTAAAAGAAACAGATAAATTAGAAAATGATGAATAAGGGAGAGACACGGTGACAGAGTTAGCCTTAGAAACCATTATAATCCTCCTTTGTACAGTTAACAATTTAAATCTTTTGCGGTAACACATTCATTTCTAAGAACACTATAGGGAGATGGAGGAAAAGTTTTTTTCTAGAATCACATACACCAGCATAAAACTTCTGTATTATAGGACAAATCCTGCTTAGGGCATACATAGGTAATCATCAAGATCTGGTATCTCTCTGGGAGAAACTCAAAACGAATTCACTGCGACATGACCTTATTTATAGTCCCAAGAAGTATGTCGATCCATAGGAAAAACGTCCTAGCAAAATAAACCTTGTAAAACAATTTTTATATTAAATTACACTTCTTTCTTGGGAGAGAATGCCTTTGGTGGGAAGGTTAAGAAAAATGTTTAAATATCTCCTTTTCCTCAAAAAGTAGGATGCAGCCTGAACCTCTCTGGGCACTTCTGCAGCGAGGAGCAGCAGTCCTGAGTGCCGTTCATGCGTTCGCGCCTTGCTCGGAATCATGGCACATGCCCACCTCACACAATGGGTGCCAAGGATACCAGCACTGCTCTTGCTCTCATCACGGATGACAGTTACACCCGACATTCCAAGCGCCATGCTTTCTCCGAGGCATTTTGAATGTATTGTTTTCTATATCCTTCATATTCATTTTATCAAGGAAGGTCGGTTTTACTGTCCCTATGTTAAAATTGAGGGAATCACACGCCCAGTGAGGTTAAATCGTTTCCTGACGTGCCCTGGCGTCAAGGAAAAGAAGTGCGTGATGTGCGCCCAGCACTCTCTCCTGAAACCTGCGGTTTTAGCCACTGCATGTACTTCCCTGCCATTACAAAAACCTTTTTACACTTGATACTGATCACAATATTCAGGCATGAAAGCATTTTCAACATGACGTTATGGCAGGGACACGGAAAAATCCAGAGTATACCCAGGGTCTAGTTGTCAAAAAATTATCTATACTAAATCTTTTCAGTCATTCCCCTCATAAAAATGAATTCTGACGGTAGAACTTTTGCTGAGATGTCAAATGCACTCAGTAGGAACAGCAGTGGTACTAACTGTGTTTTTGCACCCTAAAACACTGAGAAGGAATCCGGCAAAACACTTTCTTGCTCACCACCACGGGGCGCCTTTGATTAAATTTCAGCGGTTCGGTGAATTAACACTTTTTTCATCAAGGCAGAATTCTTAATCCGTTATGTTTTATTCACTTTGGGAAATCTACCTTTGTCAAAAATGGAACAGATTATTTTGGTGTCCGAAATTCACCTGACAAATGTCATTGTTGACATTTTTTCTTTTGGCATTTATAAAGAATAATTTCTATGGGTGTTTCATGTAACGGGATCTCTTCTGACTCCAGGATTTCATAGAATGAGAAATGGATTGTTAGGGCAATCTGAAGCTTTTACGAAAACTTTAATTCACTGAAGAGTCAAAACAATTGTGGGTTACTTAAAGAAAGAAAAGTGTCCTCAATCACCTTTTCCGTAGAGCAGGGAAAGAAATTCACACAACTCAATTCCTATTCTCCTCTGTAATTCATAAGTTTTGCATCAAAAGCGGTTTATTCGTTTTCTCTTCATTTCTAAGTCTTACAGAGTAAATATTTAGTTAAAATAATCTTTGTTAAGATCTAAAAGAAACAGATAAATTAGAAAATGATGGATAAGGGAGAGACACGGTGACAGAGTTAGCCTTAGAAACCATTATAATCCTCCTTTGTACAGTTAACAATTTAAATCTTTTGCGGTAACACATTCATTTCTAAGAACACTATAGGGAGATGGAGGAAAAGTTTTTTTCTAGAATCACATACACCAGCATAAAACTTCTGTATTATAGGACAAATCCTGCTTAGGGCATACATAGGTAATCATCGAGATCTGGTATCTCTCTGGGAGAAACTCAAAACGAATTCACTGCGACATGACCTTATTTATAGTCCCAAGAAGTATGTCGATCCATAGGAAAAACGTCCTAGCAAAATAAACCTTGTAAAACAATTTTTATATTAAATTACACTTCTTTCTTGGGAGAGAATGCCTTTGGTGGGAAGGTTAAGAAAAATGTTTAAATATCTCCTTTTCCTTAAAAAGTAGGATGCAGCCTGAACCTCTCTGGGCACTTCTGCAGCGAGGAGCAGCAGTCCTGAGTGCCGTTCATGCGTTCGCGCCTTGCTCGGAATCATGGCACATGCCCACCTCACACAATGGGTGCCAAGGATACCAGCACTGCTCTTGCTCTCATCACGGATGACAGTTACACCCGACATTCCAAGCGCCATGCTTTCTCCGAGGCATTTTGAATGTATTGTTTACTATATCCTTCATATTCATTTTATCAAGGAAGGTCGGTTTTACTGTCCCTATGTTAAAATTGAGGGAATCACACGCCCAGTGAGGTTAAATCGTTTCCTGACGTGCCCTGGCGTTAAGGAAAAGAAGTGGGTGATGTGCGCCCAGCACTCTCTCCTGAAACCTGCGGTTTTAGCCACTGCATGTACTTCCCTGCCATTACAAAAACCTTTTTACACTTGATACTGATCACAATATTCAGGCATGAAAGCATTTTCAACATGACGTTATGGCAGGGACACGGAAAAATCCAGAGTATACCCAGGGTCTAGTTGTCAAAAAATTATCTATACTAAATCTTTTCAGTCATTCCCCTCTTAAAAATGAATTCTGACGGTAGAACTTTTGCTGAGATGTCAAATGCACTCAGTAGGAACAGCAGTGGTACTAACTGTGTTTTTGCACCCTAAAACACTGAGAAGGAATCCGGCAAAACACTTTCTTGCTCACCACCACGGGGCGCCTTTGATTAAATTTCAGCGGTTCGGTGAATTAACACTTTTTTCATCAAGGCAGAATTCTTAATCCGTTATGTTTTATTCACTTTGGGAAATCTACCTTTGTCAAAAATGGAACAGATTATTTTGGTGTCCGAAATTCACCTGACAAATGTCATTGTTGACATTTTTTCTTTTGGCATTTATAAAGAATAATTTCTATGGGTGTTTCATGTAACGGGATCTCTTCTGACTCCAGGATTTCATAGAATGAGAAATGGATTGTTAGGGCAATCTGAAGCTTTTACGAAAACTTTAATTCACTGAAGAGTCAAAACAATTGTGGGTTACTTAAAGAAAGGAAAGTGTCCTCAATCACCTTTTCCGTAGAGCAGGGAAAGAAATTCACACCACTCAATTCCTATTCTCCTATGTAATTCATAAGTTTTGCATCAAAAGCGGTTTATTCGTTTTCTCTTCATTTCTAAGTCTTACAGAGTAATGATTTAGTTAAAATAATCTTTGTTAAGATCTAAAAGAAACAGATAAATTAGAAAATGATGGATAAGGGAGAGACACGGTGACAGAGTTAGCCTTAGAAACCATTATAATCCTCCTTTGTACAGTTAACAATTTAAATCTTTTGCGGTAACACATTCATTTCTAAGAACACTATAGGGAGATGGAGGAAAAGTTTTTTTCTAGAATCACATACACCAGCATAAAACTTCTGTATTATAGGACAAATCCTGCTTAGGGCATACATAGGTAATCATCGAGATCTGGTATCTCTCTGGGAGAAACTCAAAACGAATTCACTGCGACATGACCTTATTTATAGTCCCAAGAAGTATGTCGATCCATAGGAAAAACGTCCTAGCAAAATAAACCTTGTAAAACAATTTTTATATTAAATTACACTTCTTTCTTGGGAGAGAATGCCTTTGGTGGGAAGGTTAAGAAAAATGTTTAAATATCTCCTTTTCCTTAAAAAGTAGGATGCAGCCTGAACCTCTCTGGGCACTTCTGCAGCGAGGAGCAGCAGTCCTGAGTGCCGTTCATGCGTTCGCGCCTTGCTCGGAATCATGGCACATGCCCACCTCACACAATGGGTGCCAAGGATACCAGCACTGCTCTTGCTCTCATCACGGATGACAGTTACACCCGACATTCCAAGCGCCATGCTTTCTCCGAGGCATTTTGAATGTATTGTTTACTATATCCTTCATATTCATTTTATCAAGGAAGGTCGGTTTTACTGTCCCTATGTTAAAATTGAGGGAATCACACGCCCAGTGAGGTTAAATCGTTTCCTGACGTGCCCTGGCGTCAAGGAAAAGAAGTGCGTGATGTGCGCCCAGCACTCTCTCCTGAAACCTGCGGTTTTAGCCACTGCATGTACTTCCCTGCCATTACAAAAACCTTTTTACACTTGATACTGATCACAATATTCAGGCATGAAAGCATTTTCAACATGACGTTATGGCAGGCACACGGAAAAATCCAGAGTATACCCAGGGTCTAGTTGTCAAAAAATTATCTATACTAAATCTTTTCAGTCATTCCCCTCATAAAAATGAATTCTGACGGTAGAACTTTTGCTGAGATGTCAAATGCACTCAGTAGGAACAGCAGTGGTACTAACTGTGTTTTTGCACCCTAAAACACTGAGAAGGAATCCGGCAAAACACTTTCTTGCTCACCACCACGGGGCGCCTTTGATTAAATTTCAGCGGTTCGGTGAATTAACACTTTTTTCATCAAGGCAGAATTCTTAATCCGTTATGTTTTATTCACTTTGGGAAATCTACCTTTGTCAAAAATGGAACAGATTATTTTGGTGTCCGAAATTCACCTGACAAATGTCATTGTTGACATTTTTTCTTTTGGCATTTATGAAGAATAATTTCTATGGGTGTTTCATGTAACGGGATCTCTTCTGACTCCAGGATTTCATAGAATGAGAAATGGATTGTTAGGGCAATCTGAAGCTTTTACGAAAACTTTAATTCACTGAAGAGTCAAAACAATTGTGGGTTACTTAAAGAAAGGAAAGTGTCCTCAATCACCTTTTCCGTAGAGCAGGGAAAGAAATTCACACCACTCAATTCCTATTCTCCTATGTAATTCATAAGTTTTGCATCAAAAGCGGTTTATTCGTTTTCTCTTCATTTCTAAGTCTTACAGAGTAATGATTTAGTTAAAATAATCTTTGTTAAGATCTAAAAGAAACAGATTTGTACAGTTAACAATTTAAATCTTTTGCGGTAACACATTCATTTCTAAGAACACTATAGGGAGATGGAGGAAAAGTTTTTTTCTAGAATCACATACACCAGCATAAAACTTCTGTATTATAGGACAAATCCTGCTTAGGGCATACATAGGTAATCATCGAGATCTGGTATCTCTCTGGGAGAAACTCAAAACGAATTCACTGCGACATGACCTTATTTATAGTCCCAAGAAGTATGTCGATCCATAGGAAAAACGTCCTAGCAAAATAAACCTTGTAAAACAATTTTTATATTAAATTACACTTCTTTCTTGGGAGAGAATGCCTTTGGTGGGAAGGTTAAGAAAAATGTTTAAATATCTCCTTTTCCTTAAAAAGTAGGATGCAGCCTGAACCTCTCTGGGCACTTCTGCAGCGAGGAGCAGCAGTCCTGAGTGCCGTTCATGCGTTCGCGCCTTGCTCGGAATCATGGCACATGCCCACCTCACACAATGGGTGCCAAGGATACCAGCACTGCTCTTGCTCTCATCACGGATGACAGTTACACCCGACATTCCAAGCGCCATACTTTCTCCGAGGCATTTTGAATGTATTGTTTACTATATCCTTCATATTCATTTTATCAAGGAAGGTCGGTTTTACTGTCCCTATGTTAAAATTGAGGGAATCACACGCCCAGTGAGGTTAAATCGTTTCCTGACGTGCCCTGGCGTCAAGGAAAAGAAGTGCGTGATGTGCGCCCAGCACTCTCTCCTGAAACCTGCGCTTTTAGCCACTGCATGTACTTCCCTGCCATTACAAAAACCTTTTTACACTTGATACTGATCACAATATTCAGGCATGAAAGCATTTTCAACATGACGTTATGGCAGGGACACGGAAAAATCCAGAGTATACCCAGGGTCTAGTTGTCAAAAAATTATCTATACTAAATCTTTTCAGTCATTCCCCTCTTAAAAATGAATTCTGACGGTAGAACTTTTGCTGAGATGTCAAATGCACTCAGTAGGAACAGCAGTGGTACTAACTGTGTTTTTGCACCCTAAAACACTGAGAAGGAATCCGGCAAAACACTTTCTTGCTCACCACCACGGGGCGCCTTTGATTAAATTTCAGCGGTTCGGTGAATTAACACTTTTTTCATCAAGGCAGAATTCTTAATCCGTTATGTTTTATTCACTTTGGGAAATCTACCTTTGTCAAAAATGGAACAGATTATTTTGGTGTCCGAAATTCACCTGACAAATGTCATTGTTGACATTTTTTCTTTTGGCATTTATAAAGAATAATTTCTATGGTTGTTTCATGTAACGGGATCTCTTCTGACTCCAGGATTTCATAGAATGAGAAATGGATTGTTAGGGCAATCTGAAGCTTTTACGAAAACTTTAATTCACTGAAGAGTCAAAACAATTGTGGGTTACTTAAAGAAAGGAAAGTGTCCTCAATCACCTTTTCCGTAGAGCAGGGAAAGAAATTCACACCACTCAATTCCTATTCTCCTCTGTAATTCATAAGTTTTGCATCAAAAGCGGTTTATTCGTTTTCTCTTCATTTCTAAGTCTTACAGAGTAATTATTTAGTTAAAATAATCTTTGTTAAGATCTAAAAGAAACAGATAAATTAGAAAATGATGGATAAGGGAGAGACACGGTGACAGAGTTAGCCTTAGAAACCATTATAATCCTCCTTTGTACAGTTAACAATTTAAATCTTTTGCGGTAACACATTCATTTCTAAGAACACTATAGGGAGATGGAGGAAAAGTTTTTTTCTAGAATCACATACACCAGCATAAAACTTCTGTATTATAGGACAAATCCTGCTTAGGGCATACATAGGTAATCATCGAGATCTGGTATCTCTCTGGGAGAAACTCAAAACGAATTCACTGCGACATGACCTTATTTATAGTCCCAAGAAGTATGTCGATCCATAGGAAAAACGTCCTAGCAAAATAAACCTTGTAAAACAATTTTTATATTAAATTACACTTCTTTCTTGGGAGAGAATGCCTTTGGTGGGAAGGTTAAGAAAAATGTTTAAATATCTCCTTTTCCTTAAAAAGTAGGATGCAGCCTGAACCTCTCTGGGCACTTCTGCAGCGAGGAGCAGCAGTCCTGAGTGCCGTTCATGCGTTCGCGCCTTGCTCGGAATCATGGCACATGCCCACCTCACACAATGGGTGCCAAGGATACCAGCACTGCTCTTGCTCTCATCACGGATGACAGTTACACCCGACATTCCAAGCGCCATGCTTTCTCCGAGGCATTTTGAATGTATTGTTTACTATATCCTTCATATTCATTTTATCAAGGAAGGTCGGTTTTACTGTCCCTATGTTAAAATTGAGGGAATCACACGCCCAGTGAGGTTAAATCGTTTCCTGACGTGCCCTGGCGTCAAGGAAAAGAAGTGCGTGATGTGCGCCCAGCACTCTCTCCTGAAACCTGCGGTTTTAGCCACTGCATGTACTTCCCTGCCATTACAAAAACCTTTTTACACTTGATACTGATCACAATATTCAGGCATGAAAGCATTTTCAACATGACGTTATGGCAGGCACACGGAAAAATCCAGAGTATACCCAGGGTCTAGTTGTCAAAAAATTATCTATACTAAATCTTTTCAGTCATTCCCCTCATAAAAATGAATTCTGACGGTAGAACTTTTGCTGAGATGTCAAATGCACTCAGTAGGAACAGCAGTGGTACTAACTGTGTTTTTGCACCCTAAAACACTGAGAAGGAATCCGGCAAAACACTTTCTTGCTCACCACCACGGGGCGCCTTTGATTAAATTTCAGCGGTTCGGTGAATTAACACTTTTTTCATCAAGGCAGAATTCTTAATCCGTTATGTTTTATTCACTTTGGGAAATCTACCTTTGTCAAAAATGGAACAGATTATTTTGGTGTCCGAAATTCACCTGACAAATGTCATTGTTGACATTTTTTCTTTTGGCATTTATAAAGAATAATTTCTATGGGTGTTTCATGTAACGGGATCTCTTCTGACTCCAGGATTTCATAGAATGAGAAATGGATTGTTAGGGCAATCTGAAGCTTTTACAAAAACTTTAATTCACTGAAGAGTCAAAACAATTGTGGGTTACTTAAAGAAAGGAAAGTGTCCTCAATCACCTTTTCCGTAGAGCAGGGAAAGAAATTCACACCACTCAATTCCTATTCTCCTCTGTAATTCATAAGTTTTGCATCAAAAGCGGTTTATTCGTTTTCTCTTCATTTCTAAGTCTTACAGAGTAATGATTTAGTTAAAATAATCTTTGTTAAGATCTAAAAGAAACAGATAAATTAGAAAATGATGGATAAGGGAGAGACACGGTGACAGAGTTAGCCTTAGAAACCATTATAATCCTCCTTTGTACAGTTAACAATTTAAATCTTTTGCGGTAACACATTCATTTCTAAGAACACTATAGGGAGATGGAGGAAAAGTTTTTTTCTAGAATCACATACACCAGCATAAAACTTCTGTATTATAGGACAAATCCTGCTTAGGGCATACATAGGTAATCATCGAGATCTGGTATCTCTCTGGGAGAAACTCAAAACGAATTCACTGCGACATGACCTTATTTATAGTCCCAAGAAGTATGTCGATCCATAGGAAAAACGTCCTAGCAAAATAAACCTTGTAAAACAATTTTTATATTAAATTACACTTCTTTCTTGGGAGAGAATGCCTTTGGTGGGAAGGTTAAGAAAAATGTTTAAATATCTCCTTTTCCTTAAAAAGTAGGATGCAGCCTGAACCTCTCTGGGCACTTCTGCAGCGAGGAGCAGCAGTCCTGAGTGCCGTTCATGCGTTCGCGCCTTGCTCGGAATCATGGCACATGCCCACCTCACACAATGGGTGCCAAGGATACCAGCACTGCTCTTGCTCTCATCACGGATGACAGTTACACCCGACATTCCAAGCGCCATGCTTTCTCCGAGGCATTTTGAATGTATTGTTTACTATATCCTTCATATTCATTTTATCAAGGAAGGTCGGTTTTACTGTCCCTATGTTAAAATTGAGGGAATCACACGCCCAGTGAGGTTAAATCGTTTCCTGACGTGCCCTGGCGTTAAGGAAAAGAAGTGGGTGATGTGCGCCCAGCACTCTCTCCTGAAACCTGCGGTTTTAGCCACTGCATGTACTTCCCTGCCATTACAAAAACCTTTTTACACTTGATACTGATCACAATATTCAGGCATGAAAGCATTTTCAACATGACGTTATGGCAGGGACACGGAAAAATCCAGAGTATACCCAGGGTCTAGTTGTCAAAAAATTATCTATACTAAATCTTTTCAGTCATTCCCCTCTTAAAAATGAATTCTGACGGTAGAACTTTTGCTGAGATGTCAAATGCACTCAGTAGGAACAGCAGTGGTACTAACTGTGTTTTTGCACCCTAAAACACTGAGAAGGAATCCGGCAAAACACTTTCTTGCTCACCACCACGGGGCGCCTTTGATTAAATTTCAGCGGTTCGGTGAATTAACACTTTTTTCATCAAGGCAGAATTCTTAATCCGTTATGTTTTATTCACTTTGGGAAATCTACCTTTGTCAAAAATGGAACAGATTATTTTGGTGTCCGAAATTCACCTGACAAATGTCATTGTTGACATTTTTTCTTTTGGCATTTATAAAGAATAATTTCTATGGGTGTTTCATGTAACGGGATCTCTTCTGACTCCAGGATTTCATAGAATGAGAAATGGATTGTTAGGGCAATCTGAAGCTTTTACGAAAACTTTAATTCACTGAAGAGTCAAAACAATTGTGGGTTACTTAAAGAAAGGAAAGTGTCCTCAATCACCTTTTCCGTAGAGCAGGGAAAGAAATTCACACAACTCAATTCCTATTCTCCTCTGTAATTCATAAGTTTTGCATCAAAAGCGGTTTATTCGTTTTCTCTTCATTTCTAAGTCTTACAGAGTAATGATTTAGTTAAAATAATCTTTGTTAAGATCTAAAAGAAACAGATAAATTAGAAAATGATGGATAAGGGAGAGACACGGTGACAGAGTTAGCCTTAGAAACCATTATAATCCTCCTTTGTACAGTTAACAATTTAAATCTTTTGCGGTAACACATTCATTTCTAAGAACACTATAGGGAGATGGAGGAAAAGTTTTTTTCTAGAATCACATACACCAGCATAAAACTTCTGTATTATAGGACAAATCCTGCTTAGGGCATACATAGGTAATCATCGAGATCTGGTATCTCTCTGGGAGAAACTCAAAACGAATTCACTGCGACATGACCTTATTTATAGTCCCAAGAAGTATGTCGATCCATAGGAAAAACGTCCTAGCAAAATAAACCTTGTAAAACAATTTTTATATTAAATTACACTTCTTTCTTGGGAGAGAATGCCTTTGGTGGGAAGGTTAAGAAAAATGTTTAAATATCTCCTTTTCCTTAAAAAGTAGGATGCAGCCTGAACCTCTCTGGGCACTTCTGCAGCGAGGAGCAGCAGTCCTGAGTGCCGTTCATGCGTTCGCGCCTTGCTCGGAATCATGGCACATGCCCACCTCACACAATGGGTGCCAAGGATACCAGCACTGCTCTTGCTCTCATCACGGATGACAGTTACACCCGACATTCCAAGCGCCATGCTTTCTCCGAGGCATTTTGAATGTATTGTTTACTATATCCTTCATATTCATTTTATCAAGGAAGGTCGGTTTTACTGTCCCTATGTTAAAATTGAGGGAATCACACGCCCAGTGAGGTTAAATCGTTTCCTGACGTGCCCTGGCGTCAAGGAAAAGAAGTGCGTGATGTGCGCCCAGCACTCTCTCCTGAAACCTGCGGTTTTAGCCACTGCCTGTACTTCCCTGCCATTACAAAAACCTTTTTACACTTGATACTGATCACAATATTCAGGCATGAAAGCATTTTCAACATGACGTTATGGCAGGCACACGGAAAAATCCAGAGTATACCCAGGGTCTAGTTGTCAAAAAATTATCTATACTAAATCTTTTCAGTCATTCCCCTCATAAAAATGAATTCTGACGGTAGAACTTTTGCTGAGATGTCAAATGCACTCAGTAGGAACAGCAGTGGTACTAACTGTGTTTTTGCACCCTAAAACACTGAGAAGGAATCCAGCAAAACACTTTCTTGCTCACCACCACGGGGCGCCTTTGATTAAATTTCAGCGGTTCGGTGAATTAACACTTTTTTCATCAAGGCAGAATTCTTAATCCGTTATGTTTTATTCACTTTGGGAAATCTACCTTTGTCAAAAATGGAACAGATTATTTTGGTGTCCGAAATTCACCTGACAAATGTCATTGTTGACATTTTTTCTTTTGGCATTTATAAAGAATAATTTCTATGGGTGTTTCATGTAACGGGATCTCTTCTGACTCCAGGATTTCATAAAATGAGAAATGGATTGTTAGGGCAATCTGAAGCTTTTACGAAAACTTTAATTCACTGAAGAGTCAAAACAATTGTGGGTTACTTAAAGAAAGGAAAGTGTCCTCAATCACCTTTTCCGTAGAGCAGGGAAAGAAATTCACACCACTCAATTCCTATTCTCCTCTGTAATTCATAAGTTTTGCATCAAAAGCGGTTTATTCGTTTTCTCTTCATTTCTAAGTCTTACAGAGTAATTATTTAGTTAAAATAATCTTTGTTAAGATCTAAAAGAAACAGATAAATTAGAAAATGATGAATAAGGGAGAGACACGGTGACAGAGTTAGCCTTAGAAACCATTATAATCCTCCTTTGTACAGTTAACAATTTAAATCTTTTGCGGTAACACATTCATTTCTAAGAACACTATAGGGAGATGGAGGAAAAGTTTTTTTCTAGAATCACATACACCAGCATAAAACTTCTGTATTATAGGACAAATCCTGCTTAGGGCATACATAGGTAATCATCGAGATCTGGTATCTCTCTGGGAGAAACTCAAAACGAATTCACTGCGACATGACCTTATTTATAGTCCCAAGAAGTATGTCGATCCATAGGAAAAACGTCCTAGCAAAATAAACCTTGTAAAACAATTTTTATATTAAATTACACTTCTTTCTTGGGAGAGAATGCCTTTGGTGGGAAGGTTAAGAAAAATGTTTAAATATCTCCTTTTCCTTAAAAAGTAGGATGCAGCCTGAACCTCTCTGGGCACTTCTGCAGCGAGGAGCAGCAGTCCTGAGTGCCGTTCATGCGTTCGCGCCTTGCTCGGAATCATGGCACATGCCCACCTCACACAATGGGTGCCAAGGATACCAGCACTGCTGTTGCTCTCATCACGGATGACAGTTACACCCGACATTCCAAGCGCCATGCTTTCTCCGAGTCATTTTGAATGTATTGTTTTCTATATCCTTCATATTCATTTTATCAAGGAAGGTCGGTTTTACTGTCCCTATGTTAAAATTGAGGGAATCACACGCCCAGTGAGGTTAAATCGTTTCCTGACGTGCCCTGGCGTCAAGGAAAAGAAGTGCGTGATGTGCGCCCAGCACTCTCTCCTGAAACCTGCGGTTTTAGCCACTGCATGTACTTCCCTGCTATTACAAAAACCTTTTTACACTTGATACTGATCACAATATTCAGGCATGAAAGCATTTTCAACATGACGTTATGGCAGGGACACGGAAAAATTCAGAGTATACCCAGGGTATAGTTGTCAAAAAATTATCTATACTAAATCTTTTCAGTCATTCCCCTCATAAAAATGAATTCTGACGGTAGAACTTTTGCTGAGATGTCAAATGCACTCAGTAGGAACAGCAGTGGTACTAACTGTGTTTTTGCTCCCTAAAACACTGAGAAGGAATCCGGCAAAACACTTTCTTGCTCACCACCACGGGGCGCCTTTGATTAAATTTCAGCGGTTCGGTGAATTAACACTTTTTTCATCAAGGCAGAATTCTTAATCCGTTATGTTTTATTCACTTTGGGAAATCTACCTTTGTCAAAAATGGAACAGATTATTTTGATGTCCGAAATTCACCTGACAAATGTCATTGTTGACATTTTTTCTTTTGGCATTTATAAAGAATAATTTCTATGGGTGTTTCATGTAACGGGATCTCTTCTGACTCCAGGATTTCATAGAATGAGAAATGGATTGTTAGGGCAATCTGAAGCTTTTACGAAAACTTTAATTCACTGAAGAGTCAAAACAATTGTGGGTTACTTAAAGAAAGAAAAGTGTCCTCAATCACCTTTTCCGTAGAGCAGGGAAAGAAATTCACACAACTCAATTCCTATTCTCCTCTGTAATTCATAAGTTTTGCATCAAAAGCGGTTTATTCGTTTTCTCTTCATTTCTAAGTCTTACAGAGTAAATATTTAGTTAAAATAATCTTTGTTAAGATCTAAAAGAAACAGATAAATTAGAAAATGATGAATAAGGGAGAGACACGGTGACAGAGTTAGCCTTAGAAACCATTATAATCCTCCTTTGTACAGTTAACAATTTAAATCTTTTGCGGTAACACATTCATTTCTAAGAACACTATAGGGAGATGGAGGAAAAGTTTTTTTCTAGAATCACATACACCAGCATAAAACTTCTGTATTATAGGACAAATCCTGCTTAGGGCATACATAGGTAATCATCAAGATCTGGTATCTCTCTGGGAGAAACTCAAAACGAATTCACTGCGACATGACCTTATTTATAGTCCCAAGAAGTATGTCGATCCATAGGAAAAACGTCCTAGCAAAATAAACCTTGTAAAACAATTTTTATATTAAATTACACTTCTTTCTTGGGAGAGAATGCCTTTGGTGGGAAGGTTAAGAAAAATGTTTAAATATCTCCTTTTCCTCAAAAAGTAGGATGCAGCCTGAACCTCTCTGGGCACTTCTGCAGCGAGGAGCAGCAGTCCTGAGTGCCGTTCATGCGTTCGCGCCTTGCTCGGAATCATGGCACATGCCCACCTCACACAATGGGTGCCAAGGATACCAGCACTGCTCTTGCTCTCATCACGGATGACAGTTACACCCGACATTCCAAGCGCCATGCTTTCTCCGAGGCATTTTGAATGTATTGTTTTCTATATCCTTCATATTCATTTTATCAAGGAAGGTCGGTTTTACTGTCCCTATGTTAAAATTGAGGGAATCACACGCCCAGTGAGGTTAAATCGTTTCCTGACGTGCCCTGGCGTCAAGGAAAAGAAGTGCGTGATGTGCGCCCAGCACTCTCTCCTGAAACCTGCGGTTTTAGCCACTGCATGTACTTCCCTGCCATTACAAAAACCTTTTTACACTTGATACTGATCACAATATTCAGGCATGAAAGCATTTTCAACATGACGTTATGGCAGGGACACGGAAAAATCCAGAGTATACCCAGGGTCTAGTTGTCAAAAAATTATCTATACTAAATCTTTTCAGTCATTCCCCTCATAAAAATGAATTCTGACGGTAGAACTTTTGCTGAGATGTCAAATGCACTCAGTAGGAACAGCAGTGGTACTAACTGTGTTTTTGCACCCTAAAACACTGAGAAGGAATCCGGCAAAACACTTTCTTGCTCACCACCACGGGGCGCCTTTGATTAAATTTCAGCGGTTCGGTGAATTAACACTTTTTTCATCAAGGCAGAATTCTTAATCCGTTATGTTTTATTCACTTTGGGAAATCTACCTTTGTCAAAAATGGAACAGATTATTTTGGTGTCCGAAATTCACCTGACAAATGTCATTGTTGACATTTTTTCTTTTGGCATTTATAAAGAATAATTTCTATGGGTGTTTCATGTAACGGGATCTCTTCTGACTCCAGGATTTCATAGAATGAGAAATGGATTGTTAGGGCAATCTGAAGCTTTTACGAAAACTTTAATTCACTGAAGAGTCAAAACAATTGTGGGTTACTTAAAGAAAGAAAAGTGTCCTCAATCACCTTTTCCGTAGAGCAGGGAAAGAAATTCACACAACTCAATTCCTATTCTCCTCTGTAATTCATAAGTTTTGCATCAAAAGCGGTTTATTCGTTTTCTCTTCATTTCTAAGTCTTACAGAGTAAATATTTAGTTAAAATAATCTTTGTTAAGATCTAAAAGAAACAGATAAATTAGAAAATGATGGATAAGGGAGAGACACGGTGACAGAGTTAGCCTTAGAAACCATTATAATCCTCCTTTGTACAGTTAACAATTTAAATCTTTTGCGGTAACACATTCATTTCTAAGAACACTATAGGGAGATGGAGGAAAAGTTTTTTTCTAGAATCACATACACCAGCATAAAACTTCTGTATTATAGGACAAATCCTGCTTAGGGCATACATAGGTAATCATCGAGATCTGGTATCTCTCTGGGAGAAACTCAAAACGAATTCACTGCGACATGACCTTATTTATAGTCCCAAGAAGTATGTCGATCCATAGGAAAAACGTCCTAGCAAAATAAACCTTGTAAAACAATTTTTATATTAAATTACACTTCTTTCTTGGGAGAGAATGCCTTTGGTGGGAAGGTTAAGAAAAATGTTTAAATATCTCCTTTTCCTTAAAAAGTAGGATGCAGCCTGAACCTCTCTGGGCACTTCTGCAGCGAGGAGCAGCAGTCCTGAGTGCCGTTCATGCGTTCGCGCCTTGCTCGGAATCATGGCACATGCCCACCTCACACAATGGGTGCCAAGGATACCAGCACTGCTCTTGCTCTCATCACGGATGACAGTTACACCCGACATTCCAAGCGCCATGCTTTCTCCGAGGCATTTTGAATGTATTGTTTACTATATCCTTCATATTCATTTTATCAAGGAAGGTCGGTTTTACTGTCCCTATGTTAAAATTGAGGGAATCACACGCCCAGTGAGGTTAAATCGTTTCCTGACGTGCCCTGGCGTTAAGGAAAAGAAGTGCGTGATGTGCGCCCAGCACTCTCTCCTGAAACCTGCGGTTTTAGCCACTGCATGTACTTCCCTGCCATTACAAAAACCTTTTTACACTTGATACTGATCACAATATTCAGGCATGAAAGCATTTTCAACATGACGTTATGGCAGGGACACGGAAAAATCCAGAGTATACCCAGGGTCTAGTTGTCAAAAAATTATCTATACTAAATCTTTTCAGTCATTCCCCTCTTAAAAATGAATTCTGACGGTAGAACTTTTGCTGAGATGTCAAATGCACTCAGTAGGAACAGCAGTGGTACTAACTGTGTTTTTGCACCCTAAAACACTGAGAAGGAATCCGGCAAAACACTTTCTTGCTCACCACCACGGGGCGCCTTTGATTAAATTTCAGCGGTTCGGTGAATTAACACTTTTTTCATCAAGGCAGAATTCTTAATCCGTTATGTTTTATTCACTTTGGGAAATCTACCTTTGTCAAAAATGGAACAGATTATTTTGGTGTCCGAAATTCACCTGACAAATGTCATTGTTGACATTTTTTCTTTTGGCATTTATAAAGAATAATTTCTATGGGTGTTTCATGTAACGGGATCTCTTCTGACTCCAGGATTTCATAGAATGAGAAATGGATTGTTAGGGCAATCTGAAGCTTTTACGAAAACTTTAATTCACTGAAGAGTCAAAACAATTGTGGGTTACTTAAAGAAAGGAAAGTGTCCTCAATCACCTTTTCCGTAGAGCAGGGAAAGAAATTCACACCACTCAATTCCTATTCTCCTATGTAATTCATAAGTTTTGCATCAAAAGCGGTTTATTCGTTTTCTCTTCATTTCTAAGTCTTACAGAGTAATGATTTAGTTAAAATAATCTTTGTTAAGATCTAAAAGAAACAGATAAATTAGAAAATGATGGATAAGGGAGAGACACGGTGACAGAGTTAGCCTTAGAAACCATTATAATCCTCCTTTGTACAGTTAACAATTTAAATCTTTTGCGGTAACACATTCATTTCTAAGAACACTATAGGGAGATGGAGGAAAAGTTTTTTTCTAGAATCACATACACCAGCATAAAACTTCTGTATTATAGGACAAATCCTGCTTAGGGCATACATAGGTAATCATCGAGATCTGGTATCTCTCTGGGAGAAACTCAAAACGAATTCACTGCGACATGACCTTATTTATAGTCCCAAGAAGTATGTCGATCCATAGGAAAAACGTCCTAGCAAAATAAACCTTGTAAAACAATTTTTATATTAAATTACACTTCTTTCTTGGGAGAGAATGCCTTTGGTGGGAAGGTTAAGAAAAATGTTTAAATATCTCCTTTTCCTTAAAAAGTAGGATGCAGCCTGAACCTCTCTGGGCACTTCTGCAGCGAGGAGCAGCAGTCCTGAGTGCCGTTCATGCGTTCGCGCCTTGCTCGGAATCATGGCACATGCCCACCTCACACAATGGGTGCCAAGGATACCAGCACTGCTCTTGCTCTCATCACGGATGACAGTTACACCCGACATTCCAAGCGCCATGCTTTCTCCGAGGCATTTTGAATGTATTGTTTACTATATCCTTCATATTCATTTTATCAAGGAAGGTCGGTTTTACTGTCCCTATGTTAAAATTGAGGGAATCACACGCCCAGTGAGGTTAAATCGTTTCCTGACGTGCCCTGGCGTCAAGGAAAAGAAGTGCGTGATGTGCGCCCAGCACTCTCTCCTGAAACCTGCGGTTTTAGCCACTGCATGTACTTCCCTGCCATTACAAAAACCTTTTTACACTTGATACTGATCACAATATTCAGGCATGAAAGCATTTTCAACATGACGTTATGGCAGGCACACGGAAAAATCCAGAGTATACCCAGGGTCTAGTTGTCAAAAAATTATCTATACTAAATCTTTTCAGTCATTCCCCTCATAAAAATGAATTCTGACGGTAGAACTTTTGCTGAGATGTCAAATGCACTCAGTAGGAACAGCAGTGGTACTAACTGTGTTTTTGCACCCTAAAACACTGAGAAGGAATCCGGCAAAACACTTTCTTGCTCACCACCACGGGGCGCCTTTGATTAAATTTCAGCGGTTCGGTGAATTAACACTTTTTTCATCAAGGCAGAATTCTTAATCCGTTATGTTTTATTCACTTTGGGAAATCTACCTTTGTCAAAAATGGAACAGATTATTTTGGTGTCCGAAATTCACCTGACAAATGTCATTGTTGACATTTTTTCTTTTGGCATTTATGAAGAATAATTTCTATGGGTGTTTCATGTAACGGGATCTCTTCTGACTCCAGGATTTCATAGAATGAGAAATGGATTGTTAGGGCAATCTGAAGCTTTTACGAAAACTTTAATTCACTGAAGAGTCAAAACAATTGTGGGTTACTTAAAGAAAGGAAAGTGTCCTCAATCACCTTTTCCGTAGAGCAGGGAAAGAAATTCACACCACTCAATTCCTATTCTCCTATGTAATTCATAAGTTTTGCATCAAAAGCGGTTTATTCGTTTTCTCTTCATTTCTAAGTCTTACAGAGTAATGATTTAGTTAAAATAATCTTTGTTAAGATCTAAAAGAAACAGATTTGTACAGTTAACAATTTAAATCTTTTGCGGTAACACATTCATTTCTAAGAACACTATAGGGAGATGGAGGAAAAGTTTTTTTCTAGAATCACATACACCAGCATAAAACTTCTGTATTATAGGACAAATCCTGCTTAGGGCATACATAGGTAATCATCGAGATCTGGTATCTCTCTGGGAGAAACTCAAAACGAATTCACTGCGACATGACCTTATTTATAGTCCCAAGAAGTATGTCGATCCATAGGAAAAACGTCCTAGCAAAATAAACCTTGTAAAACAATTTTTATATTAAATTACACTTCTTTCTTGGGAGAGAATGCCTTTGGTGGGAAGGTTAAGAAAAATGTTTAAATATCTCCTTTTCCTTAAAAAGTAGGATGCAGCCTGAACCTCTCTGGGCACTTCTGCAGCGAGGAGCAGCAGTCCTGAGTGCCGTTCATGCGTTCGCGCCTTGCTCGGAATCATGGCACATGCCCACCTCACACAATGGGTGCCAAGGATACCAGCACTGCTCTTGCTCTCATCACGGATGACAGTTACACCCGACATTCCAAGCGCCATACTTTCTCCGAGGCATTTTGAATGTATTGTTTACTATATCCTTCATATTCATTTTATCAAGGAAGGTCGGTTTTACTGTCCCTATGTTAAAATTGAGGGAATCACACGCCCAGTGAGGTTAAATCGTTTCCTGACGTGCCCTGGCGTCAAGGAAAAGAAGTGCGTGATGTGCGCCCAGCACTCTCTCCTGAAACCTGCGCTTTTAGCCACTGCATGTACTTCCCTGCCATTACAAAAACCTTTTTACACTTGATACTGATCACAATATTCAGGCATGAAAGCATTTTCAACATGACGTTATGGCAGGGACACGGAAAAATCCAGAGTATACCCAGGGTCTAGTTGTCAAAAAATTATCTATACTAAATCTTTTCAGTCATTCCCCTCTTAAAAATGAATTCTGACGGTAGAACTTTTGCTGAGATGTCAAATGCACTCAGTAGGAACAGCAGTGGTACTAACTGTGTTTTTGCACCCTAAAACACTGAGAAGGAATCCGGCAAAACACTTTCTTGCTCACCACCACGGGGCGCCTTTGATTAAATTTCAGCGGTTCGGTGAATTAACACTTTTTTCATCAAGGCAGAATTCTTAATCCGTTATGTTTTATTCACTTTGGGAAATCTACCTTTGTCAAAAATGGAACAGATTATTTTGGTGTCCGAAATTCACCTGACAAATGTCATTGTTGACATTTTTTCTTTTGGCATTTATAAAGAATAATTTCTATGGTTGTTTCATGTAACGGGATCTCTTCTGACTCCAGGATTTCATAGAATGAGAAATGGATTGTTAGGGCAATCTGAAGCTTTTACGAAAACTTTAATTCACTGAAGAGTCAAAACAATTGTGGGTTACTTAAAGAAAGGAAAGTGTCCTCAATCACCTTTTCCGTAGAGCAGGGAAAGAAATTCACACCACTCAATTCCTATTCTCCTCTGTAATTCATAAGTTTTGCATCAAAAGCGGTTTATTCGTTTTCTCTTCATTTCTAAGTCTTACAGAGTAATTATTTAGTTAAAATAATCTTTGTTAAGATCTAAAAGAAACAGATAAATTAGAAAATGATGGATAAGGGAGAGACACGGTGACAGAGTTAGCCTTAGAAACCATTATAATCCTCCTTTGTACAGTTAACAATTTAAATCTTTTGCGGTAACACATTCATTTCTAAGAACACTATAGGGAGATGGAGGAAAAGTTTTTTTCTAGAATCACATACACCAGCATAAAACTTCTGTATTATAGGACAAATCCTGCTTAGGGCATACATAGGTAATCATCGAGATCTGGTATCTCTCTGGGAGAAACTCAAAACGAATTCACTGCGACATGACCTTATTTATAGTCCCAAGAAGTATGTCGATCCATAGGAAAAACGTCCTAGCAAAATAAACCTTGTAAAACAATTTTTATATTAAATTACACTTCTTTCTTGGGAGAGAATGCCTTTGGTGGGAAGGTTAAGAAAAATGTTTAAATATCTCCTTTTCCTTAAAAAGTAGGATGCAGCCTGAACCTCTCTGGGCACTTCTGCAGCGAGGAGCAGCAGTCCTGAGTGCCGTTCATGCGTTCGCGCCTTGCTCGGAATCATGGCACATGCCCACCTCACACAATGGGTGCCAAGGATACCAGCACTGCTCTTGCTCTCATCACGGATGACAGTTACACCCGACATTCCAAGCGCCATGCTTTCTCCGAGGCATTTTGAATGTATTGTTTACTATATCCTTCATATTCATTTTATCAAGGAAGGTCGGTTTTACTGTCCCTATGTTAAAATTGAGGGAATCACACGCCCAGTGAGGTTAAATCGTTTCCTGACGTGCCCTGGCGTCAAGGAAAAGAAGTGCGTGATGTGCGCCCAGCACTCTCTCCTGAAACCTGCGGTTTTAGCCACTGCATGTACTTCCCTGCCATTACAAAAACCTTTTTACACTTGATACTGATCACAATATTCAGGCATGAAAGCATTTTCAACATGACGTTATGGCAGGCACACGGAAAAATCCAGAGTATACCCAGGGTCTAGTTGTCAAAAAATTATCTATACTAAATCTTTTCAGTCATTCCCCTCATAAAAATGAATTCTGACGGTAGAACTTTTGCTGAGATGTCAAATGCACTCAGTAGGAACAGCAGTGGTACTAACTGTGTTTTTGCACCCTAAAACACTGAGAAGGAATCCGGCAAAACACTTTCTTGCTCACCACCACGGGGCGCCTTTGATTAAATTTCAGCGGTTCGGTGAATTAACACTTTTTTCATCAAGGCAGAATTCTTAATCCGTTATGTTTTATTCACTTTGGGAAATCTACCTTTGTCAAAAATGGAACAGATTATTTTGGTGTCCGAAATTCACCTGACAAATGTCATTGTTGACATTTTTTCTTTTGGCATTTATAAAGAATAATTTCTATGGGTGTTTCATGTAACGGGATCTCTTCTGACTCCAGGATTTCATAGAATGAGAAATGGATTGTTAGGGCAATCTGAAGCTTTTACGAAAACTTTAATTCACTGAAGAGTCAAAACAATTGTGGGTTACTTAAAGAAAGGAAAGTGTCCTCAATCACCTTTTCCGTAGAGCAGGGAAAGAAATTCACACCACTCAATTCCTATTCTCCTCTGTAATTCATAAGTTTTGCATCAAAAGCGGTTTATTCGTTTTCTCTTCATTTCTAAGTCTTACAGAGTAATGATTTAGTTAAAATAATCTTTGTTAAGATCTAAAAGAAACAGATAAATTAGAAAATGATGGATAAGGGAGAGACACGGTGACAGAGTTAGCCTTAGAAACCATTATAATCCTCCTTTGTACAGTTAACAATTTAAATCTTTTGCGGTAACACATTCATTTCTAAGAACACTATAGGGAGATGGAGGAAAAGTTTTTTTCTAGAATCACATACACCAGCATAAAACTTCTGTATTATAGGACAAATCCTGCTTAGGGCATACATAGGTAATCATCGAGATCTGGTATCTCTCTGGGAGAAACTCAAAACGAATTCACTGCGACATGACCTTATTTATAGTCCCAAGAAGTATGTCGATCCATAGGAAAAACGTCCTAGCAAAATAAACCTTGTAAAACAATTTTTATATTAAATTACACTTCTTTCTTGGGAGAGAATGCCTTTGGTGGGAAGGTTAAGAAAAATGTTTAAATATCTCCTTTTCCTTAAAAAGTAGGATGCAGCCTGAACCTCTCTGGGCACTTCTGCAGCGAGGAGCAGCAGTCCTGAGTGCCGTTCATGCGTTCGCGCCTTGCTCGGAATCATGGCACATGCCCACCTCACACAATGGGTGCCAAGGATACCAGCACTGCTCTTGCTCTCATCACGGATGACAGTTACACCCGACATTCCAAGCGCCATGCTTTCTCCGAGGCATTTTGAATGTATTGTTTACTATATCCTTCATATTCATTTTATCAAGGAAGGTCGGTTTTACTGTCCCTATGTTAAAATTGAGGGAATCACACGCCCAGTGAGGTTAAATCGTTTCCTGACGTGCCCTGGCGTTAAGGAAAAGAAGTGGGTGATGTGCGCCCAGCACTCTCTCCTGAAACCTGCGGTTTTAGCCACTGCATGTACTTCCCTGCCATTACAAAAACCTTTTTACACTTGATACTGATCACAATATTCAGGCATGAAAGCATTTTCAACATGACGTTATGGCAGGGACACGGAAAAATCCAGAGTATACCCAGGGTCTAGTTGTCAAAAAATTATCTATACTAAATCTTTTCAGTCATTCCCCTCTTAAAAATGAATTCTGACGGTAGAACTTTTGCTGAGATGTCAAATGCACTCAGTAGGAACAGCAGTGGTACTAACTGTGTTTTTGCACCCTAAAACACTGAGAAGGAATCCGGCAAAACACTTTCTTGCTCACCACCACGGGGCGCCTTTGATTAAATTTCAGCGGTTCGGTGAATTAACACTTTTTTCATCAAGGCAGAATTCTTAATCCGTTATGTTTTATTCACTTTGGGAAATCTACCTTTGTCAAAAATGGAACAGATTATTTTGGTGTCCGAAATTCACCTGACAAATGTCATTGTTGACATTTTTTCTTTTGGCATTTATAAAGAATAATTTCTATGGGTGTTTCATGTAACGGGATCTCTTCTGACTCCAGGATTTCATAGAATGAGAAATGGATTGTTAGGGCAATCTGAAGCTTTTACGAAAACTTTAATTCACTGAAGAGTCAAAACAATTGTGGGTTACTTAAAGAAAGGAAAGTGTCCTCAATCACCTTTTCCGTAGAGCAGGGAAAGAAATTCACACAACTCAATTCCTATTCTCCTCTGTAATTCATAAGTTTTGCATCAAAAGCGGTTTATTCGTTTTCTCTTCATTTCTAAGTCTTACAGAGTAATGATTTAGTTAAAATAATCTTTGTTAAGATCTAAAAGAAACAGATAAATTAGAAAATGATGGATAAGGGAGAGACACGGTGACAGAGTTAGCCTTAGAAACCATTATAATCCTCCTTTGTACAGTTAACAATTTAAATCTTTTGCGGTAACACATTCATTTCTAAGAACACTATAGGGAGATGGAGGAAAAGTTTTTTTCTAGAATCACATACACCAGCATAAAACTTCTGTATTATAGGACAAATCCTGCTTAGGGCATACATAGGTAATCATCGAGATCTGGTATCTCTCTGGGAGAAACTCAAAACGAATTCACTGCGACATGACCTTATTTATAGTCCCAAGAAGTATGTCGATCCATAGGAAAAACGTCCTAGCAAAATAAACCTTGTAAAACAATTTTTATATTAAATTACACTTCTTTCTTGGGAGAGAATGCCTTTGGTGGGAAGGTTAAGAAAAATGTTTAAATATCTCCTTTTCCTTAAAAAGTAGGATGCAGCCTGAACCTCTCTGGGCACTTCTGCAGCGAGGAGCAGCAGTCCTGAGTGCCGTTCATGCGTTCGCGCCTTGCTCGGAATCATGGCACATGCCCACCTCACACAATGGGTGCCAAGGATACCAGCACTGCTCTTGCTCTCATCACGGATGACAGTTACACCCGACATTCCAAGCGCCATGCTTTCTCCGAGGCATTTTGAATGTATTGTTTACTATATCCTTCATATTCATTTTATCAAGGAAGGTCGGTTTTACTGTCCCTATGTTAAAATTGAGGGAATCACACGCCCAGTGAGGTTAAATCGTTTCCTGACGTGCCCTGGCGTCAAGGAAAAGAAGTGCGTGATGTGCGCCCAGCACTCTCTCCTGAAACCTGCGGTTTTAGCCACTGCCTGTACTTCCCTGCCATTACAAAAACCTTTTTACACTTGATACTGATCACAATATTCAGGCATGAAAGCATTTTCAACATGACGTTATGGCAGGCACACGGAAAAATCCAGAGTATACCCAGGGTCTAGTTGTCAAAAAATTATCTATACTAAATCTTTTCAGTCATTCCCCTCATAAAAATGAATTCTGACGGTAGAACTTTTGCTGAGATGTCAAATGCACTCAGTAGGAACAGCAGTGGTACTAACTGTGTTTTTGCACCCTAAAACACTGAGAAGGAATCCAGCAAAACACTTTCTTGCTCACCACCACGGGGCGCCTTTGATTAAATTTCAGCGGTTCGGTGAATTAACACTTTTTTCATCAAGGCAGAATTCTTAATCCGTTATGTTTTATTCACTTTGGGAAATCTACCTTTGTCAAAAATGGAACAGATTATTTTGGTGTCCGAAATTCACCTGACAAATGTCATTGTTGACATTTTTTCTTTTGGCATTTATAAAGAATAATTTCTATGGGTGTTTCATGTAACGGGATCTCTTCTGACTCCAGGATTTCATAAAATGAGAAATGGATTGTTAGGGCAATCTGAAGCTTTTACGAAAACTTTAATTCACTGAAGAGTCAAAACAATTGTGGGTTACTTAAAGAAAGGAAAGTGTCCTCAATCACCTTTTCCGTAGAGCAGGGAAAGAAATTCACACCACTCAATTCCTATTCTCCTCTGTAATTCATAAGTTTTGCATCAAAAGCGGTTTATTCGTTTTCTCTTCATTTCTAAGTCTTACAGAGTAATTATTTAGTTAAAATAATCTTTGTTAAGATCTAAAAGAAACAGATAAATTAGAAAATGATGAATAAGGGAGAGACACGGTGACAGAGTTAGCCTTAGAAACCATTATAATCCTCCTTTGTACAGTTAACAATTTAAATCTTTTGCGGTAACACATTCATTTCTAAGAACACTATAGGGAGATGGAGGAAAAGTTTTTTTCTAGAATCACATACACCAGCATAAAACTTCTGTATTATAGGACAAATCCTGCTTAGGGCATACATAGGTAATCATCGAGATCTGGTATCTCTCTGGGAGAAACTCAAAACGAATTCACTGCGACATGACCTTATTTATAGTCCCAAGAAGTATGTCGATCCATAGGAAAAACGTCCTAGCAAAATAAACCTTGTAAAACAATTTTTATATTAAATTACACTTCTTTCTTGGGAGAGAATGCCTTTGGTGTTAAGGTTAAGAAAAATGTTTAAATATCTCCTTTTCCTTAAAAAGTAGGATGCAGCCTGAACCTCTCTGGGCACTTCTGCAGCGAGGAGCAGCAGTCCTGAGTGCCGTTCATGCGTTCACGCCTTGCTCGGAATCATGGCACATGCCCACCTCACACAATGGGTGCCAAGGATACCAGCACTGCTCTTGCTCTCATCAAGGATGACAGTTACACCCGACATTCCAAGCGCCATGCTTTCTCCGAGGCATTTTGAATGTATTGTTTACTATATCCTTCATATTCATTTTATCAAGGAAGGTCGGTTTTACTGTCCCTATGTTAAAATTGAGGGAATCACACGCCCAGTGAGGTTAAATCGTTTCCTGACGTGCCCTGGCGTCAAGGAAAAGAAGTGCGTGATGTGCGCCCAGCACTCTCTCCTGAAACCTGCGGTTTTAGCCACTGCATGTACTTCCCTGCCATTACAAAAACCTTTTTACACTTGATACTGATCACAATATTCAGGCATGAAAGCATTTTCAACATGACGTTATGGCAGGCACACGGAAAAATCCAGAGTATACCCAGGGTCTAGTTGTCAAAAAATTATCTATACTAAATCTTTTCAGTCATTCCCCTCATAAAAATGAATTCTGACGGTAGAACTTTTGCTGAGATGTCAAATGCACTCAGTAGGAACAGCAGTGGTACTAACTGTGTTTTTGCACCCTAAAACACTGAGAAGGAATCCGGCAAAACACTTTCTTGCTCACCACCACGGGGCGCCTTTGATTAAATTTCAGCGGTTCGGTGAATTAACACTTTTTTCATCAAGGCAGAATTCTTAATCCGTTATGTTTTATTCACTTTGGGAAATCTACCTTTGTCAAAAATGGAACAGATTATTTTGGTGTCCGAAATTCACCTGACAAATGTCATTGTTGACATTTTTTCTTTTGGCATTTATAAAGAATAATTTCTATGGGTGTTTCATGTAACGGGATCTCTTCTGACTCCAGGATTTCATAGAATGAGAAATGGATTGTTAGGGCAATCTGAAGCTTTTACGAAAACTTTAATTCACTGAAGAGTCAAAACAATTGTGGGTTACTTAAAGAAAGGAAAGTGTCCTCAATCACCTTTTCCGTAGAGCAGGGAAAGAAATTCACACAACTCAATTCCTATTCTCCTCTGTAATTCATAAGTTTTGCATCAAAAGCGGTTTATTCGTTTTCTCTTCATTTCTAAGTCTTACAGAGTAATTATTTAGTTAAAATAATCTTTGTTAAGATCTAAAAGAAACAGATAAATTAGAAAATGATGGATAAGGGAGAGACACGGTGACAGAGTTAGCCTTAGAAACCATTATAATCCTCCTTTGTACAGTTAACAATTTAAATCTTTTGCGGTAACACATTCATTTCTAAGAACACTATAGGGAGATGGAGGAAAAGTTTTTTTCTAGAATCACATACACCAGCATAAAACTTCTGTATTATAGGACAAATCCTGCTTAGGGCATACATAGGTAATCATCGAGATCTGGTATCTCTCTGGGAGAAACTCAAAACGAATTCACTGCGACATGACCTTATTTATAGTCCCAAGAAGTATGTCGATCCATAGGAAAAACGTCCTAGCAAAATAAACCTTGTAAAACAATTTTTATATTAAATTACACTTCTTTCTTGGGAGAGAATGCCTTTGGTGGGAAGGTTAAGAAAAATGTTTAAATATCTCCTTTTCCTTAAAAAGTAGGATGCAGCCTGAACCTCTCTGGGCACTTCTGCAGCGAGGAGCAGCAGTCCTGAGTGCCGTTCATGCGTTCCCGCCTTGCTCGGAATCATGGCACATGCCCACCTCACACAATGGGTGCCAAGGATACCAGCACTGCTCTTGCTCTCATCACGGATGACAGTTACACCCGACATTCCAAGCGCCATGCTTTCTCCGAGGCATTTTGAATGTATTGTTTACTATATCCTTCATATTCATTTTATCAAGGAAGGTCGGTTTTACTGTCCCTATGTTAAAATTGAGGGAATCACACGCCCAGTGAGGTTAAATCGTTTCCTGACGTGCCCTGGCGTTAAGGAAAATAAGTGGGTGATGTGCGCCCAGCACTCTCTCCTGAAACCTGCGGTTTTAGCCACTGCATGTACTTCCCTGCCATTACAAAAACCTTTTTACACTTGATACTGATCACAATATTCAGGCATGAAAGCATTTTCAACATGACGTTATGGCAGGGACACGGAAAAATCCAAAGTATACCCAGGGTCTAGTTGTCAAAAAATTATCTATACTAAATCTTTTCAGTCATTCCCCTCTTAAAAATGAATTCTGACGGTAGAACTTTTGCTGAGATGTCAAATGCACTCAGTAGGAACAGCAGTGGTACTAACTGTGTTTTTGCACCCTAAAACACTGAGAAGGAATCCGGCAAAACACTTTCTTGCTCACCACCACGGGGCGCCTTTGATTAAATTTCAGCGGTTCGGTGAATTAACACTTTTTTCATCAAGGCAGAATTCTTAATCCGTTATGTTTTATTCACTTTGGGAAATCTACCTTTGTCAAAAATGGAACAGATTATTTTGGTGTCCGAAATTCACCTGACAAATGTCATTGTTGACATTTTTTCTTTTGGCATTTATAAAGAATAATTTCTATGGGTGTTTCATGTAACGGGATCTCTTCTGACTCCAGGATTTCATAGAATGAGAAATGGATTGTTAGGGCAATCTGAAGCTTTTACGAAAACTTTAATTCACTGAAGAGTCAAAACAATTGTGGGTTACTTAAAGAAAGGAAAGTGTCCTCAATCACCTTTTCCGTAGAGCAGGGAAAGAAATTCACACAACTCAATTCCTATTCTCCTCTGTAATTCATAAGTTTTGCATCAAAAGCGGTTTATTCGTTTTCTCTTCATTTCTAAGTCTTACAGAGTAATGATTTAGTTAAAATAATCTTTGTTAAGATCTAAAAGAAACAGATAAATTAGAAAATGATGGATAAGGGAGAGACACGGTGACAGAGTTAGCCTTAGAAACCATTATAATCCTCCTTTGTACAGTTAACAATTTAAATCTTTTGCGGTAACACATTCATTTCTAAGAACACTATAGGGAGATGGAGGAAAAGTTTTTTTCTAGAATCACATACACCAGCATAAAACTTCTGTATTATAGGACAAATCCTGCTTAGGGCATACATAGGTAATCATCGAGATCTGGTATCTCTCTGGGAGAAACTCAAAACGAATTCACTGCGACATGACCTTATTTATAGTCCCAAGAAGTATGTCGATCCATAGGAAAAACGTCCTAGCAAAATAAACCTTGTAAAACAATTTTTATATTAAATTACACTTCTTTCTTGGGAGAGAATGCCTTTGGTGGGAAGGTTAAGAAAAATGTTTAAATATCTCCTTTTCCTTAAAAAGTAGGATGCAGCCTGAACCTCTCTGGGCACTTCTGCAGCGAGGAGCAGCAGTCCTGAGTGCCGTTCATGCGTTCGCGCCTTGCTCGGAATCATGGCACATGCCCACCTCACACAATGGGTGCCAAGGATACCAGCACTGCTCTTGCTCTCATCACGGATGACAGTTACACCCGACATTCCAAGCGCCATGCTTTCTCCGAGGCATTTTGAATGTATTGTTTACTATATCCTTCATATTCATTTTATCAAGGAAGGTCGGTTTTACTGTCCCTATGTTAAAATTGAGGGAATCACACGCCCAGTGAGGTTAAATCGTTTCCTGACGTGCCCTGGCGTCAAGGAAAAGAAGTGCGTGATGTGCGCCCAGCACTCTCTCCTGAAACCTGCGGTTTTAGCCACTGCCTGTACTTCCCTGCCATTACAAAAACCTTTTTACACTTGATACTGATCACAATATTCAGGCATGAAAGCATTTTCAACATGACGTTATGGCAGGCACACGGAAAAATCCAGAGTATACCCAGGGTCTAGTTGTCAAAAAATTATCTATACTAAATCTTTTCAGTCATTCCCCTCATAAAAATGAATTCTGACGGTAGAACTTTTGCTGAGATGTCAAATGCACTCAGTAGGAACAGCAGTGGTACTAACTGTGTTTTTGCACCCTAAAACACTGAGAAGGAATCCAGCAAAACACTTTCTTGCTCACCACCACGGGGCGCCTTTGATTAAATTTCAGCGGTTCGGTGAATTAACACTTTTTTCATCAAGGCAGAATTCTTAATCCGTTATGTTTTATTCACTTTGGGAAATCTACCTTTGTCAAAAATGGAACAGATTATTTTGGTGTCCGAAATTCACCTGACAAATGTCATTGTTGACATTTTTTCTTTTGGCATTTATAAAGAATAATTTCTATGGGTGTTTCATGTAACGGGATCTCTTCTGACTCCAGGATTTCATACAATGAGAAATGGATTGTTAGGGCAATCTGAAGCTTTTACGAAAACTTTAATTCACTGAAGAGTCAAAACAATTGTGGGTTACTTAAAGAAAGGAAAGTGTCCTCAATCACCTTTTCCGTAGAGCAGGGAAAGAAATTCACACCACTCAATTCCTATTCTCCTCTGTAATTCATAAGTTTTGCATCAAAAGCGGTTTATTCGTTTTCTCTTCATTTCTAAGTCTTACAGAGTAATTATTTAGTTAAAATAATCTTTGTTAAGATCTAAAAGAAACAGATAAATTAGAAAATGATGAATAAGGGAGAGACACGGTGACAGAGTTAGCCTTAGAAACCATTATAATCCTCCTTTGTACAGTTAACAATTTAAATCTTTTGCGGTAACACATTCATTTCTAAGAACACTATAGGGAGATGGAGGAAAAGTTTTTTTCTAGAATCACATACACCAGCATAAAACTTCTGTATTATAGGACAAATCCTGCTTAGGGCATACATAGGTAATCATCGAGATCTGGTATCTCTCTGGGAGAAACTCAAAACGAATTCACTGCGACATGACCTTATTTATAGTCCCAAGAAGTATGTCGATCCATAGGAAAAACGTCCTAGCAAAATAAACCTTGTAAAACAATTTTTATATTAAATTACACTTCTTTCTTGGGAGAGAATGCCTTTGGTGTTAAGGTTAAGAAAAATGTTTAAATATCTCCTTTTCCTTAAAAAGTAGGATGCAGCCTGAACCTCTCTGGGCACTTCTGCAGCGAGGAGCAGCAGTCCTGAGTGCCGTTCATGCGTTCACGCCTTGCTCGGAATCATGGCACATGCCCACCTCACACAATGGGTGCCAAGGATACCAGCACTGCTCTTGCTCTCATCAAGGATGACAGTTACACCCGACATTCCAAGCGCCATGCTTTCTCCGAGGCATTTTGAATGTATTGTTTACTATATCCTTCATATTCATTTTATCAAGGAAGGTCGGTTTTACTGTCCCTATGTTAAAATTGAGGGAATCACACGCCCAGTGAGGTTAAATCGTTTCCTGACGTGCCCTGGCGTCAAGGAAAAGAAGTGCGTGATGTGCGCCCAGCACTCTCTCCTGAAACCTGCGGTTTTAGCCACTGCATGTACTTCCCTGCCATTACAAAAACCTTTTTACACTTGATACTGATCACAATATTCAGGCATGAAAGCATTTTCCACATGACGTTATGGCAGGCACACGGAAAAATCCAGAGTATACCCAGGGTCTAGTTGTCAAAAAATTATCTATACTAAATCTTTTCAGTCATTCCCCTCATAAAAATGAATTCTGACGGTAGAACTTTTGCTGAGATGTCAAATGCACTCAGTAGGAACAGCAGTGGTACTAACTGTGTTTTTGCACCCTAAAACACTGAGAAGGAATCCGGCAAAACACTTTCTTGCTCACCACCACGGGGCGCCTTTGATTAAATTTCAGCGGTTCGGTGAATTAACACTTTTTTCATCAAGGCAGAATTCTTAATCCGTTATGTTTTATTCACTTTGGGAAATCTACCTTTGTCAAAAATGGAACAGATTATTTTGGTGTCCGAAATTCACCTGACAAATGTCATTGTTGACATTTTTTCTTTTGGCATTTATAAAGAATAATTTCTATGGGTGTTTCATGTAACGGGATCTCTTCTGACTCCAGGATTTCATAGAATGAGAAATGGATTGTTAGGGCAATCTGAAGCTTTTACGAAAACTTTAATTCACTGAAGAGTCAAAACAATTGTGGGTTACTTAAAGAAAGGAAAGTGTCCTCAATCACCTTTTCCGTAGAGCAGGGAAAGAAATTCACACAACTCAATTCCTATTCTCCTCTGTAATTCATAAGTTTTGCATCAAAAGCGGTTTATTCGTTTTCTCTTCATTTCTAAGTCTTACAGAGTAATTATTTAGTTAAAATAATCTTTGTTAAGATCTAAAAGAAACAGATAAATTAGAAAATGATGAATAAGGGAGAGACACGGTGACAGAGTTAGCCTTAGAAACCATTATAATCCTCCTTTGTACAGTTAACAATTTAAATCTTTTGCGGTAACACATTCATTTCTAAGAACACTATAGGGAGATGGAGGAAAAGTTTTTTTCTAGAATCACATACACCAGCATAAAACTTCTGTATTATAGGACAAATCCTGCTTAGGGCATACATAGGTAATCATCGAGATCTGGTATCTCTCTGGGAGAAACTCAAAACGAATTCACTGCGACATGACCTTATTTATAGTCCCAAGAAGTATGTCGATCCATAGGAAAAACGTCCTAGCAAAATAAACCTTGTAAAACAATTTTTATATTAAATTACACTTCTTTCTTGGGAGAGAATGCCTTTGGTGTTAAGGTTAAGAAAAATGTTTAAATATCTCCTTTTCCTTAAAAAGTAGGATGCAGCCTGAACCTCTCTGGGCACTTCTGCAGCGAGGAGCAGCAGTCCTGAGTGCCGTTCATGCGTTCACGCCTTGCTCGGAATCATGGCACATGCCCACCTCACACAATGGGTGCCAAGGATACCAGCACTGCTCTTGCTCTCATCAAGGATGACAGTTACACCCGACATTCCAAGCGCCATGCTTTCTCCGAGGCATTTTGAATGTATTGTTTACTATATCCTTCATATTCATTTTATCAAGGAAGGTCGGTTTTACTGTCCCTATGTTAAAATTGAGGGAATCACACGCCCAGTGAGGTTAAATCGTTTCCTGACGTGCCCTGGCGTCAAGGAAAAGAAGTGCGTGATGTGCGCCCAGCACTCTCTCCTGAAACCTGCGGTTTTAGCCACTGCATGTACTTCCCTGCCATTACAAAAACCTTTTTACACTTGATACTGATCACAATATTCAGGCATGAAAGCATTTTCCACATGACGTTATGGCAGGCACACGGAAAAATCCAGAGTATACCCAGGGTCTAGTTGTCAAAAAATTATCTATACTAAATCTTTTCAGTCATTCCCCTCATAAAAATGAATTCTGACGGTAGAACTTTTGCTGAGATGTCAAATGCACTCAGTAGGAACAGCAGTGGTACTAACTGTGTTTTTGCACCCTAAAACACTGAGAAGGAATCCGGCAAAACACTTTCTTGCTCACCACCACGGGGCGCCTTTGATTAAATTTCAGCGGTTCGGTGAATTAACACTTTTTTCATCAAGGCAGAATTCTTAATCCGTTATGTTTTATTCACTTTGGGAAATCTACCTTTGTCAAAAATGGAACAGATTATTTTGGTGTCCGAAATTCACCTGACAAATGTCATTGTTGACATTTTTTCTTTTGGCATTTATAAAGAATAATTTCTATGGGTGTTTCATGTAACGGGATCTCTTCTGACTCCAGGATTTCATAGAATGAGAAATGGATTGTTAGGGCAATCTGAAGCTTTTACGAAAACTTTAATTCACTGAAGAGTCAAAACAATTGTGGGTTACTTAAAGAAAGGAAAGTGTCCTCAATCACCTTTTCCGTAGAGCAGGGAAAGAAATTCACACAACTCAATTCCTATTCTCCTCTGTAATTCATAAGTTTTGCATCAAAAGCGGTTTATTCGTTTTCTCTTCATTTCTAAGTCTTACAGAGTAATTATTTAGTTAAAATAATCTTTGTTAAGATCTAAAAGAAACAGATAAATTAGAAAATGATGGATAAGGGAGAGACACGGTGACAGAGTTAGCCTTAGAAACCATTATAATCCTCCTTTGTACAGTTAACAATTTAAATCTTTTGCGGTAACACATTCATTTCTAAGAACACTATAGGGAGATGGAGGAAAAGTTTTTTTCTAGAATCACATACACCAGCATAAAACTTCTGTATTATAGGACAAATCCTGCTTAGGGCATACATAGGTAATCATCGAGATCTGGTATCTCTCTGGGAGAAACTCAAAACGAATTCACTGCGACATGACCTTATTTATAGTCCCAAGAAGTATGTCGATCCATAGGAAAAACGTCCTAGCAAAATAAACCTTGTAAAACAATTTTTATATTAAATTACACTTCTTTCTTGGGAGAGAATGCCTTTGGTGGGAAGGTTAAGAAAAATGTTTAAATATCTCCTTTTCCTTAAAAAGTAGGATGCAGCCTGAACCTCTCTGGGCACTTCTGCAGCGAGGAGCAGCAGTCCTGAGTGCCGTTCATGCGTTCGCGCCTTGCTCGGAATCATGGCACATGCCCACCTCACACAATGGGTGCCAAGGATACCAGCACTGCTCTTGCTCTCATCACGGATGACAGTTACACCCGACATTCCAAGCGCCATGCTTTCTCCGAGGCATTTTGAATGTATTGTTTACTATATCCTTCATATTCATTTTATCAAGGAAGGTCGGTTTTACTGTCCCTATGTTAAAATTGAGGGAATCACACGCCCAGTGAGGTTAAATCGTTTCCTGACGTGCCCTGGCGTCAAGGAAAAGAAGTGCGTGATGTGCGCCCAGCACTCTCTCCTGAAACCTGCGGTTTTAGCCACTGCATGTACTTCCCTGCCATTACAAAAACCTTTTTACACTTGATACTGATCACAATATTCAGGCATGAAAGCATTTTCAACATGACGTTATGGCAGGCACACGGAAAAATCCAGAGTATACCCAGGGTCTAGTTGTCAAAAAATTATCTATACTAAATCTTTTCAGTCATTCCCCTCTTAAAAATGAATTCTGACGGTAGAACTTTTGCTGAGATGTCAAATGCACTCAGTAAGAACAGCAGTGGTACTAACTGTGTTTTTGCACCCTAAAACACTGAGAAGGAATCCGGCAAAACACTTTCTTGCTCACCACCACGGGGCTCCTTTGATTAAATTTCAGCGGTTCGGTGAATTAACACTTTTTTCATCAAGGCAGAATTCTTAATCCGTTATGTTTTATTCACTTTGGGAAATCTACCTTTGTCAAAAATGGAACAGATTATTTTGGTGTCCGAAATTCACCTGACAAATGTCATTGTTGACATTTTTTCTTTTGGCATTTATAAAGAATAATTTCTATGGGTGTTTCATGTAACGGGATCTCTTCTGACTCCAGGATTTCATAGAATGAGAAATGGATTGTTAGGGCAATCTGAAGCTTTTACGAAAACTTTAATTCACTGAAGAGTCAAAACAATTGTGGGTTACTTAAAGAAAGGAAAGTGTCCTCAATCACCTTTTCCGTAGAGCAGGGAAAGAAATTCACACAACTCAATTCCTATTCTCCTCTGTAATTCATAAGTTTTGCATCAAAAGCGGTTTATTCGTTTTCTCTTCATTTCTAAGTCTTACAGAGTAATGATTTAGTTAAAATAATCTTTGTTAAGATCTAAAAGAAACAGATAAATTAGAAAATGATGGATAAGGGAGAGACACGGTGACAGAGTTAGCCTTAGAAACCATTATAATCCTCCTTTGTACAGTTAACAATTTAAATCTTTTGCGGTAACACATTCATTTCTAAGAACACTATAGGGAGATGGAGGAAAAGTTTTTTTCTAGAATCACATACACCAGCATAAAACTTCTGTATTATAGGACAAATCCTGCTTAGGGCATACATAGGTAATCATCGAGATCTGGTATCTCTCTGGGAGAAACTCAAAACGAATTCACTGCGACATGACCTTATTTATAGTCCCAAGAAGTATGTCGATCCATAGGAAAAACGTCCTAGCAAAATAAACCTTGTAAAACAATTTTTATATTAAATTACACTTCTTTCTTGGGAGAGAATGCCTTTGGTGGGAAGGTTAAGAAAAATGTTTAAATATCTCCTTTTCCTTAAAAAGTAGGATGCAGCCTGAACCTCTCTGGGCACTTCTGCAGCGAGGAGCAGCAGTCCTGAGTGCCGTTCATGCGTTCGCGCCTTGCTCGGAATCATGGCACATGCCCACCTCACACAATGGGTGCCAAGGATACCAGCACTGCTCTTGCTCTCATCACGGATGACAGTTACACCCGACATTCCAAGCGCCATGCTTTCTCCGAGGCATTTTGAATGTATTGTTTACTATATCCTTCATATTCATTTTATCAAGGAAGGTCGGTTTTACTGTCCCTATGTTAAAATTGAGGGAATCACACGCCCAGTGAGGTTAAATCGTTTCCTGACGTGCCCTGGCGTCAAGGAAAAGAAGTGCGTGATGTGCGCCCAGCACTCTCTCCTGAAACCTGCGGTTTTAGCCACTGCCTGTACTTCCCTGCCATTACAAAAACCTTTTTACACTTGATACTGATCACAATATTCAGGCATGAAAGCATTTTCAACATGACGTTATGGCAGGCACACGGAAAAATCCAGAGTATACCCAGGGTCTAGTTGTCAAAAAATTATCTATACTAAATCTTTTCAGTCATTCCCCTCATAAAAATGAATTCTGACGGTAGAACTTTTGCTGAGATGTCAAATGCACTCAGTAGGAACAGCAGTGGTACTAACTGTGTTTTTGCACCCTAAAACACTGAGAAGGAATCCAGCAAAACACTTTCTTGCTCACCACCACGGGGCGCCTTTGATTAAATTTCAGCGGTTCGGTGAATTAACACTTTTTTCATCAAGGCAGAATTCTTAATCCGTTATGTTTTATTCACTTTGGGAAATCTACCTTTGTCAAAAATGGAACAGATTATTTTGGTGTCCGAAATTCACCTGACAAATGTCATTGTTGACATTTTTTCTTTTGGCATTTATAAAGAATAATTTCTATGGGTGTTTCATGTAACGGGATCTCTTCTGACTCCAGGATTTCATAAAATGAGAAATGGATTGTTAGGGCAATCTGAAGCTTTTACGAAAACTTTAATTCACTGAAGAGTCAAAACAATTGTGGGTTACTTAAAGAAAGGAAAGTGTCCTCAATCACCTTTTCCGTAGAGCAGGGAAAGAAATTCACACCACTCAATTCCTATTCTCCTCTGTAATTCATAAGTTTTGCATCAAAAGCGGTTTATTCGTTTTCTCTTCATTTCTAAGTCTTACAGAGTAATTATTTAGTTAAAATAATCTTTGTTAAGATCTAAAAGAAACAGATAAATTAGAAAATGATGAATAAGGGAGAGACACGGTGACAGAGTTAGCCTTAGAAACCATTATAATCCTCCTTTGTACAGTTAACAATTTAAATCTTTTGCGGTAACACATTCATTTCTAAGAACACTATAGGGAGATGGAGGAAAAGTTTTTTTCTAGAATCACATACACCAGCATAAAACTTCTGTATTATAGGACAAATCCTGCTTAGGGCATACATAGGTAATCATCGAGATCTGGTATCTCTCTGGGAGAAACTCAAAACGAATTCACTGCGACATGACCTTATTTATAGTCCCAAGAAGTATGTCGATCCATAGGAAAAACGTCCTAGCAAAATAAACCTTGTAAAACAATTTTTATATTAAATTACACTTCTTTCTTGGGAGAGAATGCCTTTGGTGTTAAGGTTAAGAAAAATGTTTAAATATCTCCTTTTCCTTAAAAAGTAGGATGCAGCCTGAACCTCTCTGGGCACTTCTGCAGCGAGGAGCAGCAGTCCTGAGTGCCGTTCATGCGTTCACGCCTTGCTCGGAATCATGGCACATGCCCACCTCACACAATGGGTGCCAAGGATACCAGCACTGCTCTTGCTCTCATCAAGGATGACAGTTACACCCGACATTCCAAGCGCCATGCTTTCTCCGAGGCATTTTGAATGTATTGTTTACTATATCCTTCATATTCATTTTATCAAGGAAGGTCGGTTTTACTGTCCCTATGTTAAAATTGAGGGAATCACACGCCCAGTGAGGTTAAATCGTTTCCTGACGTGCCCTGGCGTCAAGGAAAAGAAGTGCGTGATGTGCGCCCAGCACTCTCTCCTGAAACCTGCGGTTTTAGCCACTGCATGTACTTCCCTGCCATTACAAAAACCTTTTTACACTTGATACTGATCACAATATTCAGGCATGAAAGCATTTTCCACATGACGTTATGGCAGGCACACGGAAAAATCCAGAGTATACCCAGGGTCTAGTTGTCAAAAAATTATCTATACTAAATCTTTTCAGTCATTCCCCTCATAAAAATGAATTCTGACGGTAGAACTTTTGCTGAGATGTCAAATGCACTCAGTAGGAACAGCAGTGGTACTAACTGTGTTTTTGCACCCTAAAACACTGAGAAGGAATCCGGCAAAACACTTTCTTGCTCACCACCACGGGGCGCCTTTGATTAAATTTCAGCGGTTCGGTGAATTAACACTTTTTTCATCAAGGCAGAATTCTTAATCCGTTATGTTTTATTCACTTTGGGAAATCTACCTTTGTCAAAAATGGAACAGATTATTTTGGTGTCCGAAATTCACCTGACAAATGTCATTGTTGACATTTTTTCTTTTGGCATTTATAAAGAATAATTTCTATGGGTGTTTCATGTAACGGGATCTCTTCTGACTCCAGGATTTCATAGAATGAGAAATGGATTGTTAGGGCAATCTGAAGCTTTTACGAAAACTTTAATTCACTGAAGAGTCAAAACAATTGTGGGTTACTTAAAGAAAGGAAAGTGTCCTCAATCACCTTTTCCGTAGAGCAGGGAAAGAAATTCACACAACTCAATTCCTATTCTCCTCTGTAATTCATAAGTTTTGCATCAAAAGCGGTTTATTCGTTTTCTCTTCATTTCTAAGTCTTACAGAGTAATTATTTAGTTAAAATAATCTTTGTTAAGATCTAAAAGAAACAGATAAATTAGAAAATGATGAATAAGGGAGAGACACGGTGACAGAGTTAGCCTTAGAAACCATTATAATCCTCCTTTGTACAGTTAACAATTTAAATCTTTTGCGGTAACACATTCATTTCTAAGAACACTATAGGGAGATGGAGGAAAAGTTTTTTTCTAGAATCACATACACCAGCATAAAACTTCTGTATTATAGGACAAATCCTGCTTAGGGCATACATAGGTAATCATCGAGATCTGGTATCTCTCTGGGAGAAACTCAAAACGAATTCACTGCGACATGACCTTATTTATAGTCCCAAGAAGTATGTCGATCCATAGGAAAAACGTCCTAGCAAAATAAACCTTGTAAAACAATTTTTATATTAAATTACACTTCTTTCTTGGGAGAGAATGCCTTTGGTGTTAAGGTTAAGAAAAATGTTTAAATATCTCCTTTTCCTTAAAAAGTAGGATGCAGCCTGAACCTCTCTGGGCACTTCTGCAGCGAGGAGCAGCAGTCCTGAGTGCCGTTCATGCGTTCACGCCTTGCTCGGAATCATGGCACATGCCCACCTCACACAATGGGTGCCAAGGATACCAGCACTGCTCTTGCTCTCATCAAGGATGACAGTTACACCCGACATTCCAAGCGCCATGCTTTCTCCGAGGCATTTTGAATGTATTGTTTACTATATCCTTCATATTCATTTTATCAAGGAAGGTCGGTTTTACTGTCCCTATGTTAAAATTGAGGGAATCACACGCCCAGTGAGGTTAAATCGTTTCCTGACGTGCCCTGGCGTCAAGGAAAAGAAGTGCGTGATGTGCGCCCAGCACTCTCTCCTGAAACCTGCGGTTTTAGCCACTGCATGTACTTCCCTGCCATTACAAAAACCTTTTTACACTTGATACTGATCACAATATTCAGGCATGAAAGCATTTTCCACATGACGTTATGGCAGGCACACGGAAAAATCCAGAGTATACCCAGGGTCTAGTTGTCAAAAAATTATCTATACTAAATCTTTTCAGTCATTCCCCTCATAAAAATGAATTCTGACGGTAGAACTTTTGCTGAGATGTCAAATGCACTCAGTAGGAACAGCAGTGGTACTAACTGTGTTTTTGCACCCTAAAACACTGAGAAGGAATCCGGCAAAACACTTTCTTGCTCACCACCACGGGGCGCCTTTGATTAAATTTCAGCGGTTCGGTGAATTAACACTTTTTTCATCAAGGCAGAATTCTTAATCCGTTATGTTTTATTCACTTTGGGAAATCTACCTTTGTCAAAAATGGAACAGATTATTTTGGTGTCCGAAATTCACCTGACAAATGTCATTGTTGACATTTTTTCTTTTGGCATTTATAAAGAATAATTTCTATGGGTGTTTCATGTAACGGGATCTCTTCTGACTCCAGGATTTCATAGAATGAGAAATGGATTGTTAGGGCAATCTGAAGCTTTTACGAAAACTTTAATTCACTGAAGAGTCAAAACAATTGTGGGTTACTTAAAGAAAGGAAAGTGTCCTCAATCACCTTTTCCGTAGAGCAGGGAAAGAAATTCACACAACTCAATTCCTATTCTCCTCTGTAATTCATAAGTTTTGCATCAAAAGCGGTTTATTCGTTTTCTCTTCATTTCTAAGTCTTACAGAGTAATTATTTAGTTAAAATAATCTTTGTTAAGATCTAAAAGAAACAGATAAATTAGAAAATGATGAATAAGGGAGAGACACGGTGACAGAGTTAGCCTTAGAAACCATTATAATCCTCCTTTGTACAGTTAACAATTTAAATCTTTTGCGGTAACACATTCATTTCTAAGAACACTATAGGGAGATGGAGGAAAAGTTTTTTTCTAGAATCACATACACCAGCATAAAACTTCTGTATTATAGGACAAATCCTGCTTAGGGCATACATAGGTAATCATCGAGATCTGGTATCTCTCTGGGAGAAACTCAAAACGAATTCACTGCGACATGACCTTATTTATAGTCCCAAGAAGTATGTCGATCCATAGGAAAAACGTCCTAGCAAAATAAACCTTGTAAAACAATTTTTATATTAAATTACACTTCTTTCTTGGGAGAGAATGCCTTTGGTGTTAAGGTTAAGAAAAATGTTTAAATATCTCCTTTTCCTTAAAAAGTAGGATGCAGCCTGAACCTCTCTGGGCACTTCTGCAGCGAGGAGCAGCAGTCCTGAGTGCCGTTCATGCGTTCACGCCTTGCTCGGAATCATGGCACATGCCCACCTCACACAATGGGTGCCAAGGATACCAGCACTGCTCTTGCTCTCATCAAGGATGACAGTTACACCCGACATTCCAAGCGCCATGCTTTCTCCGAGGCATTTTGAATGTATTGTTTACTATATCCTTCATATTCATTTTATCAAGGAAGGTCGGTTTTACTGTCCCTATGTTAAAATTGAGGGAATCACACGCCCAGTGAGGTTAAATCGTTTCCTGACGTGCCCTGGCGTCAAGGAAAAGAAGTGCGTGATGTGCGCCCAGCACTCTCTCCTGAAACCTGCGGTTTTAGCCACTGCATGTACTTCCCTGCCATTACAAAAACCTTTTTACACTTGATACTGATCACAATATTCAGGCATGAAAGCATTTTCCACATGACGTTATGGCAGGCACACGGAAAAATCCAGAGTATACCCAGGGTCTAGTTGTCAAAAAATTATCTATACTAAATCTTTTCAGTCATTCCCCTCATAAAAATGAATTCTGACGGTAGAACTTTTGCTGAGATGTCAAATGCACTCAGTAGGAACAGCAGTGGTACTAACTGTGTTTTTGCACCCTAAAACACTGAGAAGGAATCCGGCAAAACACTTTCTTGCTCACCACCACGGGGCGCCTTTGATTAAATTTCAGCGGTTCGGTGAATTAACACTTTTTTCATCAAGGCAGAATTCTTAATCCGTTATGTTTTATTCACTTTGGGAAATCTACCTTTGTCAAAAATGGAACAGATTATTTTGGTGTCCGAAATTCACCTGACAAATGTCATTGTTGACATTTTTTCTTTTGGCATTTATAAAGAATAATTTCTATGGGTGTTTCATGTAACGGGATCTCTTCTGACTCCAGGATTTCATAGAATGAGAAATGGATTGTTAGGGCAATCTGAAGCTTTTACGAAAACTTTAATTCACTGAAGAGTCAAAACAATTGTGGGTTACTTAAAGAAAGGAAAGTGTCCTCAATCACCTTTTCCGTAGAGCAGGGAAAGAAATTCACACAACTCAATTCCTATTCTCCTCTGTAATTCATAAGTTTTGCATCAAAAGCGGTTTATTCGTTTTCTCTTCATTTCTAAGTCTTACAGAGTAATTATTTAGTTAAAATAATCTTTGTTAAGATCTAAAAGAAACAGATAAATTAGAAAATGATGGATAAGGGAGAGACACGGTGACAGAGTTAGCCTTAGAAACCATTATAATCCTCCTTTGTACAGTTAACAATTTAAATCTTTTGCGGTAACACATTCATTTCTAAGAACACTATAGGGAGATGGAGGAAAAGTTTTTTTCTAGAATCACATACACCAGCATAAAACTTCTGTATTATAGGACAAATCCTGCTTAGGGCATACATAGGTAATCATCGAGATCTGGTATCTCTCTGGGAGAAACTCAAAACGAATTCACTGCGACATGACCTTATTTATAGTCCCAAGAAGTATGTCGATCCATAGGAAAAACGTCCTAGCAAAATAAACCTTGTAAAACAATTTTTATATTAAATTACACTTCTTTCTTGGGAGAGAATGCCTTTGGTGGGAAGGTTAAGAAAAATGTTTAAATATCTCCTTTTCCTTAAAAAGTAGGATGCAGCCTGAACCTCTCTGGGCACTTCTGCAGCGAGGAGCAGCAGTCCTGAGTGCCGTTCATGCGTTCGCGCCTTGCTCGGAATCATGGCACATGCCCACCTCACACAATGGGTGCCAAGGATACCAGCACTGCTCTTGCTCTCATCACGGATGACAGTTACACCCGACATTCCAAGCGCCATGCTTTCTCCGAGGCATTTTGAATGTATTGTTTACTATATCCTTCATATTCATTTTATCAAGGAAGGTCGGTTTTACTGTCCCTATGTTAAAATTGAGGGAATCACACGCCCAGTGAGGTTAAATCGTTTCCTGACGTGCCCTGGCGTCAAGGAAAAGAAGTGCGTGATGTGCGCCCAGCACTCTCTCCTGAAACCTGCGGTTTTAGCCACTGCATGTACTTCCCTGCCATTACAAAAACATTTTTACACTTGATACTGATCACAATATTCAGGCATGAAAGCATTTTCAACATGACGTTATGGCAGGCACACGGAAAAATCCAGAGTATACCCAGGGTCTAGTTGTCAAAAAATTATCTATACTAAATCTTTTCAGTCATTCCCCTCTTAAAAATGAATTCTGACGGTAGAACTTTTGCTGAGATGTCAAATGCACTCAGTAGGAACAGCAGTGGTACTAACTGTGTTTTTGCACCCTAAAACACTGAGAAGGAATCCGGCAAAACACTTTCTTGCTCACCACCACGGGGCGCCTTTGATTAAATTTCAGCGGTTCGGTGAATTAACACTTTTTTCATCAAGGCAGAATTCTTAATCCGTTATGTTTTATTCACTTTGGGAAATCTACCTTTGTCAAAAATGGAACAGATTATTTTGGTGTCCGAAATTCACCTGACAAATGTCATTGTTGACATTTTTTCTTTTGGCATTTATAAAGAATAATTTCTATGGGTGTTTCATGTAACGGGATCTCTTCTGACTCCAGGATTTCATAGAATGAGAAATGGATTGTTAGGGCAATCTGAAGCTTTTACGAAAACTTTAATTCACTGAAGAGTCAAAACAATTGTGGGTTACTTAAAGAAAGGAAAGTGTCCTCAATCACCTTTTCCGTAGAGCAGGGAAAGAAATTCACACAACTCAATTCCTATTCTCCTCTGTAATTCATATGTTTTGCATCAAAAGCGGTTTATTCGTTTTCTCTTCATTTCTAAGTCTTACAGAGTAATTATTTAGTTAAAATAATCTTTGTTAAGATCTAAAAGAAACAGATAAATTAGAAAAAGATGAATAAGGGAGAGACACGGTGACAGAGTTAGCCTTAGAAACCATTATAATCCTCCTTTGTACAGTTAACAATTTAAATCTTTTGCGGTAACACATTCATTTCTAAGAACACTATAGGGAGATGGAGGAAAAGTTTTTTTCTAGAATCACATACACCAGCATAAAACTTCTGTATTATAGGACAAATCCTGCTTAGGGCATACATAGGTAATCATCGAGATCTGGTATCTCTCTGGGAGAAACTCAAAACGAATTCACTGCGACATGACCTTATTTATAGTCCCAAGAAGTATGTCGATCCTTTGGAAAAACGTCCTAGCAAAATAAACCTTGTAAAACAATTTTTATATTAAATTACACTTCTTTCTTGGGAGAGAATGCCTTTGGTGGGAAGGTTAAGAAAAATGTTTAAATATCTCCTTTTCCTTAAAAAGTAGGATGCAGCCTGAACCTCTCTGGGCACTTCTGCAGCGAGGAGCAGCAGTCCTGAGTGCCGTTCATGCGTTCGCGCCTTGCTCGGAATCATGGCACATGCCCACCTCACACAATGGGTGCCAAGGATACCAGCACTGCTCTTGCTCTCATCACGGATGACAGTTACACCCGACATTCCAAGCGCCATGCTTTCTCCGAGGCATTTTGAATGTATTGTTTACTATATCCTTCATATTCATTTTATCAAGGAAGGTCGGTTTTACTGTCCCTATGTTAAAATTGAGGGAATCACACGCCCAGTGAGGTTAAATCGTTTCCTGACGTGCCCTGGCGTCAAGGAAAAGAAGTGCGTGATGTGCGCCCAGCACTCTCTCCTGAAACCTGCGGTTTTAGCCACTGCATGTACTTCCCTGCCATTACAAAAACCTTTTTACACTTGATACTGATCACAATATTCAGGCATGAAAGCATTTTCAACATGACGTTATGGCAGGCACACGGAAAAATCCAGAGTATACCCAGGGTCTAGTTGTCAAAAAATTATCTATACTAAATCTTTTCAGTCATTCCCCTCATAAAAATGAATTCTGACGGTAGAACTTTTGCTGAGATGTCAAATGCACTCAGTAGGAACAGCAGTGGTACTAACTGTGTTTTTGCACCCTAAAACACTGAGAAGGAATCCGGCAAAACACTTTCTTGCTCACCACCACGGGGCGCCTTTGATTAAATTTCAGCGGTTCGGTGAATTAACACTTTTTTCATCAAGGCAGAATTCTTAATCCGTTATGTTTTATTCACTTTGGGAAATCTACCTTTGTCAAAAATGGAACAGATTATTTTGGTGTCCGAAATTCACCTGACAAATGTCATTGTTGACATTTTTTCTTTTGGCATTTATAAAGAATAATTTCTATGGGTGTTTCATGTAACGGGATCTCTTCTGACTCCAGGATTTCATAGAATGAGAAATGGATTGTTAGGGCAATCTGAAGCTTTTACGAAAACTTTAATTCACTGAAGAGTCAAAACAATTGTGGGTTACTTAAAGAAAGGAAAGTGTCCTCAATCACCTTTTCCGTAGAGCAGGGAAAGAAATTCACACAACTCAATTCCTATTCTCCTCTGTAATTCATAAGTTTTGCATCAAAAGCGGTTTATTCGTTTTCTCTTCATTTCTAAGTCTTACAGAGTAATTATTTAGTTAAAATAATCTTTGTTAAGATCTAAAAGAAACAGATAAATTAGAAAATGATGAATAAGGGAGAGACACGGTGACAGAGTTAGCCTTAGAAACCATTATAATCCTCCTTTGTACAGTTAACAATTTAAATCTTTTGCGGTAACACATTCATTTCTAAGAACACTATAGGGAGATGGAGGAAAAGTTTTTTTCTAGAATCACATACACCAGCATAAAACTTCTGTATTATAGGACAAATCCTGCTTAGGGCATACATAGGTAATCATCGAGATCTGGTATCTCTCTGGGAGAAACTCAAAACGAATTCACTGCGACATGACCTTATTTATAGTCCCAAGAAGTATGTCGATCCATAGGAAAAACGTCCTAGCAAAATAAACCTTGTAAAACAATTTTTATATTAAATTACACTTCTTTCTTGGGAGAGAATGCCTTTGGTGGGAAGGTTAAGAAAAATGTTTAAATATCTCCTTTTCCTTAAAAAGTAGGATGCAGCCTGAACCTCTCTGGGCACTTCTGCAGCGAGGAGCAGCAGTCCTGAGTGCCGTTCATGCGTTCGCGCCTTGCTCGGAATCATGGCACATGCCCACCTCACACAATGGGTGCCAAGGATACCAGCACTGCTCTTGCTCTCATCACGGATGACAGTTACACCCGACATTCCAAGCGCCATGCTTTCTCCGAGGCATTTTGAATGTATTGTTTACTATATCCTTCATATTCATTTTATCAAGGAAGGTCGGTTTTACTGTCCCTATGTTAAAATTGAGGGAATCACACGCCCAGTGAGGTTAAATCGTTTCCTGACGTGCCCTGGCGTCAAGGAAAAGAAGTGCGTGATGTGCGCCCAGCACTCTCTCCTGAAACCTGCGGTTTTAGCCACTGCATGTACTTCCCTGCCATTACAAAAACCTTTTTACACTTGATACTGATCACAATATTCAGGCATGAAAGCATTTTCAACATGACGTTATGGCAGGCACACGGAAAAATCCAGAGTATACCCAGGCTCTAGTTGTCAAAAAATTATCTATACTAAATCTTTTCAGTCATTCCCCTCATAAAAATGAATTCTGACGGTAGAACTTTTGCTGAGATGTCAAATGCACTCAGTAGGAACAGCAGTGGTACTAACTGTGTTTTTGCACCCTAAAACACTGAGAAGGAATCCGGCAAAACACTTTCTTGCTCACCACCACGGGGCGCCTTTGATTAAATTTCAGCGGTTCGGTGAATTAACACTTTTTTCATCAAGGCAGAATTCTTAATCCGTTATGTTTTATTCACTTTGGGAAATCTACCTTTGTCAAAAATGGAACAGATTATTTTGGTGTCCGAAATTCACCTGACAAATGTCATTGTTGACATTTTTTCTTTTGGCATTTATAAAGAATAATTTCTATGGGTGTTTCATGTAACGGGATCTCTTCTGACTCCAGGATTTCATAGAATGAGAAATGGATTGTTAGGGCAATCTGAAGCTTTTACGAAAACTTTAATTCACTGAAGAGTCAAAACAATTGTGGGTTACTTAAAGAAAGGAAAGTGTCCTCAATCACCTTTTCCGTAGAGCAGGGAAAGAAATTCACACAACTCAATTCCTATTCTCCTCTGTAATTCATAAGTTTTGCATCAAAAGCGGTTTATTCGTTTTCTCTTCATTTCTAAGTCTTACAGAGTAATTATTTAGTTAAAATAATCTTTGTTAAGATCTAAAAGAAACAGATAAATTAGAAAATGATGAATAAGGGAGAGACACGGTGACAGAGTTAGCCTTAGAAACCATTATAATCCTCCTTTGTACAGTTAACAATTTAAATCTTTTGCGGTAACACATTCATTTCTAAGAACACTATAGGGAGATGGAGGAAAAGTTTTTTTCTAGAATCACATACACCAGCATAAAACTTCTGTATTATAGGACAAATCCTGCTTAGGGCATACATAGGTAATCATCGAGATCTGGTATCTCTCTGGGAGAAACTCAAAACGAATTCACTGCGACATGACCTTATTTATAGTCCCAAGAAGTATGTCGATCCATAGGAAAAACGTCCTAGCAAAATAAACCTTGTAAAACAATTTTTATATTAAATTACACTTCTTTCTTGGGAGAGAATGCCTTTGGTGGGAAGGTTAAGAAAAATGTTTAAATATCTCCTTTTCCTTAAAAAGTAGGATGCAGCCTGAACCTCTCTGGGCACTTCTGCAGCGAGGAGCAGCAGTCCTGAGTGCCGTTCATGCGTTCGCGCCTTGCTCGGAATCATGGCACATGCCCACCTCACACAATGGGTGCCAAGGATACCAGCACTGCTCTTGCTCTCATCACGGATGACAGTTACACCCGACATTCCAAGCGCCATGCTTTCTCCGAGGCATTTTGAATGTATTGTTTACTATATCCTTCATATTCATTTTATCAAGGAAGGTCGGTTTTACTGTCCCTATGTTAAAATTGAGGGAATCACACGCCCAGTGAGGTTAAATCGTTTCCTGACGTGCCCTGGCGTCAAGGAAAAGAAGTGCGTGATGTGCGCCCAGCACTCTCTCCTGAAACCTGCGGTTTTAGCCACTGCATGTACTTCCCTGCCATTACAAAAACATTTTTACACTTGATACTGATCACAATATTCAGGCATGAAAGCATTTTCAACATGACGTTATGGCAGGGACACGGAAAAATCCAGAGTATACCCAGGGTCTAGTTGTCAAAAAATTATCTATACTAAATCTTTTCAGTCATTCCCCTCATAAAAATGAATTCTGACGGTAGAACTTTTGCTGAGATGTCAAATGCACTCAGTAGGAACAGCAGTGGTACTAACTGTGTTTTTGCACCCTAAAACACTGAGAAGGAATCCGGCAAAACACTTTCTTGCTCACCACCACGGGGCGCCTTTGATTAAATTTCAGCGGTTCGGTGAATTAACACTTTTTTCATCAAGGCAGAATTCTTAATCCGTTATGTTTTATTCACTTTGGGAAATCTACCTTTGTCAAAAATGGAACAGATTATTTTGGTGTCCGAAATTCACCTGACAAATGTCATTGTTGACATTTTTTCTTTTGGCATTTATAAAGAATAATTTCTATGGGTGTTTCATGTAACGGGATCTCTTCTGACTCCAGGATTTCATAGAATGAGAAATGGATTGTTAGGGCAATCTGAAGCTTTTACGAAAACTTTAATTCACTGAAGAGTCAAAACAATTGTGGGTTACTTAAAGAAAGAAAAGTGTCCTCAATCACCTTTTCCGTAGAGCAGGGAAAGAAATTCACACAACTCAATTCCTATTCTCCTCTGTAATTCATAAGTTTTGCATCAAAAGCGGTTTATTCGTTTTCTCTTCATTTCTAAGTCTTACAGAGTAAATATTTAGTTAAAATAATCTTTGTTAAGATCTAAAAGAAACAGATAAATTAGAAAATGATGAATAAGGGAGAGACACGGTGACAGAGTTAGCCTTAGAAACCATTATAATCCTCCTTTGTACAGTTAACAATTTAAATCTTTTGCGGTAACACATTCATTTCTAAGAACACTATAGGGAGATGGAGGAAAAGTTTTTTTCTAGAATCACATACACCAGCATAAAACTTCTGTATTATAGGACAAATCCTGCTTAGGGCATACATAGGTAATCATCGAGATCTGGTATCTCTCTGGGAGAAACTCAAAACGAATTCACTGCGACATGACCTTATTTATAGTCCCAAGAAGTATGTCGATCCGTAGGAAAAACGTCCTAGCAAAATAAACCTTGTAAAACAATTTTTATATTAAATTACACTTCTTTCTTGGGAGAGAATGCCTTTGGTGGGAAGGTTAAGAAAAATGTTTAATATCTCCTTTTCCTTAAAAAGTAGGATGCAGCCTGAACCTCTCTGGGCACTTCTGCAGCGAGGAGCAGCAGTCCTGAGTGCCGTTCATGCGTTCGCGCCTTGCTCGGAATCATGGCACATGCCCACCTCACACAATGGGTGCCAAGGATACCAGCACTGCTCTTGCTCTCATCACGGATGACAGTTACACCCGACATTCCAAGCGCCATGCTTTCTCCGAGGCATTTTGAATGTATTGTTTTCTATATCCTTCATATTCATTTTATCAAGGAAGGTCGGTTTTACTGTCCCTATGTTAAAATTGAGGGAATCACACGCCCAGTGAGGTTAAATCGTTTCCTGACGTGCCCTGGCGTCAAGGAAAAGAAGTGCGTGATGTGCGCCCAGCACTCTCTCCTGAAACCTGCGGTTTTAGCCACTGCATGTACTTCCCTGCCATTACAAAAACCTTTTTACACTTGATACTGATCACAATATTCAGGCATGAAAGCATTTTCAACATGACGTTATGGCAGGGACACGGAAAAATCCAGAGTATACCCAGGGTCTAGTTGTCAAAAAATTATCTATACTAAATCTTTTCAGTCATTCCCCTCATAAAAATGAATTCTGACGGTAGAACTTTTGCTGAGATGTCAAATGCACTCAGTAGGAACAGCAGTGGTACTAACTGTGTTTTTGCACCCTAAAACACTGAGAAGGAATCCGGCAAAACACTTTCTTGCTCACCACCACGGGGCGCCTTTGATTAAATTTCAGCGGTTCGGTGAATTAACACTTTTTTCATCAAGGCAGAATTCTTAATCCGTTATGTTTTATTCACTTTGGGAAATCTACCTTTGTCAAAAATGGAACAGATTATTTTGGTGTCCGAAATTCACCTGACAAATGTCATTGTTGACATTTTTTCTTTTGGCATTTATAAAGAATAATTTCTATGGGTGTTTCATGTAACGGGATCTCTTCTGACTCCAGGATTTCATAGAATGAGAAATGGATTGTTAGGGCAATCTGAAGCTTTTACGAAAACTTTAATTCACTGAAGAGTCAAAACAATTGTGGGTTACTTAAAGAAAGAAAAGTGTCCTCAATCACCTTTTCCGTAGAGCAGGGAAAGAAATTCACACAACTCAATTCCTATTCTCCTCTGTAATTCATAAGTTTTGCATCAAAAGCGGTTTATTCGTTTTCTCTTCATTTCTAAGTCTTACAGAGTAAATATTTAGTTAAAATAATCTTTGTTAAGATCTAAAAGAAACAGATAAATTAGAAAATGATGAATAAGGGAGAGACACGGTGACAGAGTTAGCCTTAGAAACCATTATAATCCTCCTTTGTACAGTTAACAATTTAAATCTTTTGCGGTAACACATTCATTTCTAAGAACACTATAGGGAGATGGAGGAAAAGTTTTTTTCTAGAATCACATACACCAGCATAAAACTTCTGTATTATAGGACAAATCCTGCTTAGGGCATACATAGGTAATCATCGAGATCTGGTATCTCTCTGGGAGAAACTCAAAACGAATTCACTGCGACATGACCTTATTTATAGTCCCAAGAAGTATGTCGATCCGTAGGAAAAACGTCCTAGCAAAATAAACCTTGTAAAACAATTTTTATATTAAATTACACTTCTTTCTTGGGAGAGAATGCCTTTGGTGGGAAGGTTAAGAAAAATGTTTAATATCTCCTTTTCCTTAAAAAGTAGGATGCAGCCTGAACCTCTCTGGGCACTTCTGCAGCGAGGAGCAGCAGTCCTGAGTGCCGTTCATGCGTTCGCGCCTTGCTCGGAATCATGGCACATGCCCACCTCACACAATGGGTGCCAAGGATACCAGCACTGCTCTTGCTCTCATCACGGATGACAGTTACACCCGACATTCCAAGCGCCATGCTTTCTCCGAGGCATTTTGAATGTATTGTTTTCTATATCCTTCATATTCATTTTATCAAGGAAGGTCGGTTTTACTGTCCCTATGTTAAAATTGAGGGAATCACACGCCCAGTGAGGTTAAATCGTTTCCTGACGTGCCCTGGCGTCAAGGAAAAGAAGTGCGTGATGTGCGCCCAGCACTCTCTCCTGAAACCTGCGGTTTTAGCCACTGCATGTACTTCCCTGCCATTACAAAAACCTTTTTACACTTGATACTGATCACAATATTCAGGCATGAAAGCATTTTCAACATGACGTTATGGCAGGGACACGGAAAAATCCAGAGTATACCCAGGGTCTAGTTGTCAAAAAATTATCTATACTAAATCTTTTCAGTCATTCCCCTCATAAAAATGAATTCTGACGGTAGAACTTTTGCTGAGATGTCAAATGCACTCAGTAGGAACAGCAGTGGTACTAACTGTGTTTTTGCACCCTAAAACACTGAGAAGGAATCCGGCAAAACACTTTCTTGCTCACCACCACGGGGCGCCTTTGATTAAATTTCAGCGGTTCGGTGAATTAACACTTTTTTCATCAAGGCAGAATTCTTAATCCGTTATGTTTTATTCACTTTGGGAAATCTACCTTTGTCAAAAATGGAACAGATTATTTTGGTGTCCGAAATTCACCTGACAAATGTCATTGTTGACATTTTTTCTTTTGGCATTTATAAAGAATAATTTCTATGGGTGTTTCATGTAACGGGATATCTTCTGACTCCAGGATTTCATAGAATGAGAAATGGATTGTTAGGGCAATCTGAAGCTTTTACGAAAACTTTAATTCACTGAAGAGTCAAAACAATTGTGGGTTACTTAAAGAAAGGAAAGTGTCCTCAATCACCTTTTCCGTAGAGCAGGGAAAGAAATTCACACAACTCAATTCCTATTCTCCTCTGTAATTCATAAGTTTTGCATCAAAAGCGGTTTATTCGTTTTCTCTTCATTTCTAAGTCTTACAGAGTAATTATTTAGTTAAAATAATCTTTGTTAAGATCTAAAAGAAACAGATAAATTAGAAAATGATGGATAAGGGAGAGACACGGTGACAGAGTTAGCCTTAGAAACCATTATAATCCTCCTTTGTACAGTTAACAATTTAAATCTTTTGCGGTAACACATTCATTTCTAAGAACACTATAGGGAGATGGAGGAAAAGTTTTTTTCTAGAATCACATACACCAGCATAAAACTTCTGTATTATAGGACAAATCCTGCTTAGGGCATACATAGGTAATCATCGAGATCTGGTATCTCTCTGGGAGAAACTCAAAACGAATTCACTGCGACATGACCTTATTTATAGTCCCAAGAAGTATGTCGATCCATAGGAAAAACGTCCTAGCAAAATAAACCTTGTAAAACAATTTTTATATTAAATTACACTTCTTTCTTGGGAGAGAATGCCTTTGGTGGGAAGGTTAAGAAAAATGTTTAAATATCTCCTTTTCCTTAAAAAGTAGGATGCAGCCTGAACCTCTCTGGGCACTTCTGCAGCGAGGAGCAGCAGTCCTGAGTGCCGTTCATGCGTTCGCGCCTTGCTCGGAATCATGGCACATGCCCACCTCACACAATGGGTGCCAAGGATACCAGCACTGCTCTTGCTCTCATCACGGATGACAGTTACACCCGACATTCCAAGCGCCATGCTTTCTCCGAGGCATTTTGAATGTATTGTTTACTATATCCTTCATATTCATTTTATCAAGGAAGGTCGGTTTTACTGTCCCTATGTTAAAATTGAGGGAATCACACGCCCAGTGAGGTTAAATCGTTTCCTGACGTGCCCTGGCGTCAAGGAAAAGAAGTGCGTGATGTGCGCCCAGCACTCTCTCCTGAAACCTGCGGTTTTAGCCACTGCATGTACTTCCCTGCCATTACAAAAACCTTTTTACACTTGATACTGATCACAATATTCAGGCATGAAAGCATTTTCAACATGACGTTATGGCAGGGACACGGAAAAATCCAGAGTATACCCAGGGTCTAGTTGTCAAAAAATTATCTATACTAAATCTTTTCAGTCATTCCCCTCATAAAAATGAATTCTGACGGTAGAACTTTTGCTGAGATGTCAAATGCACTCAGTAGGAACAGCAGTGGTACTAACTGTGTTTTTGCACCCTAAAACACTGAGAAGGAATCCGGCAAAACACTTTCTTGCTCACCACCACGGGGCGCCTTTGATTAAATTTCAGCGGTTCGGTGAATTAACACTTTTTTCATCAAGGCAGAATTCTTAATCCGTTATGTTTTATTCACTTTGGGAAATCTACCTTTGTCAAAAATGGAACAGATTATTTTGGTGTCCGAAATTCACCTGACAAATGTCATTGTTGACATTTTTTCTTTTGGCATTTATAAAGAATAATTTCTATGGGTGTTTCATGTAACGGGATCTCTTCTGACTCCAGGATTTCATAGAATGAGAAATGGATTGTTAGGGCAATCTGAAGCTTTTACGAAAACTTTAATTCACTGAAGAGTCAAAACAATTGTGGGTTACTTAAAGAAAGAAAAGTGTCCTCAATCACCTTTTCCGTAGAGCAGGGAAAGAAATTCACACCACTCAATTCCTATTCTCCTCTGTAATTCATAAGTTTTGCATCAAAAGCGGTTTATTCGTTTTCTCTTCATTTCTAAGTCTTACAGAGTAATTATTTAGTTAAAATAATCTTTGTTAAGATCTAAAAGAAACAGATAAATTAGAAAATGATGGATAAGGGAGAGACACGGTGACAGAGTTAGCCTTAGAAACCATTATAATCCTCCTTTGTACAGTTAACAATTTAAATCTTTTGCGGTAACACATTCATTTCTAAGAACACTATAGGGAGATGGAGGAAAAGGTTTTTTCTAGAATCACATACACCAGCATAAAACTTCTGTATTATAGGACAAATCCTGCTTAGGGCATACATAGGTAATCATCGAGATCTGGTATCTCTCTGGGAGAAACTCAAAACGAATTCACTGCGACATGACCTTATTTATAGTCCCAAGAAGTATGTCGATCCATAGGAAAAACGTCCTAGCAAAATAAACCTTGTAAAACAATTTTTATATTAAATTACACTTCTTTCTTGGGAGAGAATGCCTTTGGTGGGAAGGTTAAGAAAAATGTTTAAATATCTCCTTTTCCTTAAAAAGTAAGATGCAGCCTGAACCTCTCTGGGCACTTCTGCAGCGAGGAGCAGCAGTCCTGAGTGCCGTTCATGCGTTCGCGCCTTGCTCGGAATCATGGCACATGCCCACCTCACACAATGGGTGCCAAGGATACCAGCACTGCTCTTGCTCTCATCACGGATGACAGTTACACCCGACATTCCAAGCGCCATGCTTTCTCCGAGGCATTTTGAATGTATTGTTTTCTATATCCTTCATATTCATTTTATCAAGGAAGGTCGGTTTTACTGTCCCTATGTTAAAATTGAGGGAATCACACGCCCAGTGAGGTTAAATCGTTTCCTGACGTGCCCTGGCGTCAAGGAAAAGAAGTGCGTGATGTGCGCCCAGCACTCTCTCCTGAAACCTGCGGTTTTAGCCACTGCATGTACTTCCCTGCCATTACAAAAACCTTTTTACACTTGATACTGATCACAATATTCAGGCATGAAAGCATTTTCAACATGACGTTATGGCAGGGACACGGAAAAATCCAGAGTATACCCAGGGTCTAGTTGTCAAAAAATTATCTATACTAAATCTTTTCAGTCATTCCCCTCATAAAAATGAATTCTGACGGTAGAACTTTTGCTGAGATGTCAAATGCACTCAGTAGGAACAGCAGTGGTACTAACTGTGTTTTTGCACCCTAAAACACTGAGAAGGAATCCGGCAAAACACTTTCTTGCTCACCACCACGGGGCGCCTTTGATTAAATTTCAGCGGTTCGGTGAATTAACACTTTTTTCATCAAGGCAGAATTCTTAATCCGTTATGTTTTATTCACTTTGGGAAATCTACCTTTGTCAAAAATGGAACAGATTATTTTGGTGTCCGAAATTCACCTGACAAATGTCATTGTTGACATTTTTTCTTTTGGCATTTATAAAGAATAATTTCTATGGGTGTTTCATGTAACGGGATCTCTTCTGACTCCAGGATTTCATAGAATGAGAAATGGATTGTTAGGGCAATCTGAAGCTTTTACGAAAACTTTAATTCACTGAAGAGTCAAAACAATTGTGGGTTACTTAAAGAAAGGAAAGTGTCCTCAATCACCTTTTCCGTAGAGCAGGGAAAGAAATTCACACAACTCAATTCCTATTCTCCTCTGTAATTCATAAGTTTTGCATCAAAAGCGGTTTATTCGTTTTCTCTTCATTTCTAAGTCTTACAGAGTAATTATTTAGTTAAAATAATCTTTGTTAAGATCTAAAAGAAACAGATAAATTAGAAAATGATGGATAAGGGAGAGACACGGTGACAGAGTTAGCCTTAGAAACCATTATAATCCTCCTTTGTACAGTTAACAATTTAAATCTTTTGCGGTAACACATTCATTTCTAAGAACACTATAGGGAGATGGAGGAAAAGTTTTTTTCTAGAATCACATACACCAGCATAAAACTTCTGTATTATAGGACAAATCCTGCTTAGGGCATACATAGGTAATCATCGAGATCTGGTATCTCTCTGGGAGAAACTCAAAACGAATTCACTGCGACATGACCTTATTTATAGTCCCAAGAAGTATGTCGATCCATAGGAAAAACGTCCTAGCAAAATAAACCTTGTAAAACAATTTTTATATTAAATTACACTTCTTTCTTGGGAGAGAATGCCTTTGGTGGGAAGGTTAAGAAAAATGTTTAAATATCTCCTTTTCCTTAAAAAGTAGGATGCAGCCTGAACCTCTCTGGGCACTTCTGCAGCGAGGAGCAGCAGTCCTGAGTGCCGTTCATGCGTTCGCGCCTTGCTCGGAATCATGGCACATGCCCACCTCACACAATGGGTGCCAAGGATACCAGCACTGCTCTTGCTCTCATCACGGATGACAGTTACACCCGACATTCCAAGCGCCATGCTTTCTCCGAGGCATTTTGAATGTATTGTTTTCTATATCCTTCATATTCATTTTATCAAGGAAGGTCGGTTTTACTGTCCCTATGTTAAAATTGAGGGAATCACACGCCCAGTGAGGTTAAATCGTTTCCTGACGTGCCCTGGCGTCAAGGAAAAGAAGTGCGTGATGTGCGCCCAGCACTCTCTCCTGAAACCTGCGGTTTTAGCCACTGCATGTACTTCCCTGCCTTTACAAAAACCTTTTTACACTTGATACTGATCACAATATTCAGGCATGAAAGCATTTTCAACATGACGTTATGGCAGGCACACGGAAAAATCCAGAGTATACCCAGGGTCTAGTTGTCAAAAAATTATCTATACTAAATCTTTTCAGTCATTCCCCTCATAAAAATGAATTCTGACGGTAGAACTTTTGCTGAGATGTCAAATGCACTCAGTAGGAACAGCAGTGGTACTAACTGTGTTTTTGCACCCTAAAACACTGAGAAGGAATCCGGCAAAACACTTTCTTGCTCACCACCACGGGGCGCCTTTGATTAAATTTCAGCGGTTCGGTGAATTAACACTTTTTTCATCAAGGCAGAATTCTTAATCCGTTATGTTTTATTCACTTTGGGAAATCTACCTTTGTCAAAAATGGAACAGATTATTTTGGTGTCCGAAATTCACCTGACAAATGTCATTGTTGACATTTTTTCTTTTGGCATTTATAAAGAATAATTTCTATGGGTGTTTCATGTAACGGGATCTCTTCTGACTCCAGGATTTCATAGAATGAGAAATGGATTGTTAGGGCAATCTGAAGCTTTTACGAAAACTTTAATTCACTGAAGAGTCAAAACAATTGTGGGTTACTTAAAGAAAGGAAAGTGTCCTCAATCACCTTTTCCGTAGAGCAGGGAAAGAAATTCACACAACTCAATTCCTATTCTCCTCTGTAATTCATAAGTTTTGCATCAAAAGCGGTTTATTCGTTTTCTCTTCATTTCTAAGTCTTACAGAGTAATTATTTAGTTAAAATAATCTTTGTTAAGATCTAAAAGAAACAGATAAATTAGAAAATGATGGATAAGGGAGAGACACGGTGACAGAGTTAGCCTTAGAAACCATTATAATCCTCCTTTGTACAGTTAACAATTTAAATCTTTTGCGGTAACACATTCATTTCTAAGAACACTATAGGGAGATGGAGGAAAAGTTTTTTTCTAGAATCACATACACCAGCATAAAACTTCTGTATTATAGGACAAATCCTGCTTAGGGCATACATAGGTAATCATCGAGATCTGGTATCTCTCTGGGAGAAACTCAAAACGAATTCACTGCGACATGACCTTATTTATAGTCCCAAGAAGTATGTCGATCCATAGGAAAAACGTCCTAGCAAAATAAACCTTGTAAAACAATTTTTATATTAAATTACACTTCTTTCTTGGGAGAGAATGCCTTTGGTGGGAAGGTTAAGAAAAATGTTTAAATATCTCCTTTTCCTTAAAAAGTAGGATGCAGCCTGAACCTCTCTGGGCACTTCTGCAGCGAGGAGCAGCAGTCCTGAGTGCCGTTCATGCGTTCGCGCCTTGCTCGGAATCATGGCACATGCCCACCTCACACAATGGGTGCCAAGGATACCAGCACTGCTCTTGCTCTCATCACGGATGACAGTTACACCCGACATTCCAAGCGCCATGCTTTCTCCGAGGCATTTTGAATGTATTGTTTACTATATCCTTCATATTCATTTTATCAAGGAAGGTCGGTTTTACTGTCCCTATGTTAAAATTGAGGGAATCACACGCCCAGTGAGGTTAAATCGTTTCCTGACGTGCCCTGGCGTCAAGGAAAAGAAGTGCGTGATGTGCGCCCAGCACTCTCTCCTGAAACCTGCGGTTTTAGCCACTGCATGTACTTCCCTGCCATTACAAAAACCTTTTTACACTTGATACTGATCACAATATTCAGGCATGAAAGCATTTTCAACATGACGTTATGGCAGGGACACGGAAAAATCCAGAGTATACCCAGGGTCTAGTTGTCAAAAAATTATCTATACTAAATCTTTTCAGTCATTCCCTTTCTTAAAAATGAATTCTGACGGTAGAACTTTTGCTGAGATGTCAAATGCACTCAGTAGGAACAGCAGTGGTACTAACTGTGTTTTTGCACCCTAAAACACTGAGAAGGAATCCGGCAAAACACTTTCTTGCTCACCACCACGGGGCGCCTTTGATTAAATTTCAGCGGTTCGGTGAATTAACACTTTTTTCATCAAGGCAGAATTCTTAATCCGTTATGTTTTATTCACTTTGGGAAATCTACCTTTGTCAAAAATGGAACAGATTATTTTGGTGTCCGAAATTCACCTGACAAATGTCATTGTTGACATTTTTTCTTTTGGCATTTATAAAGAATAATTTCTATGGGTGTTTCATGTAACGGGATCTCTTCTGACTCCAGGATTTCATAGAATGAGAAATGGATTGTTAGGGCAATCTGAAGCTTTTACGAAAACTTTAATTCACTGAAGAGTCAAAACAATTGTGGGTTACTTAAAGAAAGGAAAGTGTCCTCAATCACCTTTTCCGTAGAGCAGGGAAAGAAATTCACACAACTCAATTCCTATTCTCCTCTGTAATTCATAAGTTTTGCATCAAAAGCGGTTTATTCGTTTTCTCTTCATTTCTAAGTCTTACAGAGTAATTATTTAGTTAAAATAATCTTTGTTAAGATCTAAAAGAAACAGATAAATTAGAAAATGATGGATAAGGGAGAGACACGGTGACAGAGTTAGCCTTAGAAACCATTATAATCCTCCTTTGTACAGTTAACAATTTAAATCTTTTGCGGTAACACATTCATTTCTAAGAACACTATAGGGAGATGGAGGAAAAGTTTTTTTCTAGAATCACATACACCAGCATAAAACTTCTGTATTATAGGACAAATCCTGCATAGGGCATACATAGGTAATCATCGAGATCTGGTATCTCTCTGGGAGAAACTCAAAACGAATTCACTGCGACATGACCTTATTTATAGTCCCAAGAAGTATGTCGATCCATAGGAAAAACGTCCTAGCAAAATAAACCTTGTAAAACAATTTTTATATTAAATTACACTTCTTTCTTGGGAGAGAATGCCTTTGGTGGGAAGGTTAAGAAAAATGTTTAAATATCTCCTTTTCCTTAAAAAGTAGGATGCAGCCTGAACCTCTCTGGGCACTTCTGCAGCGAGGAGCAGCAGTCCTGAGTGCCGTTCATGCGTTCGCGCCTTGCTCAGAATCATGGCACATGCCCACCTCACACAATGGGTGCCAAGGATACCAGCACTGCTCTTGCTCTCATCACGGATGACAGTTACACCCGACATTCCAAGCGCCATGCTTTCTCCGAGGCATTTTGAATGTATTGTTTACTATATCCTTCATATTCATTTTATCAAGGAAGGTCGGTTTTACTGTCCCTATGTTAAAATTGAGGGAATCACACGCCCAGTGAGGTTAAATCGTTTCCTGACGTGCCCTGGCGTCAAGGAAAAGAAGTGCGTGATGTGCGCCCAGCACTCTCTCCTGAAACCTGCGGTTTTAGCCACTGCATGTACTTCCCTGCCATTACAAAAACCTTTTTACACTTGATACTGATCACAATATTCAGGCATGAAAGCATTTTCAACATGACGTTATGGCAGGGACACGGAAAAATCCAGAGTATACCCAGGGTCTAGTTGTCAAAAAATTATCTATACTAAATCTTTTCAGTCATTCCCTTTCTTAAAAATGAATTCTGACGGTAGAACTTTTGCTGAGATGTCAAATGCACTCAGTAGGAACAGCAGTGGTACTAACTGTGTTTTTGCACCCTAAAACACTGAGAAGGAATCCGGCAAAACACTTTCTTGCTCACCACCACGGGGCGCCTTTGATTAAATTTCAGCGGTTCGGTGAATTAACACTTTTTTCATCAAGGCAGAATTCTTAATCCGTTATGTTTTATTCACTTTGGGAAATCTACCTTTGTCAAAAATGGAACAGATTATTTTGGTGTCCGAAATTCACCTGACAAATGTCATTGTTGACATTTTTTCTTTTGGCATTTATAAAGAATAATTTCTATGGGTGTTTCATGTAACGGGATCTCTTCTGACTCCAGGATTTCATAGAATGAGAAATGGATTGTTAGGGCAATCTGAAGCTTTTACGAAAACTTTAATTCACTGAAGAGTCAAAACAATTGTGGGTTACTTAAAGAAAGAAAAGTGTCCTCAATCACCTTTTCCGTAGAGCAGGGAAAGAAATTCACACAACTCAATTCCTATTCTCCTCTGTAATTCATAAGTTTTGCATCAAAAGCGGTTTATTCGTTTTCTCTTCATTTCTAAGTCTTACAGAGTAAATATTTAGTTAAAATAATCTTTGTTAAGATCTAAAAGAAACAGATAAATTAGAAAATGATGAATAAGGGAGAGACACGGTGACAGAGTTAGCCTTAGAAACCATTATAATCCTCCTTTGTACAGTTAACAATTTAAATCTTTTGCGGTAACACATTCATTTCTAAGAACACTATAGGGAGATGGAGGAAAAGTTTTTTTCTAGAATCACATACACCAGCATAAAACTTCTGTATTATAGGACAAATCCTGCTTAGGGCATACATAGGTAATCATCGAGATCTGGTATCTCTCTGGGAGAAACTCAAAACGAATTCACTGCGACATGACCTTATTTATAGTCCCAAGAAGTATGTCGATCCATAGGAAAAACGTCCTAGCAAAATAAACCTTGTAAAACAATTTTTATATTAAATTACACTTCTTTCTTGGGAGAGAATGCCTTTGGTGGGAAGGTTAAGAAAAATGTTTAATATCTCCTTTTCCTTAAAAAGTAGGATGCAGCCTGAACCTCTCTGGGCACTTCTGCAGCGAGGAGCAGCAGTCCTGAGTGCCGTTCATGCGTTCGCGCCTTGCTCGGAATCATGGCACATGCCCACCTCACACAATGGGTGCCAAGGATACCAGCACTGCTCTTGCTCTCATCACGGATGACAGTTACACCCGACATTCCAAGCGCCATGCTTTCTCCGAGGCATTTTGAATGTATTGTTTTCTATATCCTTCATATTCATTTTATCAAGGAAGGTCGGTTTTACTGTCCCTATGTTAAAATTGAGGGAATCACACGCCCAGTGAGGTTAAATCGTTTCCTGACGTGCCCTGGCGTCAAGGAAAAGAAGTGCGTGATGTGCGCCCAGCACTCTCTCCTGAAACCTGCGGTTTTAGCCACTGCATGTACTTCCCTGCCATTACAAAAACCTTTTTACACTTGATACTGATCACAATATTCAGGCATGAAAGCATTTTCAACATGACGTTATGGCAGGGACACGGAAAAATCCAGAGTATACCCAGGGTCTAGTTGTCAAAAAATTATCTATACTAAATCTTTTCAGTCATTCCCCTCATAAAAATGAATTCTGACGGTAGAACTTTTGCTGAGATGTCAAATGCACTCAGTAGGAACAGCAGTGGTACTAACTGTGTTTTTGCACCCTAAAACACTGAGAAGGAATCCGGCAAAACCCTTTCTTGCTCACCACCACGGGGCGCCTTTGATTAAATTTCAGCGGTTCGGTGAATTAACACTTTTTTCATCAAGGCAGAATTCTTAATCCGTTATGTTTTATTCACTTTGGGAAATCTACCTTTGTCAAAAATGGAACAGATTATTTTGGTGTCCGAAATTCACCTGACAAATGTCATTGTTGACATTTTTTCTTTTGGCATTTATAAAGAATAATTTCTATGGGTGTTTCATGTAACGGGATCTCTTCTGACTCCAGGATTTCATAGAATGAGAAATGGATTGTTAGGGCAATCTGAAGCTTTTACGAAAACTTTAATTCACTGAAGAGTCAAAACAATTGTGGGTTACTTAAAGAAAGAAAAGTGTCCTCAATCACCTTTTCCGTAGAGCAGGGAAAGAAATTCACACCACTCAATTCCTATTCTCCTCTGTAATTCATAAGTTTTGCATCAAAAGCGGTTTATTCGTTTTCTCTTCATTTCTAAGTCTTACAGAGTAATTATTTAGTTAAAATAATCTTTGTTAAGATCTAAAAGAAACAGATAAATTAGAAAATGATGAATAAGGGAGAGACACGGTGACAGAGTTAGCCTTAGAAACCATTATAATCCTCCTTTGTACAGTTAACAATTTAAATCTTTTGCGGTAACACATTCATTTCTAAGAACACTATAGGGAGATGGAGGAAAAGTTTTTTTCTAGAATCACATACACCAGCATAAAACTTCTGTATTATAGGACAAATCCTGCTTAGGGCATACATAGGTAATCATCAAGATCTGGTATCTCTCTGGGAGAAACTCAAAACGAATTCACTGCGACATGACCTTATTTATAGTCCCAAGAAGTATGTCGATCCATAGGAAAAACGTCCTAGCAAAATAAACCTTGTAAAACAATTTTTATATTAAATTACACTTCTTTCTTGGGAGAGAATGCCTTTGGTGGGAAGGTTAAGAAAAATGTTTAAATATCTCCTTTTCCTCAAAAAGTAGGATGCAGCCTGAACCTCTCTGGGCACTTCTGCAGCGAGGAGCAGCAGTCCTGAGTGCCGTTCATGCGTTCGCGCCTTGCTCGGAATCATGGCACATGCCCACCTCACACAATGGGTGCCAAGGATACCAGCACTGCTCTTGCTCTCATCACGGATGACAGTTACACCCGACATTCCAAGCGCCATGCTTTCTCCGAGGCATTTTGAATGTATTGTTTTCTATATCCTTCATATTCATTTTATCAAGGAAGGTCGGTTTTACTGTCCCTATGTTAAAATTGAGGGAATCACACGCCCAGTGAGGTTAAATCGTTTCCTGACGTGCCCTGGCGTCAAGGAAAAGAAGTGCGTGATGTGCGCCCAGCACTCTCTCCTGAAACCTGCGGTTTTAGCCACTGCATGTACTTCCCTGCCATTACAAAAACCTTTTTACACTTGATACTGATCACAATATTCAGGCATGAAAGCATTTTCAACATGACGTTATGGCAGGGACACGGAAAAATCCAGAGTATACCCAGGGTCTAGTTGTCAAAAAATTATCTATACTAAATCTTTTCAGTCATTCCCCTCATAAAAATGAATTCTGACGGTAGAACTTTTGCTGAGATGTCAAATGCACTCAGTAGGAACAGCAGTGGTACTAACTGTGTTTTTGCACCCTAAAACACTGAGAAGGAATCCGGCAAAACCCTTTCTTGCTCACCACCACGGGGCGCCTTTGATTAAATTTCAGCGGTTCGGTGAATTAACACTTTTTTCATCAAGGCAGAATTCTTAATCCGTTATGTTTTATTCACTTTGGGAAATCTACCTTTGTCAAAAATGGAACAGATTATTTTGGTGTCCGAAATTCACCTGACAAATGTCATTGTTGACATTTTTTCTTTTGGCATTTATAAAGAATAATTTCTATGGGTGTTTCATGTAACGGGATCTCTTCTGACTCCAGGATTTCATAGAATGAGAAATGGATTGTTAGGGCAATCTGAAGCTTTTACGAAAACTTTAATTCACTGAAGAGTCAAAACAATTGTGGGTTACTTAAAGAAAGAAAAGTGTCCTCAATCACCTTTTCCGTAGAGCAGGGAAAGAAATTCACACAACTCAATTCCTATTCTCCTCTGTAATTCATAAGTTTTGCATCAAAAGCGGTTTATTCGTTTTCTCTTCATTTCTAAGTCTTACAGAGTAAATATTTAGTTAAAATAATCTTTGTTAAGATCTAAAAGAAACAGATAAATTAGAAAATGATGAATAAGGGAGAGACACGGTGACAGAGTTAGCCTTAGAAACCATTATAATCCTCCTTTGTACAGTTAACAATTTAAATCTTTTGCGGTAACACATTCATTTCTAAGAACACTATAGGGAGATGGAGGAAAAGTTTTTTTCTAGAATCACATACACCAGCATAAAACTTCTGTATTATAGGACAAATCCTGCTTAGGGCATACATAGGTAATCATCGAGATCTGGTATCTCTCTGGGAGAAACTCAAAACGAATTCACTGCGACATGACCTTATTTATAGTCCCAAGAAGTATGTCGATCCATAGGAAAAACGTCCTAGCAAAATAAACCTTGTAAAACAATTTTTATATTAAATTACACTTCTTTCTTGGGAGAGAATGCCTTTGGTGGGAAGGTTAAGAAAAATGTTTAATATCTCCTTTTCCTTAAAAAGTAGGATGCAGCCTGAACCTCTCTGGGCACTTCTGCAGCGAGGAGCAGCAGTCCTGAGTGCCGTTCATGCGTTCGCGCCTTGCTCGGAATCATGGCACATGCCCACCTCACACAATGGGTGCCAAGGATACCAGCACTGCTCTTGCTCTCATCACGGATGACAGTTACACCCGACATTCCAAGCGCCATGCTTTCTCCGAGGCATTTTGAATGTATTGTTTTCTATATCCTTCATATTCATTTTATCAAGGAAGGTCGGTTTTACTGTCCCTATGTTAAAATTGAGGGAATCACACGCCCAGTGAGGTTAAATCGTTTCCTGACGTGCCCTGGCGTCAAGGAAAAGAAGTGCGTGATGTGCGCCCAGCACTCTCTCCTGAAACCTGCGGTTTTAGCCACTGCATGTACTTCCCTGCCATTACAAAAACCTTTTTACACTTGATACTGATCACAATATTCAGGCATGAAAGCATTTTCAACATGACGTTATGGCAGGGACACGGAAAAATCCAGAGTATACCCAGGGTCTAGTTGTCAAAAAATTATCTATACTAAATCTTTTCAGTCATTCCCCTCATAAAAATGAATTCTGACGGTAGAACTTTTGCTGAGATGTCAAATGCACTCAGTAGGAACAGCAGTGGTACTAACTGTGTTTTTGCACCCTAAAACACTGAGAAGGAATCCGGCAAAACCCTTTCTTGCTCACCACCACGGGGCGCCTTTGATTAAATTTCAGCGGTTCGGTGAATTAACACTTTTTTCATCAAGGCAGAATTCTTAATCCGTTATGTTTTATTCACTTTGGGAAATCTACCTTTGTCAAAAATGGAACAGATTATTTTGGTGTCCGAAATTCACCTGACAAATGTCATTGTTGACATTTTTTCTTTTGGCATTTATAAAGAATAATTTCTATGGGTGTTTCATGTAACGGGATCTCTTCTGACTCCAGGATTTCATAGAATGAGAAATGGATTGTTAGGGCAATCTGAAGCTTTTACGAAAACTTTAATTCACTGAAGAGTCAAAACAATTGTGGGTTACTTAAAGAAAGAAAAGTGTCCTCAATCACCTTTTCCGTAGAGCAGGGAAAGAAATTCACACCACTCAATTCCTATTCTCCTCTGTAATTCATAAGTTTTGCATCAAAAGCGGTTTATTCGTTTTCTCTTCATTTCTAAGTCTTACAGAGTAATTATTTAGTTAAAATAATCTTTGTTAAGATCTAAAAGAAACAGATAAATTAGAAAATGATGAATAAGGGAGAGACACGGTGACAGAGTTAGCCTTAGAAACCATTATAATCCTCCTTTGTACAGTTAACAATTTAAATCTTTTGCGGTAACACATTCATTTCTAAGAACACTATAGGGAGATGGAGGAAAAGTTTTTTTCTAGAATCACATACACCAGCATAAAACTTCTGTATTATAGGACAAATCCTGCTTAGGGCATACATAGGTAATCATCAAGATCTGGTATCTCTCTGGGAGAAACTCAAAACGAATTCACTGCGACATGACCTTATTTATAGTCCCAAGAAGTATGTCGATCCATAGGAAAAACGTCCTAGCAAAATAAACCTTGTAAAACAATTTTTATATTAAATTACACTTCTTTCTTGGGAGAGAATGCCTTTGGTGGGAAGGTTAAGAAAAATGTTTAAATATCTCCTTTTCCTCAAAAAGTAGGATGCAGCCTGAACCTCTCTGGGCACTTCTGCAGCGAGGAGCAGCAGTCCTGAGTGCCGTTCATGCGTTCGCGCCTTGCTCGGAATCATGGCACATGCCCACCTCACACAATGGGTGCCAAGGATACCAGCACTGCTCTTGCTCTCATCACGGATGACAGTTACACCCGACATTCCAAGCGCCATGCTTTCTCCGAGGCATTTTGAATGTATTGTTTTCTATATCCTTCATATTCATTTTATCAAGGAAGGTCGGTTTTACTGTCCCTATGTTAAAATTGAGGGAATCACACGCCCAGTGAGGTTAAATCGTTTCCTGACGTGCCCTGGCGTCAAGGAAAAGAAGTGCGTGATGTGCGCCCAGCACTCTCTCCTGAAACCTGCGGTTTTAGCCACTGCATGTACTTCCCTGCCATTACAAAAACCTTTTTACACTTGATACTGATCACAATATTCAGGCATGAAAGCATTTTCAACATGACGTTATGGCAGGGACACGGAAAAATCCAGAGTATACCCAGGGTCTAGTTGTCAAAAAATTATCTATACTAAATCTTTTCAGTCATTCCCCTCATAAAAATGAATTCTGACGGTAGAACTTTTGCTGAGATGTCAAATGCACTCAGTAGGAACAGCAGTGGTACTAACTGTGTTTTTGCACCCTAAAACACTGAGAAGGAATCCGGCAAAACCCTTTCTTGCTCACCACCACGGGGCGCCTTTGATTAAATTTCAGCGGTTCGGTGAATTAACACTTTTTTCATCAAGGCAGAATTCTTAATCCGTTATGTTTTATTCACTTTGGGAAATCTACCTTTGTCAAAAATGGAACAGATTATTTTGGTGTCCGAAATTCACCTGACAAATGTCATTGTTGACATTTTTTCTTTTGGCATTTATAAAGAATAATTTCTATGGGTGTTTCATGTAACGGGATCTCTTCTGACTCCAGGATTTCATAGAATGAGAAATGGATTGTTAGGGCAATCTGAAGCTTTTACGAAAACTTTAATTCACTGAAGAGTCAAAACAATTGTGGGTTACTTAAAGAAAGAAAAGTGTCCTCAATCACCTTTTCCGTAGAGCAGGGAAAGAAATTCACACAACTCAATTCCTATTCTCCTCTGTAATTCATAAGTTTTGCATCAAAAGCGGTTTATTCGTTTTCTCTTCATTTCTAAGTCTTACAGAGTAATTATTTAGTTAAAATAATCTTTGTTAAGATCTAAAAGAAACAGATAAATTAGAAAATGATGAATAAGGGAGAGACACGGTGACAGAGTTAGCCTTAGAAACCATTATAATCCTCCTTTGTACAGTTAACAATTTAAATCTTTTGCGGTAACACATTCATTTCTAAGAACACTATAGGGAGATGGAGGAAAAGTTTTTTTCTAGAATCACATACACCAGCATAAAACTTCTGTATTATAGGACAAATCCTGCTTAGGGCATACATAGGTAATCATCAAGATCTGGTATCTCTCTGGGAGAAACTCAAAACGAATTCACTGCGACATGACCTTATTTATAGTCCCAAGAAGTATGTCGATCCATAGGAAAAACGTCCTAGCAAAATAAACCTTGTAAAACAATTTTTATATTAAATTACACTTCTTTCTTGGGAGAGAATGCCTTTGGTGGGAAGGTTAAGAAAAATGTTTAAATATCTCCTTTTCCTCAAAAAGTAGGATGCAGCCTGAACCTCTCTGGGCACTTCTGCAGCGAGGAGCAGCAGTCCTGAGTGCCGTTCATGCGTTCGCGCCTTGCTCGGAATCATGGCACATGCCCACCTCACACAATGGGTGCCAAGGATACCAGCACTGCTCTTGCTCTCATCACGGATGACAGTTACACCCGACATTCCAAGCGCCATGCTTTCTCCGAGGCATTTTGAATGTATTGTTTTCTATATCCTTCATATTCATTTTATCAAGGAAGGTCGGTTTTACTGTCCCTATGTTAAAATTGAGGGAATCACACGCCCAGTGAGGTTAAATCGTTTCCTGACGTGCCCTGGCGTCAAGGAAAAGAAGTGCGTGATGTGCGCCCAGCACTCTCTCCTGAAACCTGCGGTTTTAGCCACTGCATGTACTTCCCTGCCATTACAAAAACCTTTTTACACTTGATACTGATCACAATATTCAGGCATGAAAGCATTTTCAACATGACGTTATGGCAGGGACACGGAAAAATCCAGAGTATACCCAGGGTCTAGTTGTCAAAAAATTATCTATACTAAATCTTTTCAGTCATTCCCCTCATAAAAATGAATTCTGACGGTAGAACTTTTGCTGAGATGTCAAATGCACTCAGTAGGAACAGCAGTGGTACTAACTGTGTTTTTGCTCCCTAAAACACTGAGAAGGAATCCGGCAAAACACTTTCTTGCTCACCACCACGGGGCGCCTTTGATTAAATTTCAGCGGTTCGGTGAATTAACACTTTTTTCATCAAGGCAGAATTCTTAATCCGTTATGTTTTATTCACTTTGGGAAATCTACCTTTGTCAAAAATGGAACAGATTATTTTGATGTCCGAAATTCACCTGACAAATGTCATTGTTGACATTTTTTCTTTTGGCATTTATAAAGAATAATTTCTATGGGTGTTTCATGTAACGGGATCTCTTCTGACTCCAGGATTTCATAGAATGAGAAATGGATTGTTAGGGCAATCTGAAGCTTTTACGAAAACTTTAATTCACTGAAGAGTCAAAACAATTGTGGGTTACTTAAAGAAAGAAAAGTGTCCTCAATCACCTTTTCCGTAGAGCAGGGAAAGAAATTCACACCACTCAATTCCTATTCTCCTCTGTAATTCATAAGTTTTGCATCAAAAGCGGTTTATTCGTTTTCTCTTCATTTCTAAGTCTTACAGAGTAATTATTTAGTTAAAATAATCTTTGTTAAGATCTAAAAGAAACAGATAAATTAGAAAATGATGAATAAGGGAGAGACACGGTGACAGAGTTAGCCTTAGAAACCATTATAATCCTCCTTTGTACAGTTAACAATTTAAATCTTTTGCGGTAACACATTCATTTCTAAGAACACTATAGGGAGATGGAGGAAAAGTTTTTTTCTAGAATCACATACACCAGCATAAAACTTCTGTATTATAGGACAAATCCTGCTTAGGGCATACATAGGTAATCATCAAGATCTGGTATCTCTCTGGGAGAAACTCAAAACGAATTCACTGCGACATGACCTTATTTATAGTCCCAAGAAGTATGTCGATCCATAGGAAAAACGTCCTAGCAAAATAAACCTTGTAAAACAATTTTTATATTAAATTACACTTCTTTCTTGGGAGAGAATGCCTTTGGTGGGAAGGTTAAGAAAAATGTTTAAATATCTCCTTTTCCTCAAAAAGTAGGATGCAGCCTGAACCTCTCTGGGCACTTCTGCAGCGAGGAGCAGCAGTCCTGAGTGCCGTTCATGCGTTCGCGCCTTGCTCGGAATCATGGCACATGCCCACCTCACACAATGGGTGCCAAGGATACCAGCACTGCTCTTGCTCTCATCACGGATGACAGTTACACCCGACATTCCAAGCGCCATGCTTTCTCCGAGGCATTTTGAATGTATTGTTTTCTATATCCTTCATATTCATTTTATCAAGGAAGGTCGGTTTTACTGTCCCTATGTTAAAATTGAGGGAATCACACGCCCAGTGAGGTTAAATCGTTTCCTGACGTGCCCTGGCGTCAAGGAAAAGAAGTGCGTGATGTGCGCCCAGCACTCTCTCCTGAAACCTGCGGTTTTAGCCACTGCATGTACTTCCCTGCCATTACAAAAACCTTTTTACACTTGATACTGATCACAATATTCAGGCATGAAAGCATTTTCAACATGACGTTATGGCAGGGACACGGAAAAATCCAGAGTATACCCAGGGTCTAGTTGTCAAAAAATTATCTATACTAAATCTTTTCAGTCATTCCCCTCATAAAAATGAATTCTGACGGTAGAACTTTTGCTGAGATGTCAAATGCACTCAGTAGGAACAGCAGTGGTACTAACTGTGTTTTTGCACCCTAAAACACTGAGAAGGAATCCGGCAAAACCCTTTCTTGCTCACCACCACGGGGCGCCTTTGATTAAATTTCAGCGGTTCGGTGAATTAACACTTTTTTCATTAAGGCAGAATTCTTAATCCGTTATGTTTTATTCACTTTGGGAAATCTACCTTTGTCAAAAATGGAACAGATTATTTTGGTGTCCGAAATTCACCTGACAAATGTCATTGTTGACATTTTTTCTTTTGGCATTTATAAAGAATAATTTCTATGGGTGTTTCATGTAACGGGATCTCTTCTGACTCCAGGATTTCATAGAATGAGAAATGGATTGTTAGGGCAATCTGAAGCTTTTACGAAAACTTTAATTCACTGAAGAGTCAAAACAATTGTGGGTTACTTAAAGAAAGAAAAGTGTCCTCAATCACCTTTTCCGTAGAGCAGGGAAAGAAATTCACACAACTCAATTCCTATTCTCCTCTGTAATTCATAAGTTTTGCATCAAAAGCGGTTTATTCGTTTTCTCTTCATTTCTAAGTCTTACAGAGTAAATATTTAGTTAAAATAATCTTTGTTAAGATCTAAAAGAAACAGATAAATTAGAAAATGATGAATAAGGGAGAGACACGGTGACAGAGTTAGCCTTAGAAACCATTATAATCCTCCTTTGTACAGTTAACAATTTAAATCTTTTGCGGTAACACATTCATTTCTAAGAACACTATAGGGAGATGGAGGAAAAGTTTTTTTCTAGAATCACATACACCAGCATAAAACTTCTGTATTATAGGACAAATCCTGCTTAGGGCATACATAGGTAATCATCGAGATCTGGTATCTCTCTGGGAGAAACTCAAAACGAATTCACTGCGACATGACCTTATTTATAGTCCCAAGAAGTATGTCGATCCGTAGGCAAAACGTCCTAGCAAAATAAACCTTGTAAAACAATTTTTATATTAAATTACACTTCTTTCTTGGGAGAGAATGCCTTTGGTGGGAAGGTTAAGAAAAATGTTTAATATCTCCTTTTCCTTAAAAAGTAGGATGCAGCCTGAACCTCTCTGGGCACTTCTGCAGCGAGGAGCAGCAGTCCTGAGTGCCGTTCATGCGTTCGCGCCTTGCTCGGAATCATGGCACATGCCCACCTCACACAATGGGTGCCAAGGATACCAGCACTGCTCTTGCTCTCATCACGGATGACAGTTACACCCGACATTCCAAGCGCCATGCTTTCTCCGAGGCATTTTGAATGTATTGTTTACTATATCCTTCATATTCATTTTATCAAGGAAGGTCGGTTTTACTGTCCCTATGTTAAAATTGAGGGAATCACACGCCCAGTGAGGTTAAATCGTTTCCTGACGTGCCCTGGCGTCAAGGAAAAGAAGTGCGTGATGTGCGCCCAGCACTCTCTCCTGAAACCTGCGGTTTTAGCCACTGCATGTACTTCCCTGCCATTACAAAAACCTTTTTACACTTGATACTGATCACAATATTCAGGCATGAAAGCATTTTCAACATGACGTTATGGCAGGGACACGGAAAAATCCAGAGTATACCCAGGGTCTAGTTGTCAAAAAATTATCTATACTAAATCTTTTCAGTCATTCCCTTTCTTAAAAATGAATTCTGACGGTAGAACTTTTGCTGAGATGTCAAATGCACTCAGTAGGAACAGCAGTGGTACTAACTGTGTTTTTGCACCCTAAAACACTGAGAAGGAATCCGGCAAAACACTTTCTTGCTCACCACCACGGGGCGCCTTTGATTAAATTTCAGCGGTTCGGTGAATTAACACTTTTTTCATCAAGGCAGAATTCTTAATCCGTTATGTTTTATTCACTTTGGGAAATCTACCTTTGTCAAAAATGGAACAGATTATTTTGGTGTCCGAAATTCACCTGACAAATGTCATTGTTGACATTTTTTCTTTTGGCATTTATAAAGAATAATTTCTATGGGTGTTTCATGTAACGGGATCTCTTCTGACTCCAGGATTTCATAGAATGAGAAATGGATTGTTAGGGCAATCTGAAGCTTTTACGAAAACTTTAATTCACTGAAGAGTCAAAACAATTGTGGGTTACTTAAAGAAAGAAAAGTGTCCTCAATCACCTTTTCCGTAGAGCAGGGAAAGAAATTCACACAACTCAATTCCTATTCTCCTCTGTAATTCATAAGTTTTGCATCAAAAGCGGTTTATTCGTTTTCTCTTCATTTCTAAGTCTTACAGAGTAAATATTTAGTTAAAATAATCTTTGTTAAGATCTAAAAGAAACAGATAAATTAGAAAATGATGAATAAGGGAGAGACACGGTGACAGAGTTAGCCTTAGAAACCATTATAATCCTCCTTTGTACAGTTAACAATTTAAATCTTTTGCGGTAACACATTCATTTCTAAGAACACTATAGGGAGATGGAGGAAAAGTTTTTTTCTAGAATCACATACACCAGCATAAAACTTCTGTATTATAGGACAAATCCTGCTTAGGGCATACATAGGTAATCATCGAGATCTGGTATCTCTCTGGGAGAAACTCAAAACGAATTCACTGCGACATGACCTTATTTATAGTCCCAAGAAGTATGTCGATCCATAGGAAAAACGTCCTAGCAAAATAAACCTTGTAAAACAATTTTTATATTAAATTACACTTCTTTCTTGGGAGAGAATGCCTTTGGTGGGAAGGTTAAGAAAAATGTTTAATATCTCCTTTTCCTTAAAAAGTAGGATGCAGCCTGAACCTCTCTGGGCACTTCTGCAGCGAGGAGCAGCAGTCCTGAGTGCCGTTCATGCGTTCGCGCCTTGCTCGGAATCATGGCACATGCCCACCTCACACAATGGGTGCCAAGGATACCAGCACTGCTCTTGCTCTCATCACGGATGACAGTTACACCCGACATTCCAAGCGCCATGCTTTCTCCGAGGCATTTTGAATGTATTGTTTTCTATATCCTTCATATTCATTTTATCAAGGAAGGTCGGTTTTACTGTCCCTATGTTAAAATTGAGGGAATCACACGCCCAGTGAGGTTAAATCGTTTCCTGACGTGCCCTGGCGTCAAGGAAAAGAAGTGCGTGATGTGCGCCCAGCACTCTCTCCTGAAACCTGCGGTTTTAGCCACTGCATGTACTTCCCTGCCATTACAAAAACCTTTTTACACTTGATACTGATCACAATATTCAGGCATGAAAGCATTTTCAACATGACGTTATGGCAGGGACACGGAAAAATCCAGAGTATACCCAGGGTCTAGTTGTCAAAAAATTATCTATACTAAATCTTTTCAGTCATTCCCCTCATAAAAATGAATTCTGACGGTAGAACTTTTGCTGAGATGTCAAATGCACTCAGTAGGAACAGCAGTGGTACTAACTGTGTTTTTGCACCCTAAAACACTGAGAAGGAATCCGGCAAAACACTTTCTTGCTCACCACCACGGGGCGCCTTTGATTAAATTTCAGCGGTTCGGTGAATTAACACTTTTTTCATCAAGGCAGAATTCTTAATCCGTTATGTTTTATTCACTTTGGGAAATCTACCTTTGTCAAAAATGGAACAGATTATTTTGGTGTCCGAAATTCACCTGACAAATGTCATTGTTGACATTTTTTCTTTTGGCATTTATAAAGAATAATTTCTATGGGTGTTTCATGTAACGGGATCTCTTCTGACTCCAGGATTTCATAGAATGAGAAATGGATTGTTAGGGCAATCTGAAGCTTTTACGAAAACTTTAATTCACTGAAGAGTCAAAACAATTGTGGGTTACTTAAAGAAAGAAAAGTGTCCTCAATCACCTTTTCCGTAGAGCAGGGAAAGAAATTCACACCACTCAATTCCTATTCTCCTCTGTAATTCATAAGTTTTGCATCAAAAGCGGTTTATTCGTTTTCTCTTCATTTCTAAGTCTTACAGAGTAATTATTTAGTTAAAATAATCTTTGTTAAGATCTAAAAGAAACAGATAAATTAGAAAATGATGAATAAGGGAGAGACACGGTGACAGAGTTAGCCTTAGAAACCATTATAATCCTCCTTTGTACAGTTAACAATTTAAATCTTTTGCGGTAACACATTCATTTCTAAGAACACTATAGGGAGATGGAGGAAAAGTTTTTTTCTAGAATCACATACACCAGCATAAAACTTCTGTATTATAGGACAAATCCTGCTTAGGGCATACATAGGTAATCATCAAGATCTGGTATCTCTCTGGGAGAAACTCAAAACGAATTCACTGCGACATGACCTTATTTATAGTCCCAAGAAGTATGTCGATCCATAGGAAAAACGTCCTAGCAAAATAAACCTTGTAAAACAATTTTTATATTAAATTACACTTCTTTCTTGGGAGAGAATGCCTTTGGTGGGAAGGTTAAGAAAAATGTTTAAATATCTCCTTTTCCTCAAAAAGTAGGATGCAGCCTGAACCTCTCTGGGCACTTCTGCAGCGAGGAGCAGCAGTCCTGAGTGCCGTTCATGCGTTCGCGCCTTGCTCGGAATCATGGCACATGCCCACCTCACACAATGGGTGCCAAGGATACCAGCACTGCTCTTGCTCTCATCACGGATGACAGTTACACCCGACATTCCAAGCGCCATGCTTTCTCCGAGGCATTTTGAATGTATTGTTTTCTATATCCTTCATATTCATTTTATCAAGGAAGGTCGGTTTTACTGTCCCTATGTTAAAATTGAGGGAATCACACGCCCAGTGAGGTTAAATCGTTTCCTGACGTGCCCTGGCGTCAAGGAAAAGAAGTGCGTGATGTGCGCCCAGCACTCTCTCCTGAAACCTGCGGTTTTAGCCACTGCATGTACTTCCCTGCCATTACAAAAACCTTTTTACACTTGATACTGATCACAATATTCAGGCATGAAAGCATTTTCAACATGACGTTATGGCAGGGACACGGAAAAATCCAGAGTATACCCAGGGTCTAGTTGTCAAAAAATTATCTATACTAAATCTTTTCAGTCATTCCCCTCATAAAAATGAATTCTGACGGTAGAACTTTTGCTGAGATGTCAAATGCACTCAGTAGGAACAGCAGTGGTACTAACTGTGTTTTTGCTCCCTAAAACACTGAGAAGGAATCCGGCAAAACACTTTCTTGCTCACCACCACGGGGCGCCTTTGATTAAATTTCAGCGGTTCGGTGAATTAACACTTTTTTCATCAAGGCAGAATTCTTAATCCGTTATGTTTTATTCACTTTGGGAAATCTACCTTTGTCAAAAATGGAACAGATTATTTTGATGTCCGAAATTCACCTGACAAATGTCATTGTTGACATTTTTTCTTTTGGCATTTATAAAGAATAATTTCTATGGGTGTTTCATGTAACGGGATCTCTTCTGACTCCAGGATTTCATAGAATGAGAAATGGATTGTTAGGGCAATCTGAAGCTTTTACGAAAACTTTAATTCACTGAAGAGTCAAAACAATTGTGGGTTACTTAAAGAAAGAAAAGTGTCCTCAATCACCTTTTCCGTAGAGCAGGGAAAGAAATTCACACAACTCAATTCCTATTCTCCTCTGTAATTCATAAGTTTTGCATCAAAAGCGGTTTATTCGTTTTCTCTTCATTTCTAAGTCTTACAGAGTAGATATTTAGTTAAAATAATCTTTGTTAAGATCTAAAAGAAACAGATAAATTAGAAAATGATGAATAAGGGAGAGACACGGTGACAGAGTTAGCCTTAGAAACCATTATAATCCTCCTTTGTACAGTTAACAATTTAAATCTTTTGCGGTAACACATTCATTTCTAAGAACACTATAGGGAGATGGAGGAAAAGTTTTTTTCTAGAATCACATACACCAGCATAAAACTTCTGTATTATAGGACAAATCCTGCTTAGGGCATACATAGGTAATCATCAAGATCTGGTATCTCTCTGGGAGAAACTCAAAACGAATTCACTGCGACATGACCTTATTTATAGTCCCAAGAAGTATGTCGATCCATAGGAAAAACGTCCTAGCAAAATAAACCTTGTAAAACAATTTTTATATTAAATTACACTTCTTTCTTGGGAGAGAATGCCTTTGGTGGGAAGGTTAAGAAAAATGTTTAAATATCTCCTTTTCCTCAAAAAGTAGGATGCAGCCTGAACCTCTCTGGGCACTTCTGCAGCGAGGAGCAGCAGTCCTGAGTGCCGTTCATGCGTTCGCGCCTTGCTCGGAATCATGGCACATGCCCACCTCACACAATGGGTGCCAAGGATACCAGCACTGCTCTTGCTCTCATCACGGATGACAGTTACACCCGACATTCCAAGCGCCATGCTTTCTCCGAGGCATTTTGAATGTATTGTTTTCTATATCCTTCATATTCATTTTATCAAGGAAGGTCGGTTTTACTGTCCCTATGTTAAAATTGAGGGAATCACACGCCCAGTGAGGTTAAATCGTTTCCTGACGTGCCCTGGCGTCAAGGAAAAGAAGTGCGTGATGTGCGCCCAGCACTCTCTCCTGAAACCTGCGGTTTTAGCCACTGCATGTACTTCCCTGCCATTACAAAAACCTTTTTACACTTGATACTGATCACAATATTCAGGCATGAAAGCATTTTCAACATGACGTTATGGCAGGGACACGGAAAAATCCAGAGTATACCCAGGGTCTAGTTGTCAAAAAATTATCTATACTAAATCTTTTCAGTCATTCCCCTCATAAAAATGAATTCTGACGGTAGAACTTTTGCTGAGATGTCAAATGCACTCAGTAGGAACAGCAGTGGTACTAACTGTGTTTTTGCACCCTAAAACACTGAGAAGGAATCCGGCAAAACCCTTTCTTGCTCACCACCACGGGGCGCCTTTGATTAAATTTCAGCGGTTCGGTGAATTAACACTTTTTTCATCAAGGCAGAATTCTTAATCCGTTATGTTTTATTCACTTTGGGAAATCTACCTTTGTCAAAAATGGAACAGATTATTTTGGTGTCCGAAATTCACCTGACAAATGTCATTGTTGACATTTTTTCTTTTGGCATTTATAAAGAATAATTTCTATGGGTGTTTCATGTAACGGGATCTCTTCTGACTCCAGGATTTCATAGAATGAGAAATGGATTGTTAGGGCAATCTGAAGCTTTTACGAAAACTTTAATTCACTGAAGAGTCAAAACAATTGTGGGTTACTTAAAGAAAGAAAAGTGTCCTCAATCACCTTTTCCGTAGAGCAGGGAAAGAAATTCACACAACTCAATTCCTATTCTCCTCTGTAATTCATAAGTTTTGCATCAAAAGCGGTTTATTCGTTTTCTCTTCATTTCTAAGTCTTACAGAGTAATTATTTAGTTAAAATAATCTTTGTTAAGATCTAAAAGAAACAGATAAATTAGAAAATGATGAATAAGGGAGAGACACGGTGACAGAGTTAGCCTTAGAAACCATTATAATCCTCCTTTGTACAGTTAACAATTTAAATCTTTTGCGGTAACACATTCATTTCTAAGAACACTATAGGGAGATGGAGGAAAAGTTTTTTTCTAGAATCACATACACCAGCATAAAACTTCTGTATTATAGGACAAATCCTGCTTAGGGCATACATAGGTAATCATCAAGATCTGGTATCTCTCTGGGAGAAACTCAAAACGAATTCACTGCGACATGACCTTATTTATAGTCCCAAGAAGTATGTCGATCCATAGGAAAAACGTCCTAGCAAAATAAACCTTGTAAAACAATTTTTATATTAAATTACACTTCTTTCTTGGGAGAGAATGCCTTTGGTGGGAAGGTTAAGAAAAATGTTTAAATATCTCCTTTTCCTCAAAAAGTAGGATGCAGCCTGAACCTCTCTGGGCACTTCTGCAGCGAGGAGCAGCAGTCCTGAGTGCCGTTCATGCGTTCGCGCCTTGCTCGGAATCATGGCACATGCCCACCTCACACAATGGGTGCCAAGGATACCAGCACTGCTCTTGCTCTCATCACGGATGACAGTTACACCCGACATTCCAAGCGCCATGCTTTCTCCGAGGCATTTTGAATGTATTGTTTTCTATATCCTTCATATTCATTTTATCAAGGAAGGTCGGTTTTACTGTCCCTATGTTAAAATTGAGGGAATCACACGCCCAGTGAGGTTAAATCGTTTCCTGACGTGCCCTGGCGTCAAGGAAAAGAAGTGCGTGATGTGCGCCCAGCACTCTCTCCTGAAACCTGCGGTTTTAGCCACTGCATGTACTTCCCTGCCATTACAAAAACCTTTTTACACTTGATACTGATCACAATATTCAGGCATGAAAGCATTTTCAACATGACGTTATGGCAGGGACACGGAAAAATCCAGAGTATACCCAGGGTCTAGTTGTCAAAAAATTATCTATACTAAATCTTTTCAGTCATTCCCCTCATAAAAATGAATTCTGACGGTAGAACTTTTGCTGAGATGTCAAATGCACTCAGTAGGAACAGCAGTGGTACTAACTGTGTTTTTGCTCCCTAAAACACTGAGAAGGAATCCGGCAAAACACTTTCTTGCTCACCACCACGGGGCGCCTTTGATTAAATTTCAGCGGTTCGGTGAATTAACACTTTTTTCATCAAGGCAGAATTCTTAATCCGTTATGTTTTATTCACTTTGGGAAATCTACCTTTGTCAAAAATGGAACAGATTATTTTGATGTCCGAAATTCACCTGACAAATGTCATTGTTGACATTTTTTCTTTTGGCATTTATAAAGAATAATTTCTATGGGTGTTTCATGTAACGGGATCTCTTCTGACTCCAGGATTTCATAGAATGAGAAATGGATTGTTAGGGCAATCTGAAGCTTTTACGAAAACTTTAATTCACTGAAGAGTCAAAACAATTGTGGGTTACTTAAAGAAAGAAAAGTGTCCTCAATCACCTTTTCCGTAGAGCAGGGAAAGAAATTCACACAACTCAATTCCTATTCTCCTCTGTAATTCATAAGTTTTGCATCAAAAGCGGTTTATTCGTTTTCTCTTCATTTCTAAGTCTTACAGAGTAGATATTTAGTTAAAATAATCTTTGTTAAGATCTAAAAGAAACAGATAAATTAGAAAATGATGAATAAGGGAGAGACACGGTGACAGAGTTAGCCTTAGAAACCATTATAATCCTCCTTTGTACAGTTAACAATTTAAATCTTTTGCGGTAACACATTCATTTCTAAGAACACTATAGGGAGATGGAGGAAAAGTTTTTTTCTAGAATCACATACACCAGCATAAAACTTCTGTATTATAGGACAAATCCTGCTTAGGGCATACATAGGTAATCATCAAGATCTGGTATCTCTCTGGGAGAAACTCAAAACGAATTCACTGCGACATGACCTTATTTATAGTCCCAAGAAGTATGTCGATCCATAGGAAAAACGTCCTAGCAAAATAAACCTTGTAAAACAATTTTTATATTAAATTACACTTCTTTCTTGGGAGAGAATGCCTTTGGTGGGAAGGTTAAGAAAAATGTTTAAATATCTCCTTTTCCTCAAAAAGTAGGATGCAGCCTGAACCTCTCTGGGCACTTCTGCAGCGAGGAGCAGCAGTCCTGAGTGCCGTTCATGCGTTCGCGCCTTGCTCGGAATCATGGCACATGCCCACCTCACACAATGGGTGCCAAGGATACCAGCACTGCTCTTGCTCTCATCACGGATGACAGTTACACCCGACATTCCAAGCGCCATGCTTTCTCCGAGGCATTTTGAATGTATTGTTTTCTATATCCTTCATATTCATTTTATCAAGGAAGGTCGGTTTTACTGTCCCTATGTTAAAATTGAGGGAATCACACGCCCAGTGAGGTTAAATCGTTTCCTGACGTGCCCTGGCGTCAAGGAAAAGAAGTGCGTGATGTGCGCCCAGCACTCTCTCCTGAAACCTGCGGTTTTAGCCACTGCATGTACTTCCCTGCCATTACAAAAACCTTTTTACACTTGATACTGATCACAATATTCAGGCATGAAAGCATTTTCAACATGACGTTATGGCAGGGACACGGAAAAATCCAGAGTATACCCAGGGTCTAGTTGTCAAAAAATTATCTATACTAAATCTTTTCAGTCATTCCCCTCATAAAAATGAATTCTGACGGTAGAACTTTTGCTGAGATGTCAAATGCACTCAGTAGGAACAGCAGTGGTACTAACTGTGTTTTTGCACCCTAAAACACTGAGAAGGAATCCGGCAAAACCCTTTCTTGCTCACCACCACGGGGCGCCTTTGATTAAATTTCAGCGGTTCGGTGAATTAACACTTTTTTCATCAAGGCAGAATTCTTAATCCGTTATGTTTTATTCACTTTGGGAAATCTACCTTTGTCAAAAATGGAACAGATTATTTTGGTGTCCGAAATTCACCTGACAAATGTCATTGTTGACATTTTTTCTTTTGGCATTTATAAAGAATAATTTCTATGGGTGTTTCATGTAACGGGATCTCTTCTGACTCCAGGATTTCATAGAATGAGAAATGGATTGTTAGGGCAATCTGAAGCTTTTACGAAAACTTTAATTCACTGAAGAGTCAAAACAATTGTGGGTTACTTAAAGAAAGAAAAGTGTCCTCAATCACCTTTTCCGTAGAGCAGGGAAAGAAATTCACACAACTCAATTCCTATTCTCCTCTGTAATTCATAAGTTTTGCATCAAAAGCGGTTTATTCGTTTTCTCTTCATTTCTAAGTCTTACAGAGTAAATATTTAGTTAAAATAATCTTTGTTAAGATCTAAAAGAAACAGATAAATTAGAAAATGATGAATAAGGGAGAGACACGGTGACAGAGTTAGCCTTAGAAACCATTATAATCCTCCTTTGTACAGTTAACAATTTAAATCTTTTGCGGTAACACATTCATTTCTAAGAACACTATAGGGAGATGGAGGAAAAGTTTTTTTCTAGAATCACATACACCAGCATAAAACTTCTGTATTATAGGACAAATCCTGCTTAGGGCATACATAGGTAATCATCGAGATCTGGTATCTCTCTGGGAGAAACTCAAAACGAATTCACTGCGACATGACCTTATTTATAGTCCCAAGAAGTATGTCGATCCGTAGGAAAAACGTCCTAGCAAAATAAACCTTGTAAAACAATTTTTATATTAAATTACACTTCTTTCTTGGGAGAGAATGCCTTTGGTGGGAAGGTTAAGAAAAATGTTTAAATATCTCCTTTTCCTCAAAAAGTAGGATGCAGCCTGAACCTCTCTGGGCACTTCTGCAGCGAGGAGCAGCAGTCCTGAGTGCCGTTCATGCGTTCGCGCCTTGCTCGGAATCATGGCACATGCCCACCTCACACAATGGGTGCCAAGGATACCAGCACTGCTCTTGCTCTCATCACGGATGACAGTTACACCCGACATTCCAAGCGCCATGCTTTCTCCGAGGCATTTTGAATGTATTGTTTTCTATATCCTTCATATTCATTTTATCAAGGAAGGTCGGTTTTACTGTCCCTATGTTAAAATTGAGGGAATCACACGCCCAGTGAGGTTAAATCGTTTCCTGACGTGCCCTGGCGTCAAGGAAAAGAAGTGCGTGATGTGCGCCCAGCACTCTCTCCTGAAACCTGCGGTTTTAGCCACTGCATGTACTTCCCTGCCATTACAAAAACCTTTTTACACTTGATACTGATCACAATATTCAGGCATGAAAGCATTTTCAACATGACGTTATGGCAGGGACACGGAAAAATCCAGAGTATACCCAGGGTCTAGTTGTCAAAAAATTATCTATACTAAATCTTTTCAGTCATTCCCCTCATAAAAATGAATTCTGACGGTAGAACTTTTGCTGAGATGTCAAATGCACTCAGTAGGAACAGCAGTGGTACTAACTGTGTTTTTGCTCCCTAAAACACTGAGAAGGAATCCGGCAAAACACTTTCTTGCTCACCACCACGGGGCGCCTTTGATTAAATTTCAGCGGTTCGGTGAATTAACACTTTTTTCATCAAGGCAGAATTCTTAATCCGTTATGTTTTATTCACTTTGGGAAATCTACCTTTGTCAAAAATGGAACAGATTATTTTGATGTCCGAAATTCACCTGACAAATGTCATTGTTGACATTTTTTCTTTTGGCATTTATAAAGAATAATTTCTATGGGTGTTTCATGTAACGGGATCTCTTCTGACTCCAGGATTTCATAGAATGAGAAATGGATTGTTAGGGCAATCTGAAGCTTTTACGAAAACTTTAATTCACTGAAGAGTCAAAACAATTGTGGGTTACTTAAAGAAAGAAAAGTGTCCTCAATCACCTTTTCCGTAGAGCAGGGAAAGAAATTCACACAACTCAATTCCTATTCTCCTCTGTAATTCATAAGTTTTGCATCAAAAGCGGTTTATTCGTTTTCTCTTCATTTCTAAGTCTTACAGAGTAGATATTTAGTTAAAATAATCTTTGTTAAGATCTAAAAGAAACAGATAAATTAGAAAATGATGAATAAGGGAGAGACACGGTGACAGAGTTAGCCTTAGAAACCATTATAATCCTCCTTTGTACAGTTAACAATTTAAATCTTTTGCGGTAACACATTCATTTCTAAGAACACTATAGGGAGATGGAGGAAAAGTTTTTTTCTAGAATCACATACACCAGCATAAAACTTCTGTATTATAGGACAAATCCTGCTTAGGGCATACATAGGTAATCATCAAGATCTGGTATCTCTCTGGGAGAAACTCAAAACGAATTCACTGCGACATGACCTTATTTATAGTCCCAAGAAGTATGTCGATCCATAGGAAAAACGTCCTAGCAAAATAAACCTTGTAAAACAATTTTTATATTAAATTACACTTCTTTCTTGGGAGAGAATGCCTTTGGTGGGAAGGTTAAGAAAAATGTTTAAATATCTCCTTTTCCTCAAAAAGTAGGATGCAGCCTGAACCTCTCTGGGCACTTCTGCAGCGAGGAGCAGCAGTCCTGAGTGCCGTTCATGCGTTCGCGCCTTGCTCGGAATCATGGCACATGCCCACCTCACACAATGGGTGCCAAGGATACCAGCACTGCTCTTGCTCTCATCACGGATGACAGTTACACCCGACATTCCAAGCGCCATGCTTTCTCCGAGGCATTTTGAATGTATTGTTTTCTATATCCTTCATATTCATTTTATCAAGGAAGGTCGGTTTTACTGTCCCTATGTTAAAATTGAGGGAATCACACGCCCAGTGAGGTTAAATCGTTTCCTGACGTGCCCTGGCGTCAAGGAAAAGAAGTGCGTGATGTGCGCCCAGCACTCTCTCCTGAAACCTGCGGTTTTAGCCACTGCATGTACTTCCCTGCCATTACAAAAACCTTTTTACACTTGATACTGATCACAATATTCAGGCATGAAAGCATTTTCAACATGACGTTATGGCAGGGACACGGAAAAATCCAGAGTATACCCAGGGTCTAGTTGTCAAAAAATTATCTATACTAAATCTTTTCAGTCATTCCCCTCATAAAAATGAATTCTGACGGTAGAACTTTTGCTGAGATGTCAAATGCACTCAGTAGGAACAGCAGTGGTACTAACTGTGTTTTTGCACCCTAAAACACTGAGAAGGAATCCGGCAAAACCCTTTCTTGCTCACCACCACGGGGCGCCTTTGATTAAATTTCAGCGGTTCGGTGAATTAACACTTTTTTCATCAAGGCAGAATTCTTAATCCGTTATGTTTTATTCACTTTGGGAAATCTACCTTTGTCAAAAATGGAACAGATTATTTTGGTGTCCGAAATTCACCTGACAAATGTCATTGTTGACATTTTTTCTTTTGGCATTTATAAAGAATAATTTCTATGGGTGTTTCATGTAACGGGATCTCTTCTGACTCCAGGATTTCATAGAATGAGAAATGGATTGTTAGGGCAATCTGAAGCTTTTACGAAAACTTTAATTCACTGAAGAGTCAAAACAATTGTGGGTTACTTAAAGAAAGAAAAGTGTCCTCAATCACCTTTTCCGTAGAGCAGGGAAAGAAATTCACACAACTCAATTCCTATTCTCCTCTGTAATTCATAAGTTTTGCATCAAAAGCGGTTTATTCGTTTTCTCTTCATTTCTAAGTCTTACAGAGTAATTATTTAGTTAAAATAATCTTTGTTAAGATCTAAAAGAAACAGATAAATTAGAAAATGATGAATAAGGGAGAGACACGGTGACAGAGTTAGCCTTAGAAACCATTATAATCCTCCTTTGTACAGTTAACAATTTAAATCTTTTGCGGTAACACATTCATTTCTAAGAACACTATAGGGAGATGGAGGAAAAGTTTTTTTCTAGAATCACATACACCAGCATAAAACTTCTGTATTATAGGACAAATCCTGCTTAGGGCATACATAGGTAATCATCAAGATCTGGTATCTCTCTGGGAGAAACTCAAAACGAATTCACTGCGACATGACCTTATTTATAGTCCCAAGAAGTATGTCGATCCATAGGAAAAACGTCCTAGCAAAATAAACCTTGTAAAACAATTTTTATATTAAATTACACTTCTTTCTTGGGAGAGAATGCCTTTGGTGGGAAGGTTAAGAAAAATGTTTAAATATCTCCTTTTCCTCAAAAAGTAGGATGCAGCCTGAACCTCTCTGGGCACTTCTGCAGCGAGGAGCAGCAGTCCTGAGTGCCGTTCATGCGTTCGCGCCTTGCTCGGAATCATGGCACATGCCCACCTCACACAATGGGTGCCAAGGATACCAGCACTGCTCTTGCTCTCATCACGGATGACAGTTACACCCGACATTCCAAGCGCCATGCTTTCTCCGAGGCATTTTGAATGTATTGTTTTCTATATCCTTCATATTCATTTTATCAAGGAAGGTCGGTTTTACTGTCCCTATGTTAAAATTGAGGGAATCACACGCCCAGTGAGGTTAAATCGTTTCCTGACGTGCCCTGGCGTCAAGGAAAAGAAGTGCGTGATGTGCGCCCAGCACTCTCTCCTGAAACCTGCGGTTTTAGCCACTGCATGTACTTCCCTGCCATTACAAAAACCTTTTTACACTTGATACTGATCACAATATTCAGGCATGAAAGCATTTTCAACATGACGTTATGGCAGGGACACGGAAAAATCCAGAGTATACCCAGGGTCTAGTTGTCAAAAAATTATCTATACTAAATCTTTTCAGTCATTCCCCTCATAAAAATGAATTCTGACGGTAGAACTTTTGCTGAGATGTCAAATGCACTCAGTAGGAACAGCAGTGGTACTAACTGTGTTTTTGCTCCGTAAAACACTGAGAAGGAATCCGGCAAAACACTTTCTTGCTCACCACCACGGGGCGCCTTTGATTAAATTTCAGCGGTTCGGTGAATTAACACTTTTTTCATCAAGGCAGAATTCTTAATCCGTTATGTTTTATTCACTTTGGGAAATCTACCTTTGTCAAAAATGGAACAGATTATTTTGATGTCCGAAATTCACCTGACAAATGTCATTGTTGACATTTTTTCTTTTGGCATTTATAAAGAATAATTTCTATGGGTGTTTCATGTAACGGGATCTCTTCTGACTCCAGGATTTCATAGAATGAGAAATGGATTGTTAGGGCAATCTGAAGCTTTTACGAAAACTTTAATTCACTGAAGAGTCAAAACAATTGTGGGTTACTTAAAGAAAGAAAAGTGTCCTCAATCACCTTTTCCGTAGAGCAGGGAAAGAAATTCACACAACTCAATTCCTATTCTCCTCTGTAATTCATAAGTTTTGCATCAAAAGCGGTTTATTCGTTTTCTCTTCATTTCTAAGTCTTACAGAGTAGATATTTAGTTAAAATAATCTTTGTTAAGATCTAAAAGAAACAGATAAATTAGAAAATGATGAATAAGGGAGAGACACGGTGACAGAGTTAGCCTTAGAAACCATTATAATCCTCCTTTGTACAGTTAACAATTTAAATCTTTTGCGGTAACACATTCATTTCTAAGAACACTATAGGGAGATGGAGGAAAAGTTTTTTTCTAGAATCACATACACCAGCATAAAACTTCTGTATTATAGGACAAATCCTGCTTAGGGCATACATAGGTAATCATCAAGATCTGGTATCTCTCTGGGAGAAACTCAAAACGAATTCACTGCGACATGACCTTATTTATAGTCCCAAGAAGTATGTCGATCCATAGGAAAAACGTCCTAGCAAAATAAACCTTGTAAAACAATTTTTATATTAAATTACACTTCTTTCTTGGGAGAGAATGCCTTTGGTGGGAAGGTTAAGAAAAATGTTTAAATATCTCCTTTTCCTCAAAAAGTAGGATGCAGCCTGAACCTCTCTGGGCACTTCTGCAGCGAGGAGCAGCAGTCCTGAGTGCCGTTCATGCGTTCGCGCCTTGCTCGGAATCATGGCACATGCCCACCTCACACAATGGGTGCCAAGGATACCAGCACTGCTCTTGCTCTCATCACGGATGACAGTTACACCCGACATTCCAAGCGCCATGCTTTCTCCGAGGCATTTTGAATGTATTGTTTTCTATATCCTTCATATTCATTTTATCAAGGAAGGTCGGTTTTACTGTCCCTATGTTAAAATTGAGGGAATCACACGCCCAGTGAGGTTAAATCGTTTCCTGACGTGCCCTGGCGTCAAGGAAAAGAAGTGCGTGATGTGCGCCCAGCACTCTCTCCTGAAACCTGCGGTTTTAGCCACTGCATGTACTTCCCTGCCATTACAAAAACCTTTTTACACTTGATACTGATCACAATATTCAGGCATGAAAGCATTTTCAACATGACGTTATGGCAGGGACACGGAAAAATCCAGAGTATACCCAGGGTCTAGTTGTCAAAAAATTATCTATACTAAATCTTTTCAGTCATTCCCCTCATAAAAATGAATTCTGACGGTAGAACTTTTGCTGAGATGTCAAATGCACTCAGTAGGAACAGCAGTGGTACTAACTGTGTTTTTGCACCCTAAAACACTGAGAAGGAATCCGGCAAAACCCTTTCTTGCTCACCACCACGGGGCGCCTTTGATTAAATTTCAGCGGTTCGGTGAATTAACACTTTTTTCATCAAGGCAGAATTCTTAATCCGTTATGTTTTATTCACTTTGGGAAATCTACCTTTGTCAAAAATGGAACAGATTATTTTGGTGTCCGAAATTCACCTGACAAATGTCATTGTTGACATTTTTTCTTTTGGCATTTATAAAGAATAATTTCTATGGGTGTTTCATGTAACGGGATCTCTTCTGACTCCAGGATTTCATAGAATGAGAAATGGATTGTTAGGGCAATCTGAAGCTTTTACGAAAACTTTAATTCACTGAAGAGTCAAAACAATTGTGGGTTACTTAAAGAAAGAAAAGTGTCCTCAATCACCTTTTCCGTAGAGCAGGGAAAGAAATTCACACAACTCAATTCCTATTCTCCTCTGTAATTCATAAGTTTTGCATCAAAAGCGGTTTATTCGTTTTCTCTTCATTTCTAAGTCTTACAGAGTAAATATTTAGTTAAAATAATCTTTGTTAAGATCTAAAAGAAACAGATAAATTAGAAAATGATGAATAAGGGAGAGACACGGTGACAGAGTTAGCCTTAGAAACCATTATAATCCTCCTTTGTACAGTTAACAATTTAAATCTTTTGCGGTAACACATTCATTTCTAAGAACACTATAGGGAGATGGAGGAAAAGTTTTTTTCTAGAATCACATACACCAGCATAAAACTTCTGTATTATAGGACAAATCCTGCTTAGGGCATACATAGGTAATCATCGAGATCTGGTATCTCTCTGGGAGAAACTCAAAACGAATTCACTGCGACATGACCTTATTTATAGTCCCAAGAAGTATGTCGATCCGTAGGAAAAACGTCCTAGCAAAATAAACCTTGTAAAACAATTTTTATATTAAATTACACTTCTTTCTTGGGAGAGAATGCCTTTGGTGGGAAGGTTAAGAAAAATGTTTAATATCTCCTTTTCCTTAAAAAGTAGGATGCAGCCTGAACCTCTCTGGGCACTTCTGCAGCGAGGAGCAGCAGTCCTGAGTGCCGTTCATGCGTTCGCGCCTTGCTCGGAATCATGGCACATGCCCACCTCACACAATGGGTGCCAAGGATACCAGCACTGCTCTTGCTCTCATCACGGATGACAGTTACACCCGACATTCCAAGCGCCATGCTTTCTCCGAGGCATTTTGAATGTATTGTTTACTATATCCTTCATATTCATTTTATCAAGGAAGGTCGGTTTTACTGTCCCTATGTTAAAATTGAGGGAATCACACGCCCAGTGAGGTTAAATCGTTTCCTGACGTGCCCTGGCGTCAAGGAAAAGAAGTGCGTGATGTGCGCCCAGCACTCTCTCCTGAAACCTGCGGTTTTAGCCACTGCATGTACTTCCCTGCCATTACAAAAACCTTTTTACACTTGATACTGATCACAATATTCAGGCATGAAAGCATTTTCAACATGACGTTATGGCAGGGACACGGAAAAATCCAGAGTATACCCAGGGTCTAGTTGTCAAAAAATTATCTATACTAAATCTTTTCAGTCATTCCCCTCATAAAAATGAATTCTGACGGTAGAACTTTTGCTGAGATGTCAAATGCACTCAGTAGGAACAGCAGTGGTACTAACTGTGTTTTTGCACCCTAAAACACTGAGAAGGAATCCGGCAAAACACTTTCTTGCTCACCACCACGGGGCGCCTTTGATTAAATTTCAGCGGTTCGGTGAATTAACACTTTTTTCATCAAGGCAGAATTCTTAATCCGTTATGTTTTATTCACTTTGGGAAATCTACCTTTGTCAAAAATGGAACAGATTATTTTGGTGTCCGAAATTCACCTGACAAATGTCATTGTTGACATTTTTTCTTTTGGCATTTATAAAGAATAATTTCTATGGGTGTTTCATGTAACGGGATCTCTTCTGACTCCAGGATTTCATAGAATGAGAAATGGATTGTTAGGGCAATCTGAAGCTTTTACGAAAACTTTAATTCACTGAAGAGTCAAAACAATTGTGGGTTACTTAAAGAAAGAAAAGTGTCCTCAATCACCTTTTCCGTAGAGCAGGGAAAGAAATTCACACAACTCAATTCCTATTCTCCTCTGTAATTCATAAGTTTTGCATCAAAAGCGGTTTATTCGTTTTCTCTTCATTTCTAAGTCTTACAGAGTAGATATTTAGTTAAAATAATCTTTGTTAAGATCTAAAAGAAACAGATAAATTAGAAAATGATGAATAAGGGAGAGACACGGTGACAGAGTTAGCCTTAGAAACCATTATAATCCTCCTTTGTACAGTTAACAATTTAAATCTTTTGCGGTAACACATTCATTTCTAAGAACACTATAGGGAGATGGAGGAAAAGTTTTTTTCTAGAATCACATACACCAGCATAAAACTTCTGTATTATAGGACAAATCCTGCTTAGGGCATACATAGGTAATCATCAAGATCTGGTATCTCTCTGGGAGAAACTCAAAACGAATTCACTGCGACATGACCTTATTTATAGTCCCAAGAAGTATGTCGATCCATAGGAAAAACGTCCTAGCAAAATAAACCTTGTAAAACAATTTTTATATTAAATTACACTTCTTTCTTGGGAGAGAATGCCTTTGGTGGGAAGGTTAAGAAAAATGTTTAAATATCTCCTTTTCCTCAAAAAGTAGGATGCAGCCTGAACCTCTCTGGGCACTTCTGCAGCGAGGAGCAGCAGTCCTGAGTGCCGTTCATGCGTTCGCGCCTTGCTCGGAATCATGGCACATGCCCACCTCACACAATGGGTGCCAAGGATACCAGCACTGCTCTTGCTCTCATCACGGATGACAGTTACACCCGACATTCCAAGCGCCATGCTTTCTCCGAGGCATTTTGAATGTATTGTTTTCTATATCCTTCATATTCATTTTATCAAGGAAGGTCGGTTTTACTGTCCCTATGTTAAAATTGAGGGAATCACACGCCCAGTGAGGTTAAATCGTTTCCTGACGTGCCCTGGCGTCAAGGAAAAGAAGTGCGTGATGTGCGCCCAGCACTCTCTCCTGAAACCTGCGGTTTTAGCCACTGCATGTACTTCCCTGCCATTACAAAAACCTTTTTACACTTGATACTGATCACAATATTCAGGCATGAAAGCATTTTCAACATGACGTTATGGCAGGGACACGGAAAAATCCAGAGTATACCCAGGGTCTAGTTGTCAAAAAATTATCTATACTAAATCTTTTCAGTCATTCCCCTCATAAAAATGAATTCTGACGGTAGAACTTTTGCTGAGATGTCAAATGCACTCAGTAGGAACAGCAGTGGTACTAACTGTGTTTTTGCACCCTAAAACACTGAGAAGGAATCCGGCAAAACCCTTTCTTGCTCACCACCACGGGGCGCCTTTGATTAAATTTCAGCGGTTCGGTGAATTAACACTTTTTTCATCAAGGCAGAATTCTTAATCCGTTATGTTTTATTCACTTTGGGAAATCTACCTTTGTCAAAAATGGAACAGATTATTTTGGTGTCCGAAATTCACCTGACAAATGTCATTGTTGACATTTTTTCTTTTGGCATTTATAAAGAATAATTTCTATGGGTGTTTCATGTAACGGGATCTCTTCTGACTCCAGGATTTCATAGAATGAGAAATGGATTGTTAGGGCAATCTGAAGCTTTTACGAAAACTTTAATTCACTGAAGAGTCAAAACAATTGTGGGTTACTTAAAGAAAGAAAAGTGTCCTCAATCACCTTTTCCGTAGAGCAGGGAAAGAAATTCACACAACTCAATTCCTATTCTCCTCTGTAATTCATAAGTTTTGCATCAAAAGCGGTTTATTCGTTTTCTCTTCATTTCTAAGTCTTACAGAGTAATTATTTAGTTAAAATAATCTTTGTTAAGATCTAAAAGAAACAGATAAATTAGAAAATGATGAATAAGGGAGAGACACGGTGACAGAGTTAGCCTTAGAAACCATTATAATCCTCCTTTGTACAGTTAACAATTTAAATCTTTTGCGGTAACACATTCATTTCTAAGAACACTATAGGGAGATGGAGGAAAAGTTTTTTTCTAGAATCACATACACCAGCATAAAACTTCTGTATTATAGGACAAATCCTGCTTAGGGCATACATAGGTAATCATCAAGATCTGGTATCTCTCTGGGAGAAACTCAAAACGAATTCACTGCGACATGACCTTATTTATAGTCCCAAGAAGTATGTCGATCCATAGGAAAAACGTCCTAGCAAAATAAACCTTGTAAAACAATTTTTATATTAAATTACACTTCTTTCTTGGGAGAGAATGCCTTTGGTGGGAAGGTTAAGAAAAATGTTTAAATATCTCCTTTTCCTCAAAAAGTAGGATGCAGCCTGAACCTCTCTGGGCACTTCTGCAGCGAGGAGCAGCAGTCCTGAGTGCCGTTCATGCGTTCGCGCCTTGCTCGGAATCATGGCACATGCCCACCTCACACAATGGGTGCCAAGGATACCAGCACTGCTCTTGCTCTCATCACGGATGACAGTTACACCCGACATTCCAAGCGCCATGCTTTCTCCGAGGCATTTTGAATGTATTGTTTTCTATATCCTTCATATTCATTTTATCAAGGAAGGTCGGTTTTACTGTCCCTATGTTAAAATTGAGGGAATCACACGCCCAGTGAGGTTAAATCGTTTCCTGACGTGCCCTGGCGTCAAGGAAAAGAAGTGCGTGATGTGCGCCCAGCACTCTCTCCTGAAACCTGCGGTTTTAGCCACTGCATGTACTTCCCTGCCATTACAAAAACCTTTTTACACTTGATACTGATCACAATATTCAGGCATGAAAGCATTTTCAACATGACGTTATGGCAGGGACACGGAAAAATCCAGAGTATACCCAGGGTCTAGTTGTCAAAAAATTATCTATACTAAATCTTTTCAGTCATTCCCCTCATAAAAATGAATTCTGACGGTAGAACTTTTGCTGAGATGTCAAATGCACTCAGTAGGAACAGCAGTGGTACTAACTGTGTTTTTGCTCCGTAAAACACTGAGAAGGAATCCGGCAAAACACTTTCTTGCTCACCACCACGGGGCGCCTTTGATTAAATTTCAGCGGTTCGGTGAATTAACACTTTTTTCATCAAGGCAGAATTCTTAATCCGTTATGTTTTATTCACTTTGGGAAATCTACCTTTGTCAAAAATGGAACAGATTATTTTGATGTCCGAAATTCACCTGACAAATGTCATTGTTGACATTTTTTCTTTTGGCATTTATAAAGAATAATTTCTATGGGTGTTTCATGTAACGGGATCTCTTCTGACTCCAGGATTTCATAGAATGAGAAATGGATTGTTAGGGCAATCTGAAGCTTTTACGAAAACTTTAATTCACTGAAGAGTCAAAACAATTGTGGGTTACTTAAAGAAAGAAAAGTGTCCTCAATCACCTTTTCCGTAGAGCAGGGAAAGAAATTCACACAACTCAATTCCTATTCTCCTCTGTAATTCATAAGTTTTGCATCAAAAGCGGTTTATTCGTTTTCTCTTCATTTCTAAGTCTTACAGAGTAGATATTTAGTTAAAATAATCTTTGTTAAGATCTAAAAGAAACAGATAAATTAGAAAATGATGAATAAGGGAGAGACACGGTGACAGAGTTAGCCTTAGAAACCATTATAATCCTCCTTTGTACAGTTAACAATTTAAATCTTTTGCGGTAACACATTCATTTCTAAGAACACTATAGGGAGATGGAGGAAAAGTTTTTTTCTAGAATCACATACACCAGCATAAAACTTCTGTATTATAGGACAAATCCTGCTTAGGGCATACATAGGTAATCATCAAGATCTGGTATCTCTCTGGGAGAAACTCAAAACGAATTCACTGCGACATGACCTTATTTATAGTCCCAAGAAGTATGTCGATCCATAGGAAAAACGTCCTAGCAAAATAAACCTTGTAAAACAATTTTTATATTAAATTACACTTCTTTCTTGGGAGAGAATGCCTTTGGTGGGAAGGTTAAGAAAAATGTTTAAATATCTCCTTTTCCTCAAAAAGTAGGATGCAGCCTGAACCTCTCTGGGCACTTCTGCAGCGAGGAGCAGCAGTCCTGAGTGCCGTTCATGCGTTCGCGCCTTGCTCGGAATCATGGCACATGCCCACCTCACACAATGGGTGCCAAGGATACCAGCACTGCTCTTGCTCTCATCACGGATGACAGTTACACCCGACATTCCAAGCGCCATGCTTTCTCCGAGGCATTTTGAATGTATTGTTTTCTATATCCTTCATATTCATTTTATCAAGGAAGGTCGGTTTTACTGTCCCTATGTTAAAATTGAGGGAATCACACGCCCAGTGAGGTTAAATCGTTTCCTGACGTGCCCTGGCGTCAAGGAAAAGAAGTGCGTGATGTGCGCCCAGCACTCTCTCCTGAAACCTGCGGTTTTAGCCACTGCATGTACTTCCCTGCCATTACAAAAACCTTTTTACACTTGATACTGATCACAATATTCAGGCATGAAAGCATTTTCAACATGACGTTATGGCAGGGACACGGAAAAATCCAGAGTATACCCAGGGTCTAGTTGTCAAAAAATTATCTATACTAAATCTTTTCAGTCATTCCCCTCATAAAAATGAATTCTGACGGTAGAACTTTTGCTGAGATGTCAAATGCACTCAGTAGGAACAGCAGTGGTACTAACTGTGTTTTTGCACCCTAAAACACTGAGAAGGAATCCGGCAAAACCCTTTCTTGCTCACCACCACGGGGCGCCTTTGATTAAATTTCAGCGGTTCGGTGAATTAACACTTTTTTCATCAAGGCAGAATTCTTAATCCGTTATGTTTTATTCACTTTGGGAAATCTACCTTTGTCAAAAATGGAACAGATTATTTTGGTGTCCGAAATTCACCTGACAAATGTCATTGTTGACATTTTTTCTTTTGGCATTTATAAAGAATAATTTCTATGGGTGTTTCATGTAACGGGATCTCTTCTGACTCCAGGATTTCATAGAATGAGAAATGGATTGTTAGGGCAATCTGAAGCTTTTACGAAAACTTTAATTCACTGAAGAGTCAAAACAATTGTGGGTTACTTAAAGAAAGAAAAGTGTCCTCAATCACCTTTTCCGTAGAGCAGGGAAAGAAATTCACACAACTCAATTCCTATTCTCCTCTGTAATTCATAAGTTTTGCATCAAAAGCGGTTTATTCGTTTTCTCTTCATTTCTAAGTCTTACAGAGTAAATATTTAGTTAAAATAATCTTTGTTAAGATCTAAAAGAAACAGATAAATTAGAAAATGATGAATAAGGGAGAGACACGGTGACAGAGTTAGCCTTAGAAACCATTATAATCCTCCTTTGTACAGTTAACAATTTAAATCTTTTGCGGTAACACATTCATTTCTAAGAACACTATAGGGAGATGGAGGAAAAGTTTTTTTCTAGAATCACATACACCAGCATAAAACTTCTGTATTATAGGACAAATCCTGCTTAGGGCATACATAGGTAATCATCGAGATCTGGTATCTCTCTGGGAGAAACTCAAAACGAATTCACTGCGACATGACCTTATTTATAGTCCCAAGAAGTATGTCGATCCGTAGGAAAAACGTCCTAGCAAAATAAACCTTGTAAAACAATTTTTATATTAAATTACACTTCTTTCTTGGGAGAGAATGCCTTTGGTGGGAAGGTTAAGAAAAATGTTTAATATCTCCTTTTCCTTAAAAAGTAGGATGCAGCCTGAACCTCTCTGGGCACTTCTGCAGCGAGGAGCAGCAGTCCTGAGTGCCGTTCATGCGTTCGCGCCTTGCTCGGAATCATGGCACATGCCCACCTCACACAATGGGTGCCAAGGATACCAGCACTGCTCTTGCTCTCATCACGGATGACAGTTACACCCGACATTCCAAGCGCCATGCTTTCTCCGAGGCATTTTGAATGTATTGTTTACTATATCCTTCATATTCATTTTATCAAGGAAGGTCGGTTTTACTGTCCCTATGTTAAAATTGAGGGAATCACACGCCCAGTGAGGTTAAATCGTTTCCTGACGTGCCCTGGCGTCAAGGAAAAGAAGTGCGTGATGTGCGCCCAGCACTCTCTCCTGAAACCTGCGGTTTTAGCCACTGCATGTACTTCCCTGCCATTACAAAAACCTTTTTACACTTGATACTGATCACAATATTCAGGCATGAAAGCATTTTCAACATGACGTTATGGCAGGGACACGGAAAAATCCAGAGTATACCCAGGGTCTAGTTGTCAAAAAATTATCTATACTAAATCTTTTCAGTCATTCCCCTCATAAAAATGAATTCTGACGGTAGAACTTTTGCTGAGATGTCAAATGCACTCAGTAGGAACAGCAGTGGTACTAACTGTGTTTTTGCACCCTAAAACACTGAGAAGGAATCCGGCAAAACACTTTCTTGCTCACCACCACGGGGCGCCTTTGATTAAATTTCAGCGGTTCGGTGAATTAACACTTTTTTCATCAAGGCAGAATTCTTAATCCGTTATGTTTTATTCACTTTGGGAAATCTACCTTTGTCAAAAATGGAACAGATTATTTTGGTGTCCGAAATTCACCTGACAAATGTCATTGTTGACATTTTTTCTTTTGGCATTTATAAAGAATAATTTCTATGGGTGTTTCATGTAACGGGATCTCTTCTGACTCCAGGATTTCATAGAATGAGAAATGGATTGTTAGGGCAATCTGAAGCTTTTACGAAAACTTTAATTCACTGAAGAGTCAAAACAATTGTGGGTTACTTAAAGAAAGAAAAGTGTCCTCAATCACCTTTTCCGTAGAGCAGGGAAAGAAATTCACACAACTCAATTCCTATTCTCCTCTGTAATTCATAAGTTTTGCATCAAAAGCGGTTTATTCGTTTTCTCTTCATTTCTAAGTCTTACAGAGTAGATATTTAGTTAAAATAATCTTTGTTAAGATCTAAAAGAAACAGATAAATTAGAAAATGATGAATAAGGGAGAGACACGGTGACAGAGTTAGCCTTAGAAACCATTATAATCCTCCTTTGTACAGTTAACAATTTAAATCTTTTGCGGTAACACATTCATTTCTAAGAACACTATAGGGAGATGGAGGAAAAGTTTTTTTCTAGAATCACATACACCAGCATAAAACTTCTGTATTATAGGACAAATCCTGCTTAGGGCATACATAGGTAATCATCAAGATCTGGTATCTCTCTGGGAGAAACTCAAAACGAATTCACTGCGACATGACCTTATTTATAGTCCCAAGAAGTATGTCGATCCATAGGAAAAACGTCCTAGCAAAATAAACCTTGTAAAACAATTTTTATATTAAATTACACTTCTTTCTTGGGAGAGAATGCCTTTGGTGGGAAGGTTAAGAAAAATGTTTAAATATCTCCTTTTCCTCAAAAAGTAGGATGCAGCCTGAACCTCTCTGGGCACTTCTGCAGCGAGGAGCAGCAGTCCTGAGTGCCGTTCATGCGTTCGCGCCTTGCTCGGAATCATGGCACATGCCCACCTCACACAATGGGTGCCAAGGATACCAGCACTGCTCTTGCTCTCATCACGGATGACAGTTACACCCGACATTCCAAGCGCCATGCTTTCTCCGAGGCATTTTGAATGTATTGTTTTCTATATCCTTCATATTCATTTTATCAAGGAAGGTCGGTTTTACTGTCCCTATGTTAAAATTGAGGGAATCACACGCCCAGTGAGGTTAAATCGTTTCCTGACGTGCCCTGGCGTCAAGGAAAAGAAGTGCGTGATGTGCGCCCAGCACTCTCTCCTGAAACCTGCGGTTTTAGCCACTGCATGTACTTCCCTGCCATTACAAAAACCTTTTTACACTTGATACTGATCACAATATTCAGGCATGAAAGCATTTTCAACATGACGTTATGGCAGGGACACGGAAAAATCCAGAGTATACCCAGGGTCTAGTTGTCAAAAAATTATCTATACTAAATCTTTTCAGTCATTCCCCTCATAAAAATGAATTCTGACGGTAGAACTTTTGCTGAGATGTCAAATGCACTCAGTAGGAACAGCAGTGGTACTAACTGTGTTTTTGCACCCTAAAACACTGAGAAGGAATCCGGCAAAACCCTTTCTTGCTCACCACCACGGGGCGCCTTTGATTAAATTTCAGCGGTTCGGTGAATTAACACTTTTTTCATCAAGGCAGAATTCTTAATCCGTTATGTTTTATTCACTTTGGGAAATCTACCTTTGTCAAAAATGGAACAGATTATTTTGGTGTCCGAAATTCACCTGACAAATGTCATTGTTGACATTTTTTCTTTTGGCATTTATAAAGAATAATTTCTATGGGTGTTTCATGTAACGGGATCTCTTCTGACTCCAGGATTTCATAGAATGAGAAATGGATTGTTAGGGCAATCTGAAGCTTTTACGAAAACTTTAATTCACTGAAGAGTCAAAACAATTGTGGGTTACTTAAAGAAAGAAAAGTGTCCTCAATCACCTTTTCCGTAGAGCAGGGAAAGAAATTCACACAACTCAATTCCTATTCTCCTCTGTAATTCATAAGTTTTGCATCAAAAGCGGTTTATTCGTTTTCTCTTCATTTCTAAGTCTTACAGAGTAAATATTTAGTTAAAATAATCTTTGTTAAGATCTAAAAGAAACAGATAAATTAGAAAATGATGAATAAGGGAGAGACACGGTGACAGAGTTAGCCTTAGAAACCATTATAATCCTCCTTTGTACAGTTAACAATTTAAATCTTTTGCGGTAACACATTCATTTCTAAGAACACTATAGGGAGATGGAGGAAAAGTTTTTTTCTAGAATCACATACACCAGCATAAAACTTCTGTATTATAGGACAAATCCTGCTTAGGGCATACATAGGTAATCATCGAGATCTGGTATCTCTCTGGGAGAAACTCAAAACGAATTCACTGCGACATGACCTTATTTATAGTCCCAAGAAGTATGTCGATCCGTAGGAAAAACGTCCTAGCAAAATAAACCTTGTAAAACAATTTTTATATTAAATTACACTTCTTTCTTGGGAGAGAATGCCTTTGGTGGGAAGGTTAAGAAAAATGTTTAATATCTCCTTTTCCTTAAAAAGTAGGATGCAGCCTGAACCTCTCTGGGCACTTCTGCAGCGAGGAGCAGCAGTCCTGAGTGCCGTTCATGCGTTCGCGCCTTGCTCGGAATCATGGCACATGCCCACCTCACACAATGGGTGCCAAGGATACCAGCACTGCTCTTGCTCTCATCACGGATGACAGTTACACCCGACATTCCAAGCGCCATGCTTTCTCCGAGGCATTTTGAATGTATTGTTTACTATATCCTTCATATTCATTTTATCAAGGAAGGTCGGTTTTACTGTCCCTATGTTAAAATTGAGGGAATCACACGCCCAGTGAGGTTAAATCGTTTCCTGACGTGCCCTGGCGTCAAGGAAAAGAAGTGCGTGATGTGCGCCCAGCACTCTCTCCTGAAACCTGCGGTTTTAGCCACTGCATGTACTTCCCTGCCATTACAAAAACCTTTTTACACTTGATACTGATCACAATATTCAGGCATGAAAGCATTTTCAACATGACGTTATGGCAGGGACACGGAAAAATCCAGAGTATACCCAGGGTCTAGTTGTCAAAAAATTATCTATACTAAATCTTTTCAGTCATTCCCCTCATAAAAATGAATTCTGACGGTAGAACTTTTGCTGAGATGTCAAATGCACTCAGTAGGAACAGCAGTGGTACTAACTGTGTTTTTGCACCCTAAAACACTGAGAAGGAATCCGGCAAAACACTTTCTTGCTCACCACCACGGGGCGCCTTTGATTAAATTTCAGCGGTTCGGTGAATTAACACTTTTTTCATCAAGGCAGAATTCTTAATCCGTTATGTTTTATTCACTTTGGGAAATCTACCTTTGTCAAAAATGGAACAGATTATTTTGGTGTCCGAAATTCACCTGACAAATGTCATTGTTGACATTTTTTCTTTTGGCATTTATAAAGAATAATTTCTATGGGTGTTTCATGTAACGGGATCTCTTCTGACTCCAGGATTTCATAGAATGAGAAATGGATTGTTAGGGCAATCTGAAGCTTTTACGAAAACTTTAATTCACTGAAGAGTCAAAACAATTGTGGGTTACTTAAAGAAAGAAAAGTGTCCTCAATCACCTTTTCCGTAGAGCAGGGAAAGAAATTCACACCACTCAATTCCTATTCTCCTCTGTAATTCATAAGTTTTGCATCAAAAGCGGTTTATTCGTTTTCTCTTCATTTCTAAGTCTTACAGAGTAATTATTTAGTTAAAATAATCTTTGTTAAGATCTAAAAGAAACAGGTAAATTAGAAAATGATGAATAAGGGAGAGACACGGTGACAGAGTTAGCCTTAGAAACCATTATAATCCTCCTTTGTACAGTTAACAATTTAAATCTTTTGCGGTAACACATTCATTTCTAAGAACACTATAGGGAGATGGAGGAAAAGTTTTTTTCTAGAATCACATACACCAGCATAAAACTTCTGTATTATAGGACAAATCCTGCTTAGGGGATACATAGGTAATCATCGAGATCTGGTATCTCTCTGGGAGAAACTCAAAACGAATTCACTGCGACATGACCTTATTTATAGTCCCAAGAAGTATGTCGATCCATAGGAAAAACGTCCTAGCAAAATAAACCTTGTAAAACAATTTTTATATTAAATTACACTTCTTTCTTGGGAGAGAATGCCTTTGGTGGGAAGGTTAAGAAAAATGTTTAAATATCTCCTTTTCCTCAAAAAGTAGGATGCAGCCTGAACCTCTCTGGGCACTTCTGCAGCGAGGAGCAGCAGTCCTGAGTGCCGTTCATGCGTTCGCGCCTTGCTCGGAATCATGGCACATGCCCACCTCACACAATGGGTGCCAAGGATACCAGCACTGCTGTTGCTCTCATCACGGATGACAGTTACACCCGACATTCCAAGCGCCATGCTTTCTCCGAGGCATTTTGAATGTATTGTTTTCTATATCCTTCATATTCATTTTATCAAGGAAGGTCGGTTTTACTGTCCCTATGTTAAAATTGAGGGAATCACACGCCCAGTGAGGTTAAATCGTTTCCTGACGTGCCCTGGCGTCAAGGAAAAGAAGTGCGTGATGTGCGCCCAGCACTCTCTCCTGAAACCTGCGGTTTTAGCCACTGCATGTACTTCCCTGCTATTACAAAAACCTTTTTACACTTGATACTGATCACAATATTCAGGCATGAAAGCATTTTCAACATGACGTTATGGCAGGGACACGGAAAAATTCAGAGTATACCCAGGGTATAGTTGTCAAAAAATTATCTATACTAAATCTTTTCAGTCATTCCCCTCATAAAAATGAATTCTGACGGTAGAACTTTTGCTGAGATGTCAAATGCACTCAGTAGGAACAGCAGTGGTACTAACTGTGTTTTTGCTCCCTAAAACACTGAGAAGGAATCCGGCAAAACACTTTCTTGCTCACCACCACGGGGCGCCTTTGATTAAATTTCAGCGGTTCGGTGAATTAACACTTTTTTCATCAAGGCAGAATTCTTAATCCGTTATGTTTTATTCACTTTGGGAAATCTACCTTTGTCAAAAATGGAACAGATTATTTTGATGTCCGAAATTCACCTGACAAATGTCATTGTTGACATTTTTTCTTTTGGCATTTATAAAGAATAATTTCTATGGGTGTTTCATGTAACGGGATCTCTTCTGACTCCAGGATTTCATAGAATGAGAAATGGATTGTTAGGGCAATCTGAAGCTTTTACGAAAACTTTAATTCACTGAAGAGTCAAAACAATTGTGGGTTACTTAAAGAAAGAAAAGTGTCCTCAATCACCTTTTCCGTAGAGCAGGGAAAGAAATTCACACAACTCAATTCCTATTCTCCTCTGTAATTCATAAGTTTTGCATCAAAAGCGGTTTATTCGTTTTCTCTTCATTTCTAAGTCTTACAGAGTAAATATTTAGTTAAAATAATCTTTGTTAAGATCTAAAAGAAACAGATAAATTAGAAAATGATGAATAAGGGAGAGACACGGTGACAGAGTTAGTCTTAGAAACCATTATAATCCTCCTTTGTACAGTTAACAATTTAAATCTTTTGCGGTAACACATTCATTTCTAAGAACACTATAGGGAGATGGAGGAAAAGTTTTTTTCTAGAATCACATACACCAGCATAAAACTTCTGTATTATAGGACAAATCCTGCTTAGGGCATACATAGGTAATCATCAAGATCTGGTATCTCTCTGGGAGAAACTCAAAACGAATTCACTGCGACATGACCTTATTTATAGTCCCAAGAAGTATGTCGATCCATAGGAAAAACGTCCTAGCAAAATAAACCTTGTAAAACAATTTTTATATTAAATTACACTTCTTTCTTGGGAGAGAATGCCTTTGGTGGGAAGGTTAAGAAAAATGTTTAAATATCTCCTTTTCCTCAAAAAGTAGGATGCAGCCTGAACCTCTCTGGGCACTTCTGCAGCGAGGAGCAGCAGTCCTGAGTGCCGTTCATGCGTTCGCGCCTTGCTCGGAATCATGGCACATGCCCACCTCACACAATGGGTGCCAAGGATACCAGCACTGCTCTTGCTCTCATCACGGATGACAGTTACACCCGACATTCCAAGCGCCATGCTTTCTCCGAGGCATTTTGAATGTATTGTTTTCTATATCCTTCATATTCATTTTATCAAGGAAGGTCGGTTTTACTGTCCCTATGTTAAAATTGAGGGAATCACACGCCCAGTGAGGTTAAATCGTTTCCTGACGTGCCCTGGCGTCAAGGAAAAGAAGTGCGTGATGTGCGCCCAGCACTCTCTCCTGAAACCTGCGGTTTTAGCCACTGCATGTACTTCCCTGCCATTACAAAAACCTTTTTACACTTGATACTGATCACAATATTCAGGCATGAAAGCATTTTCAACATGACGTTATGGCAGGGACACGGAAAAATCCAGAGTATACCCAGGGTCTAGTTGTCAAAAAATTATCTATACTAAATCTTTTCAGTCATTCCCCTCATAAAAATGAATTCTGACGGTAGAACTTTTGCTGAGATGTCAAATGCACTCAGTAGGAACAGCAGTGGTACTAACTGTGTTTTTGCCCCCTAAAACACTGAGAAGGAATCCGGCAAAACACTTTCTTGCTCACCACCACGGGGCGCCTTTGATTAAATTTCAGCGGTTCGGTGAATTAACACTTTTTTCATCAAGGCAGAATTCTTAATCCGTTATGTTTTATTCACTTTGGGAAATCTACCTTTGTCAAAAATGGAACAGATTATTTTGGTGTCCGAAATTCACCTGACAAATGTCATTGTTGACATTTTTTCTTTTGGCATTTATAAAGAATAATTTCTATGGGTGTTTCATGTAACGGGATCTCTTCTGACTCCAGGATTTCATAGAATGAGAAATGGATTGTTAGGGCAATCTGAAGCTTTTACGAAAACTTTAATTCACTGAAGAGTCAAAACAATTGTGGGTTACTTAAAGAAAGAAAAGTGTCCTCAATCACCTTTTCCGTAGAGCAGGGAAAGAAATTCACACAACTCAATTCCTATTCTCCTCTGTAATTCATAAGTTTTGCATCAAAAGCGGTTTATTCGTTTTCTCTTCATTTCTAAGTCTTACAGAGTAAATATTTAGTTAAAATAATCTTTGTTAAGATCTAAAAGAAACAGATAAATTAGAAAATGATGAATAAGGGAGAGACACGGTGACAGAGTTAGCCTTAGAAACCATTATAATCCTCCTTTGTACAGTTAACAATTTAAATCTTTTGCGGTAACACATTCATTTCTAAGAACACTATAGGGAGATGGAGGAAAAGTTTTTTTCTAGAATCACATACACCAGCATAAAACTTCTGTATTATAGGACAAATCCTGCTTAGGGCATACATAGGTAATCATCGAGATCTGGTATCTCTCTGGGAGAAACTCAAAACGAATTCACTGCGACATGACCTTATTTATAGTCCCAAGAAGTATGTCGATCCATAGGAAAAACGTCCTAGCAAAATAAACCTTGTAAAACAATTTTTATATTAAATTACACTTCTTTCTTGGGAGAGAATGCCTTTGGTGGGAAGGTTAAGAAAAATGTTTAATATCTCCTTTTCCTTAAAAAGTAGGATGCAGCCTGAACCTCTCTGGGCACTTCTGCAGCGAGGAGCAGCAGTCCTGAGTGCCGTTCATGCGTTCGCGCCTTGCTCGGAATCATGGCACATGCCCACCTCACACAATGGGTGCCAAGGATACCAGCACTGCTCTTGCTCTCATCACGGATGACAGTTACACCCGACATTCCAAGCGCCATGCTTTCTCCGAGGCATTTTGAATGTATTGTTTACTATATCCTTCATATTCATTTTATCAAGGAAGGTCGGTTTTACTGTCCCTATGTTAAAATTGAGGGAATCACACGCCCAGTGAGGTTAAATCGTTTCCTGACGTGCCCTGGCGTCAAGGAAAAGAAGTGCGTGATGTGCGCCCAGCACTCTCTCCTGAAACCTGCGGTTTTAGCCACTGCATGTACTTCCCTGCCATTACAAAAACCTTTTTACACTTGATACTGATCACAATATTCAGGCATGAAAGCATTTTCAACATGACGTTATGGCAGGGACACGGAAAAATCCAGAGTATACCCAGGGTCTAGTTGTCAAAAAATTATCTATACTAAATCTTTTCAGTCATTCCCCTCATAAAAATGAATTCTGACGGTAGAACTTTTGCTGAGATGTCAAATGCACTCAGTAGGAACAGCAGTGGTACTAACTGTGTTTTTGCACCCTAAAACACTGAGAAGGAATCCGGCAAAACACTTTCTTGCTCACCACCACGGGGCGCCTTTGATTAAATTTCAGCGGTTCGGTGAATTAACACTTTTTTCATCAAGGCAGAATTCTTAATCCGTTATGTTTTATTCACTTTGGGAAATCTACCTTTGTCAAAAATGGAACAGATTATTTTGGTGTCCGAAATTCACCTGACAAATGTCATTGTTGACATTTTTTCTTTTGGCATTTATAAAGAATAATTTCTATGGGTGTTTCATGTAACGGGATCTCTTCTGACTCCAGGATTTCATAGAATGAGAAATGGATTGTTAGGGCAATCTGAAGCTTTTACGAAAACTTTAATTCACTGAAGAGTCAAAACAATTGTGGGTTACTTAAAGAAAGAAAAGTGTCCTCAATCACCTTTTCCGTAGAGCAGGGAAAGAAATTCACACCACTCAATTCCTATTCTCCTCTGTAATTCATAAGTTTTGCATCAAAAGCGGTTTATTCGTTTTCTCTTCATTTCTAAGTCTTACAGAGTAATTATTTAGTTAAAATAATCTTTGTTAAGATCTAAAAGAAACAGATAAATTAGAAAATGATGAATAAGGGAGAGACACGGTGACAGAGTTAGCCTTAGAAACCATTATAATCCTCCTTTGTACAGTTAACAATTTAAATCTTTTGCGGTAACACATTCATTTCTAAGAACACTATAGGGAGATGGAGGAAAAGTTTTTTTCTAGAATCACATACACCAGCATAAAACTTCTGTATTATAGGACAAATCCTGCTTAGGGGATACATAGGTAATCATCGAGATCTGGTATCTCTCTGGGAGAAACTCAAAACGAATTCACTGCGACATGACCTTATTTATAGTCCCAAGAAGTATGTCGATCCATAGGAAAAACGTCCTAGCAAAATAAACCTTGTAAAACAATTTTTATATTAAATTACACTTCTTTCTTGGGAGAGAATGCCTTTGGTGGGAAGGTTAAGAAAAATGTTTAAATATCTCCTTTTCCTCAAAAAGTAGGATGCAGCCTGAACCTCTCTGGGCACTTCTGCAGCGAGGAGCAGCAGTCCTGAGTGCCGTTCATGCGTTCGCGCCTTGCTCGGAATCATGGCACATGCCCACCTCACACAATGGGTGCCAAGGATACCAGCACTGCTGTTGCTCTCATCACGGATGACAGTTACACCCGACATTCCAAGCGCCATGCTTTCTCCGAAGCATTTTGAATGTATTGTTTTCTATATCCTTCATATTCATTTTATCAAGGAAGGTCGGTTTTACTGTCCCTATGTTAAAATTGAGGGAATCACACGCCCAGTGAGGTTAAATCGTTTCCTGACGTGCCCTGGCGTCAAGGAAAAGAAGTGCGTGATGTGCGCCCAGCACTCTCTCCTGAAACCTGCGGTTTTAGCCACTGCATGTACTTCCCTGCTATTACAAAAACCTTTTTACACTTGATACTGATCACAATATTCAGGCATGAAAGCATTTTCAACATGACGTTATGGCAGGGACACGGAAAAATTCAGAGTATACCCAGGGTATAGTTGTCAAAAAATTATCTATACTAAATCTTTTCAGTCATTCCCCTCATAAAAATGAATTCTGACGGTAGAACTTTTGCTGAGATGTCAAATGCACTCAGTAGGAACAGCAGTGGTACTAACTGTGTTTTTGCTCCCTAAAACACTGTGAAGGAATCCGGCAAAACACTTTCTTGCTCACCACCACGGGGCGCCTTTGATTAAATTTCAGCGGTTCGGTGAATTAACACTTTTTTCATCAAGGCAGAATTCTTAATCCGTTATGTTTTATTCACTTTGGGAAATCTACCTTTGTCAAAAATGGAACAGATTATTTTGATGTCCGAAATTCACCTGACAAATGTCATTGTTGACATTTTTTCTTTTGGCATTTATAAAGAATAATTTCTATGGGTGTTTCATGTAACGGGATCTCTTCTGACTCCAGGATTTCATAGAATGAGAAATGGATTGTTAGGGCAATCTGAAGCTTTTACGAAAACTTTAATTCACTGAAGAGTCAAAACAATTGTGGGTTACTTAAAGAAAGAAAAGTGTCCTCAATCACCTTTTCCGTAGAGCAGGGAAAGAAATTCACACAACTCAATTCCTATTCTCCTCTGTAATTCATAAGTTTTGCATCAAAAGCGGTTTATTCGTTTTCTCTTCATTTCTAAGTCTTACAGAGTAAATATTTAGTTAAAATAATCTTTGTTAAGATCTAAAAGAAACAGATAAATTAGAAAATGATGAATAAGGGAGAGACACGGTGACAGAGTTAGCCTTAGAAACCATTATAATCCTCCTTTGTACAGTTAACAATTTAAATCTTTTGCGGTAACACATTCATTTCTAAGAACACTATAGGGAGATGGAGGAAAAGTTTTTTTCTAGAATCACATACACCAGCATAAAACTTCTGTATTATAGGACAAATCCTGCTTAGGGCATACATAGGTAATCATCGAGATCTGGTATCTCTCTGGGAGAAACTCAAAACGAATTCACTGCGACATGACCTTATTTATAGTCCCAAGAAGTATGTCGATCCATAGGAAAAACGTCCTAGCAAAATAAACCTTGTAAAACAATTTTTATATTAAATTACACTTCTTTCTTGGGAGAGAATGCCTTTGGTGGGAAGGTTAAGAAAAATGTTTAAATATCTCCTTTTCCTCAAAAAGTAGGATGCAGCCTGAACCTCTCTGGGCACTTCTGCAGCGAGGAGCAGCAGTCCTGAGTGCCGTTCATGCGTTCGCGCCTTGCTCGGAATCATGGCACATGCCCACCTCACACAATGGGTGCCAAGGATACCAGCACTGCTCTTGCTCTCATCACGGATGACAGTTACACCCGACATTCCAAGCGCCATGCTTTCTCCGAGGCATTTTGAATGTATTGTTTTCTATATCCTTCATATTCATTTTATCAAGGAAGGTCGGTTTTACTGTCCCTATGTTAAAATTGAGGGAATCACACGCCCAGTGAGGTTAAATCGTTTCCTGACGTGCCCTGGCGTCAAGGAAAAGAAGTGCGTGATGTGCGCCCAGCACTCTCTCCTGAAACCTGCGGTTTTAGCCACTGCATGTACTTCCCTGCCATTACAAAAACCTTTTTACACTTGATACTGATCACAATATTCAGGCATGAAAGCATTTTCAACATGACGTTATGGCAGGGACACGGAAAAATCCAGAGTATACCCAGGGTCTAGTTGTCAAAAAATTATCTATACTAAATCTTTTCAGTCATTCCCCTCATAAAAATGAATTCTGACGGTAGAACTTTTGCTGAGATGTCAAATGCACTCAGTAGGAACAGCAGTGGTACTAACTGTGTTTTTGCACCCTAAAACACTGAGAAGGAATCCGGCAAAACACTTTCTTGCTCACCACCACGGGGCGCCTTTGATTAAATTTCAGCGGTTCGGTGAATTAACACTTTTTTCATCAAGGCAGAATTCTTAATCCGTTATGTTTTATTCACTTTGGGAAATCTACCTTTGTCAAAAATGGAACAGATTATTTTGGTGTCCGAAATTCACCTGACAAATGTCATTGTTGACATTTTTTCTTTTGGCATTTATAAAGAATAATTTCTATGGGTGTTTCATGTAACGGGATCTCTTCTGACTCCAGGATTTCATAGAATGAGAAATGGATTGTTAGGGCAATCTGAAGCTTTTACGAAAACTTTAATTCACTGAAGAGTCAAAACAATTGTGGGTTACTTAAAGAAAGAAAAGTGTCCTCAATCACCTTTTCCGTAGAGCAGGGAAAGAAATTCACACAACTCAATTCCTATTCTCCTCTGTAATTCATAAGTTTTGCATCAAAAGCGGTTTATTCGTTTTCTCTTCATTTCTAAGTCTTACAGAGTAAATATTTAGTTAAAATAATCTTTGTTAAGATCTAAAAGAAACAGATAAATTAGAAAATGATGAATAAGGGAGAGACACGGTGACAGAGTTAGCCTTAGAAACCATTATAATCCTCCTTTGTACAGTTAACAATTTAAATCTTTTGCGGTAACACATTCATTTCTAAGAACACTATAGGGAGATGGAGGAAAAGTTTTTTTCTAGAATCACATACACCAGCATAAAACTTCTGTATTATAGGACAAATCCTGCTTAGGGCATACATAGGTAATCATCGAGATCTGGTATCTCTCTGGGAGAAACTCAAAACGAATTCACTGCGACATGACCTTATTTATAGTCCCAAGAAGTATGTCGATCCGTAGGAAAAACGTCCTAGCAAAATAAACCTTGTAAAACAATTTTTATATTAAATTACACTTCTTTCTTGGGAGAGAATGCCTTTGGTGGGAAGGTTAAGAAAAATGTTTAATATCTCCTTTTCCTTAAAAAGTAGGATGCAGCCTGAACCTCTCTGGGCACTTCTGCAGCGAGGAGCAGCAGTCCTGAGTGCCGTTCATGCGTTCGCGCCTTGCTCGGAATCATGGCACATGCCCACCTCACACAATGGGTGCCAAGGATACCAGCACTGCTCTTGCTCTCATCACGGATGACAGTTACACCCGACATTCCAAGCGCCATGCTTTCTCCGAGGCATTTTGAATGTATTGTTTACTATATCCTTCATATTCATTTTATCAAGGAAGGTCGGTTTTACTGTCCCTATGTTAAAATTGAGGGAATCACACGCCCAGTGAGGTTAAATCGTTTCCTGACGTGCCCTGGCGTCAAGGAAAAGAAGTGCGTGATGTGCGCCAGGCACTCTCTCCTGAAACCTGCGGTTTTAGCCACTGCATGTACTTCCCTGCCATTACAAAAACCTTTTTACACTTGATACTGATCACAATATTCAGGCATGAAAGCATTTTCAACATGACGTTATGGCAGGGACACGGAAAAATCCAGAGTATACCCAGGGTCTAGTTGTCAAAAAATTATCTATACTAAATCTTTTCAGTCATTCCCCTCATAAAAATGAATTCTGACGGTAGAACTTTTGCTGAGATGTCAAATGCACTCAGTAGGAACAGCAGTGGTACTAACTGTGTTTTTGCACCCTAAAACTCTGAGAAGGAATCCGGCAAAACACTTTCTTGCTCACCACCACGGGGCGCCTTTGATTAAATTTCAGCGGTTCGGTGAATTAACACTTTTTTCATCAAGGCAGAATTCTTAATCCGTTATGTTTTATTCACTTTGGGAAATCTACCTTTGTCAAAAATGGAACAGATTATTTTGGTGTCCGAAATTCACCTGACAAATGTCATTGTTGACATTTTTTCTTTTGGCATTTATAAAGAATAATTTCTATGGGTGTTTCATGTAACGGGATCTCTTCTGACTCCAGGATTTCATAGAATGAGAAATGGATTGTTAGGGCAATCTGAAGCTTTTACGAAAACTTTAATTCACTGAAGAGTCAAAACAATTGTGGGTTACTTAAAGAAAGGAAAGTGTCCTCAATCACCTTTTCCGTAGAGCAGGGAAAGAAATTCACACCACTCAATTCCTATTCTCCTCTGTAATTCATAAGTTTTGCATCAAAAGCGGTTTATTCGTTTTCTCTTCATTTCTAAGTCTTACAGAGTAATTATTTAGTTAAAATAATCTTTGTTAAGATCTAAAAGAAACAGATAAATTAGAAAATGATGAATAAGGGAGAGACACGGTGACAGAGTTAGCCTTAGAAACCATTATAATCCTCCTTTGTAGAGTTAACAATTTAAATCTTTTGCGGTAACACATTCATTTCTAAGAACACTATAGGGAGATGGAGGAAAAGTTTTTTTCTAGAATCACATACACCAGCATAAAACTTCTGTATTATAGGACAAATCCTGCTTAGTGCATACATAGGTAATCATCGAGATCTGGTATCTCTCTGGGAGAAACTCAAAACGAATTCACTGCGACATGACCTTATTTATAGTCCCAAGAAGTATGTCGATCCATAGGAAAAACGTCCTAGCAAAATAAACCTTGTAAAACAATTTTTATATTAAATTACACTTCTTTCTTGGGAGAGAATGCCTTTGGTGGGAAGGTTAAGAAAAATGTTTAATATCTCCTTTTCCTTAAAAAGTAGGATGCAGCCTGAACCTCTCTGGGCACTTCTGCAGCGAGGAGCAGCAGTCCTGAGTGCCGTTCATGCGTTCGCGCCTTGCTCGGAATCATGGCACATGCCCACCTCACACAATGGGTGCCAAGGATACCAGCACTGCTCTTGCTCTCATCACGGATGACAGTTACACCCGACATTCCAAGCGCCATGCTTTCTCCGAGGCATTTTGAATGTATTGTTTACTATATCCTTCATATTCATTTTATCAAGGAAGGTCGGTTTTACTGTCCCTATGTTAAAATTGAGGGAATCACACGCCCAGTGAGGTTAAATCGTTTCCTGACGTGCCCTGGCGTCAAGGAAAAGAAGTGCGTGATGTGCGCCCAGCACTCTCTCCTGAAACCTGCGGTTTTAGTCACTGCATGTACTTCCCTGCCATTACAAAAACCTTTTTACACTTGATACTGATCACAATATTCAGGCATGAAAGCATTTTCAACATGACGTTATGGCAGGGACACGGAAAAATCCAGAGTATACCCAGGGTCTAGTTGTCAAAAAATTATCTATACTAAATCTTTTCAGTCATTCCCCTCATAAAAATGAATTCTGACGGTAGAACTTTTGCTGAGATGTCAAATGCACTCAGTAGGAACAGCAGTGGTACTAACTGTGTTTTTGCACCCTAAAACACTGAGAAGGAATCCGGCAAAACACTTTCTTGCTCACCACCACGGGGCGCCTTTGATTAAATTTCAGCGGTTCGGTGAATTAACACTTTTTTCATCAAGGCAGAATTCTTAATCCGTTATGTTTTATTCACTTTGGGAAATCTACCTTTGTCAAAAATGGAACAGATTATTTTGGTGTCCGAAATTCACCTGACAAATGTCATTGTTGACATTTTTTCTTTTGGCATTTATAAAGAATAATTTCTATGGGTGTTTCATGTAACGGGATCTCTTCTGACTCCAGGATTTCATAGAATGAGAAATGGATTGTTAGGGCAATCTGAAGCTTTTACGAAAACTTTAATTCACTGAAGAGTCAAAACAATTGTGGGTTACTTAAAGAAAGAAAAGTGTCCTCAATCACCTTTTCCGTAGAGCAGGGAAAGAAATTCACACAACTCAATTCCTATTCTCCTCTGTAATTCATAAGTTTTGCATCAAAAGCGGTTTATTCGTTTTCTCTTCATTTCTAAGTCTTACAGAGTAAATATTTAGTTAAAATAATCTTTGTTAAGATCTAAAAGAAACAGATAAATTAGAAAATGATGAATAAGGGAGAGACACGGTGACAGAGTTAGCCTTAGAAACCATTATAATCCTCCTTTGTACAGTTAACAATTTAAATCTTTTGCGGTAACACATTCATTTCTAAGAACACTATAGGGAGATGGAGGAAAAGTTTTTTTCTAGAATCACATACACCAGCATAAAACTTCTGTATTATAGGACAAATCCTGCTTAGGGCATACATAGGTAATCATCGAGATCTGGTATCTCTCTGGGAGAAACTCAAAACGAATTCACTGCGACATGACCTTATTTATAGTCCCAAGAAGTATGTCGATCCATAGGAAAAACGTCCTAGCAAAATAAACCTTGTAAAACAATTTTTATATTAAATTACACTTCTTTCTTGGGAGAGAATGCCTTTGGTGGGAAGGTTAAGAAAAATGTTTAATATCTCCTTTTCCTTAAAAAGTAGGATGCAGCCTGAACCTCTCTGGGCACTTCTGCAGCGAGGAGCAGCAGTCCTGAGTGCCGTTCATGCTTTCGCGCCTTGCTCGGAATCATGGCACATGCCCACCTCACACAATGGGTGCCAAGGATACCAGCACTGCTCTTGCTCTCATCACCGATGACAGTTACACCCGACATTCCAAGCGCCATGCTTTCTCCGAGGCATTTTGAATGTATTGTTTACTATATCCTTCATATTCATTTTATCAAGGAAGGTCGGTTTTACTGTCCCTATGTTAAAATTGAGGGAATCACACGCCCAGTGAGGTTAAATCGTTTCCTGACGTGCCCTGGCGTCAAGGAAAAGAAGTGCGTGATGTGCGCCCAGCACTCTCTCCTGAAACCTGCGGTTTTAGCCACTGCATGTACTTCCCTGCCATTACAAAAACCTTTTTACACTTGATACTGATCACAATATTCAGGCATGAAAGCATTTTCAACATGACGTTATGGCAGGGACACGGAAAAATCCAGAGTATACCCAGGGTCTAGTTGTCAAAAAATTATCTATACTAAATCTTTTCAGTCATTCCCCTCATAAAAATGAATTCTGACGGTAGAACTTTTGCTGAGATGTCAAATGCACTCAGTAGGAACAGCAGTGGTACTAACTGTGTTTTTGCACCCTAAAACACTGAGAAGGAATCCGGCAAAACACTTTCTTGCTCACCACCACGGGGCGCCTTTGATTAAATTTCAGCGGTTCGGTGAATTAACACTTTTTTCATCAAGGCAGAATTCTTAATCCGTTATGTTTTATTCACTTTGGGAAATCTACCTTTGTCAAAAATGGAACAGATTATTTTGGTGTCCGAAATTCACCTGACAAATGTCATTGTTGACATTTTTTCTTTTGGCATTTATAAAGAATAATTTCTATGGGTGTTTCATGTAACGGGATCTCTTCTGACTCCAGGATTTCATAGAATGAGAAATGGATTGTTAGGGCAATCTGAAGCTTTTACGAAAACTTTAATTCACTGAAGAGTCAAAACAATTGTGGGTTACTTAAAGAAAGAAAAGTGTCCTCAATCACCTTTTCCGTAGAGCAGGGAAAGAAATTCACACAACTCAATTCCTATTCTCCTCTGTAATTCATAAGTTTTGCATCAAAAGCGGTTTATTCGTTTTCTCTTCATTTCTAAGTCTTACAGAGTAATTATTTAGTTAAAATAATCTTTGTTAAGATCTAAAAGAAACAGATAAATTAGAAAATGATGAATAAGGGAGAGACACGGTGACAGAGTTAGCCTTAGAAACCATTATAATCCTCCTTTGTACAGTTAACAATTTAAATCTTTTGCGGTAACACATTCATTTCTAAGAACACTATAGGGAGATGGAGGAAAAGTTTTTTTCTAGAATCACATACACCAGCATAAAACTTCTGTATTATAGGACAAATCCTGCTTAGGGCATACATAGGTAATCATCGAGATCTGGTATCTCTCTGGGAGAAACTCAAAACGAATTCACTGCGACATGACCTTATTTATAGTCCCAAGAAGTATGTCGATCCATAGGAAAAACGTCCTAGCAAAATAAACCTTGTAAAACAATTTTTATATTAAATTACACTTCTTTCTTGGGAGAGAATGCCTTTGGTGGGAAGGTTAAGAAAAATGTTTAAATATCTCCTTTTCCTTAAAAAGTAGGATGCAGCCTGAACCTCTCTGGGCACTTCTGCAGCGAGGAGCAGCAGTCCTGAGTGCCGTTCATGCGTTCGCGCCTTGCTCGGAATCATGGCACATGCCCACCTCACACAATGGGTGCCAAGGATACCAGCACTGCTCTTGCTCTCATCACGGATGACAGTTACACCCGACATTCCAAGCGCCATGCTTTCTCCGAGGCATTTTGAATGTATTGTTTACTATATCCTTCATATTCATTTTATCAAGGAAGGTCGGTTTTACTGTCCCTATGTTAAAATTGAGGGAATCACACGCCCAGTGAGGTTAAATCGTTTCCTGACGTGCCCTGGCGTCAAGGAAAAGAAGTGCGTGATGTGCGCCCAGCACTCTCTCCTGAAACCTGCGGTTTTAGCCACTGCATGTACTTCCCTGCCATTACAAAAACCTTTTTACACTTGATACTGATCACAATATTCAGGCATGAAAGCATTTTCAACATGACGTTATGGCAGGGACACGGAAAAATCCAGAGTATACCCAGGGTCTAGTTGTCAAAAAATTATCTATACTAAATCTTTTCAGTCATTCCCCTCATAAAAATGAATTCTGACGGTAGAACTTTTGCTGAGATGTCAAATGCACTCAGTAGGAACAGCAGTGGTACTAACTGTGTTTTTGCACCCTAAAACACTGAGAAGGAATCCGGCAAAACACTTTCTTGCTCACCACCACGGGGCGCCTTTGATTAAATTTCAGCGGTTCGGTGAATTAACACTTTTTTCATCAAGGCAGAATTCTTAATCCGTTATGTTTTATTCACTTTGGGAAATCTACCTTTGTCAAAAATGGAACAGATTATTTTGGTGTCCGAAATTCACCTGACAAATGTCATTGTTGACATTTTTTCTTTTGGCATTTATAAAGAATAATTTCTATGGGTGTTTCATGTAACGGGATCTCTTCTGACTCCAGGATTTCATAGAATGAGAAATGGATTGTTAGGGCAATCTGAAGCTTTTACGAAAACTTTAATTCACTGAAGAGTCAAAACAATTGTGGGTTACTTAAAGAAAGAAAAGTGTCCTCAATCACCTTTTCCGTAGAGCAGGGAAAGAAATTCACACCACTCAATTCCTATTCTCCTCTGTAATTCATAAGTTTTGCATCAAAAGCGGTTTATTCGTTTTCTCTTCATTTCTAAGTCTTACAGAGTAATTATTTAGTTAAAATAATCTTTGTTAAGATCTAAAAGAAACAGATAAATTAGAAAATGATGAATAAGGGAGAGACACGGTGACAGAGTTAGCCTTAGAAACCATTATAATCCTCCTTTGTACAGTTAACAATTTAAATCTTTTGCGGTAACACATTCATTTCTAAGAACACTATAGGGAGATGGAGGAAAAGTTTTTTTCTAGAATCACATACACCAGCATAAAACTTCTGTATTATAGGACAAATCCTGCTTAGGGGATACATAGGTAATCATCGAGATCTGGTATCTCTCTGGGAGAAACTCAAAACGAATTCACTGCGACATGACCTTATTTATAGTCCCAAGAAGTATGTCGATCCATAGGAAAAACGTCCTAGCAAAATAAACCTTGTAAAACAATTTTTATATTAAATTACACTTCTTTCTTGGGAGAGAATGCCTTTGGTGGGAAGGTTAAGAAAAATGTTTAATATCTCCTTTTCCTTAAAAAGTAGGATGCAGCCTGAACCTCTCTGGGCTCTTCTGCAGCGAGGAGCAGCAGTCCTGAGTGCCGTTCATGCGTTCGCGCCTTGCTCGGAATCATGGCACATGCCCACCTCACACAATGGGTGCCAAGGATACCAGCACTGCTCTTGCTCTCATCACGGATGACAGTTACACCCGACATTCCAAGCGCCATGCTTTCTCCGAGGCATTTTGAATGTATTGTTTACTATATCCTTCATATTCATTTTATCAAGGAAGGTCGGTTTTACTGTCCCTATGTTAAAATTGAGGGAATCACACGCCCAGTGAGGTTAAATCGTTTCCTGACGTGCCCTGGCCTCAAGGAAAAGAAATGCATAATGTACACCCAGCACTCTCTCTTGAAACCTGCGGTTTTAGCCACTGCCTGTACTTCACTGCCTTTACAAAAACCTTTTTACACTTGATACTGATCACAATATTCAGGCATGAAAGCATTTTCAACATGACTTTATGGCAGGGACACGGAAAAATCCAGAATATACCCAGAGTCTAGTTGTCAAAAAATTATCTATACTAAATCTTTTCAGTCATTCCCCTCTTAAAAATGAATTCTGACGGTAGAACTTTTGCTGAGATGTCAAATGCACTCAGTAGGAACAGCAGTGGTACTAACTGTGTTTTTGCACCCTAAAACACTGAGAAGGAATCCGGCAAAACACTTTCTTGCTCACCACCACGGGGCGCCTTTGATTAAATTTCAGCGGTTCGGTGAATTAACACTTTTTTCATCAAGGCAGAATTCTTAATCAGTTATGTTTTATTCACTTTGGGAAATCTACCTTTGTCAAAAATGGAACAGATTATTTTGGTGTCCGAAATTCACCTGACAAATGTCATTGTTGACATTTTTTCTTTTGGCATTTATAAAGAATAATTTCTATGGGTGTTTCATGTAACGGGATCTCTTCTGACTCCAGGATTTCATAGAATGAGAAATGGATTGTTAGGGCAATCTGAAGCTTTTACGAAAACTTTAATTCACTGAAGAGTCAAAACAATTGTGGGTTACTTAAAGAAAGAAAAGTGTCCTCAATCACCTTTTCCGTAGAGCAGGGAAAGAAATTCACATAACTCAATTCCTATTCTCCTCTGTAATTCATAAGTTTTGCATCAAAAGCGGTTTATTCGTTTTCTCTTCATTTCTAAGTCTTACAGAGTAATTATTTAGTTAAAATAATCTTTGTTAAGATCTAAAAGAAACAGATAAATTAGAAAATGATGAATAAGGGAGAGACACGGTGACAGAGTTAGCCTTAGAAACCATTATAATCCTCCTTTGTACAGTTAAAAATTTAAATCTTTTGCGGTAACACATTCATTTCTAAGAACACTATAGGGAGATGGAGGAAAAGTTTTTTTCTAGAATCACATACACCAGCATAAAACTTCTGTATTATAGGACAAATCCTGCTTAGGGCATACATAGGTAATCATCGAGATCTGGTATCTCTCTGGGAGAAACTCAAAACGAATTCACTGCGACATGACCTTATTTATAGTCCCAAGAAGTATGTCGATCCATAGGAAAAACGTCCTAGCAAAATAAACCTTGTAAAACAATTTTTATATTAAATTACACTTCTTTCTTGGGAGAGAATGCCTTTGGTGGGAAGGTTAAGAAAAATGTTTAAATATCTCCTTTTCCTCAAAAAGTAGGATGCAGCCTGAACCTCTCTGGGCACTTCTGCAGCGAGGAGCAGCAGTCCTGAGTGCCGTTCATGCGTTCGCGCCTTGCTCGGAATCATGGCACATGCCCACCTCACACAATGGGTGCCAAGGATACCAGCACTGCTGTTGCTCTCATCACGGATGACAGTTACACCCGACATTCCAAGCGCCATGCTTTCTCCGAGGCATTTTGAATGTATTGTTTACTATATCCTTCATATTCATTTTATCAAGGAAGGTCGGTTTTACTGTCCCTATGTTAAAATTGAGGGAATCACACGCCCAGTGAGGTTAAATCGTTTCCTGACGTGCCCTGGCGTCAAGGAAAAGAAGTGCGTGATGTGCGCCCAGCACTCTCTCCTGAAACCTGCGGTTTTAGCCACTGCATGTACTTCCCTGCCATTACAAAAACCTTTTTACACTTGATACTGATCACAATATTCAGGCATGAAAGCATTTTCAACATGACGTTATGGCATTGACACGGAAAATCCAGAGTATACCCAGGGTCTAGTTGTCAAAAAATTATCTATACTAAATCTTTTCAGTCATTCCCCTCATAAAAATGAATTCTGACGGTAGAACTTTTGCTGAGATGTCAAATGCACTCAGTAGGAACAGCAGTGGTACTAACTGTGTTTTTGCTCCCTAAAACACTGTGAAGGAATCCGGCAAAACACTTTCTTGCTCACCACCACGGGGCGCCTTTGATTAAATTTCAGCGGTTCGGTGAATTAACACTTTTTTCATCAAGGCAGAATTCTTAATCCGTTATGTTTTATTCACTTTGGGAAATCTACCTTTGTCAAAAATGGAACAGATTATTTTGATGTCCGAAATTCACCTGACAAATGTCATTGTTGACATTTTTTCTTTTGGCATTTATAAAGAATAATTTCTATGGGTGTTTCATGTAACGGGATCTCTTCTGACTCCAGGATTTCATAGAATGAGAAATGGATTGTTAGGGCAATCTGAAGCTTTTACGAAAACTTTAATTCACTGAAGAGTCAAAACAATTGTGGGTTACTTAAAGAAAGAAAAGTGTCCTCAATCACCTTTTCCGTAGAGCAGGGAAAGAAATTCACACAACTCAATTCCTATTCTCCTCTGTAATTCATAAGTTTTGCATCAAAAGCGGTTTATTCGTTTTCTCTTCATTTCTAAGTCTTACAGAGTAAATATTTAGTTAAAATAATCTTTGTTAAGATCTAAAAGAAACAGATAAATTAGAAAATGATGAATAAGGGAGAGACACGGTGACAGAGTTAGCCTTAGAAACCATTATAATCCTCCTTTGTACAGTTAACAATTTAAATCTTTTGCGGTAACACATTCATTTCTAAGAACACTATAGGGAGATGGAGGAAAAGTTTTTTTCTAGAATCACATACACCAGCATAAAACTTCTGTATTATAGGACAAATCCTGCTTAGGGCATACATAGGTAATCATCGAGATCTGGTATCTCTCTGGGAGAAACTCAAAACGAATTCACTGCGACATGACCTTATTTATAGTCCCAAGAAGTATGTCGATCCATAGGAAAAACGTCCTAGCAAAATAAACCTTGTAAAACAATTTTTATATTAAATTACACTTCTTTCTTGGGAGAGAATGCCTTTGGTGGGAAGGTTAAGAAAAATGTTTAAATATCTCCTTTTCCTCAAAAAGTAGGATGCAGCCTGAACCTCTCTGGGCACTTCTGCAGCGAGGAGCAGCAGTCCTGAGTGCCGTTCATGCGTTCGCGCCTTGCTCGGAATCATGGCACATGCCCACCTCACACAATGGGTGCCAAGGATACCAGCACTGCTCTTGCTCTCATCACGGATGACAGTTACACCCGACATTCCAAGCGCCATGCTTTCTCCGAGGCATTTTGAATGTATTGTTTTCTATATCCTTCATATTCATTTTATCAAGGAAGGTCGGTTTTACTGTCCCTATGTTAAAATTGAGGGAATCACACGCCCAGTGAGGTTAAATCGTTTCCTGACGTGCCCTGGCGTCAAGGAAAACAAGAGCATAATGTGCGCCCAGCACTCTCTCCTGAAACCTGCGGTTTTAGCCACTGCATGTACTTCCCTGCCATTACAAAAACCTTTTTACACTTGATACTGATCACAATATTCAGGCATGAAAGCATTTTCAACATGACGTTATGGCAGGGACACGGAAAAATCCAGAGTATACCCAGGGTCTAGTTGTCAAAAAATTATCTATACTAAATCTTTTCAGTCATTCCCCTCATAAAAATGAATTCTGACGGTAGAACTTTTGCTGAGATGTCAAATGCACTCAGTAGGAACAGCAGTGGTACTAACTGTGTTTTTGCACCCTAAAACACTGAGAAGGAATCCGGCAAAACACTTTCTTGCTCACCACCACGGGGCGCCTTTGATTAAATTTCAGCGGTTCGGTGAATTAACACTTTTTTCATCAAGGCAGAATTCTTAATCCGTTATGTTTTATTCACTTTGGGAAATCTACCTTTGTCAAAAATGGAACAGATTATTTTGGTGTCCGAAATTCACCTGACAAATGTCATTGTTGACATTTTTTCTTTTGGCATTTATAAAGAATAATTTCTATGGGTGTTTCATGTAACGGGATCTCTTCTGACTCCAGGATTTCATAGAATGAGAAATGGATTGTTAGGGCAATCTGAAGCTTTTACGAAAACTTTAATTCACTGAAGAGTCAAAACAATTGTGGGTTACTTAAAGAAAGAAAAGTGTCCTCAATCACCTTTTCCGTAGAGCAGGGAAAGAAATTCACACAACTCAATTCCTATTCTCCTCTGTAATTCATAAGTTTTGCATCAAAAGCGGTTTATTCGTTTTCTCTTCATTTCTAAGTCTTACAGAGTAAATATTTAGTTAAAATAATCTTTGTTAAGATCTAAAAGAAACAGATAAATTAGAAAATGATGAATAAGGGAGAGACACGGTGACAGAGTTAGCCTTAGAAACCATTATAATCCTCCTTTGTACAGTTAACAATTTAAATCTTTTGCGGTAACACATTCATTTCTAAGAACACTATAGGGAGATGGAGGAAAAGTTTTTTTCTAGAATCACATACACCAGCATAAAACTTCTGTATTATAGGACAAATCCTGCTTAGGGCATACATAGGTAATCATCGAGATCTGGTATCTCTCTGGGAGAAACTCAAAACGAATTCACTGCGACATGACCTTATTTATAGTCCCAAGAAGTATGTCGATCCGTAGGAAAAACGTCCTAGCAAAATAAACCTTGTAAAACAATTTTTATATTAAATTACACTTCTTTCTTGGGAGAGAATGCCTTTGGTGGGAAGGTTAAGAAAAATGTTTAATATCTCCTTTTCCTTAAAAAGTAGGATGCAGCCTGAACCTCTCTGGGCACTTCTGCAGCGAGGAGCAGCAGTCCTGAGTGCCGTTCATGCGTTCGCGCCTTGCTCGGAATCATGGCACATGCCCACCTCACACAATGGGTGCCAAGGATACCAGCACTGCTGTTGCTCTCATCACGGATGACAGTTACACCCGACATTCCAAGCGCCATGCTTTCTCCGAGGCATTTTGAATGTATTGTTTACTATATCCTTCATATTCATTTTATCAAGGAAGGTCGGTTTTACTGTCCCTATGTTAAAATTGAGGGAATCACACGCCCAGTGAGGTTAAATCGTTTCCTGACGTGCCCTGGCGTCAAGGAAAAGAAGTGCGTGATGTGCGCCCAGCACTCTCTCCTGAAACCTGCGGTTTTAGCCACTGCATGTACTTCCCTGCCATTACAAAAACCTTTTTACACTTGATACTGATCACAATATTCAGGCATGAAAGCATTTTCAACATGACGTTATGGCAGGGACACGGAAAAATCCAGAGTATACCCATTGTCTAGTTGTCAAAAAATTATCTATACTAAATCTTTTCAGTCATTCCCCTCATAAAAATGAATTCTGACGGTAGAACTTTTGCTGAGATGTCAAATGCACTCAGTAGGAACAGCAGTGGTACTAACTGTGTTTTTGCACCCTAAAACACTGAGAAGGAATCCGGCAAAACACTTTCTTGCTCACCACCACGGGGCGCCTTTGATTAAATTTCAGCGGTTCGGTGAATTAACACTTTTTTCATCAAGGCAGAATTCTTAATCCGTTATGTTTTATTCACTTTGGGAAATCTACCTTTGTCAAAAATGGAACAGATTATTTTGGTGTCCGAAATTCACCTGACAAATGTCATTGTTGACATTTTTTCTTTTGGCATTTATAAAGAATAATTTCTATGGGTGTTTCATGTAACGGGATCTCTTCTGACTCCAGGATTTCATAGAATGAGAAATGGATTGTTAGGGCAATCTAAAGCTTTTACGAAAACTTTAATTCACTGAAGAGTCAAAACAATTGTGGGTTACTTAAAGAAAGAAAAGTGTCCTCAATCACCTTTTCCGTAGAGCAGGGAAAGAAATTCACATAACTCAATTCCTATTCTCCTCTGTAATTCATAAGTTTTGCATCAAAAGCGGTTTATTCGTTTTCTCTTCATTTCTAAGTCTTACAGAGTAATTATTTAGTTAAAATAATCTTTGTTAAGATCTAAAAGAAACAGATAAATTAGAAAATGATGAATAAGGGAGAGACACGGTGACAGAGTTAGCCTTAGAAACCATTATAATCCTCCTTTGTACAGTTAACAATTTAAATCTTTTGCCGTAACACATTCATTTCTAAGAACACTATAGGGAGATGGAGGAAAAGTTTTTTTCTAGAATCACATACACCAGCATAAAACTTCTGTATTATAGGACAAATCCTGCTTAGGGCATACATAGGTAATCATCGAGATCTGGTATCTCTCTGGGAGAAACTCAAAACGAATTCACTGCGACATGACCTTATTTATAGTCCCAAGAAGTATGTCGATCCATAGGAAAAACGTCCTAGCAAAATAAACCTTGTAAAACAATTTTTATATTAAATTACACTTCTTTCTTGGGAGAGAATGCCTTTGGTGGGAAGGTTAAGAAAAATGTTTAAATATCTCCTTTTCCTTAAAAAGTAGGATGCAGCCTGAACCTCTCTGGGCACTTCTGCAGCGAGGAGCAGCAGTCCTGAGTGCCGTTCATGCGTTCGCGCCTTGCTCGGAATCATGGCACATGCCTACCTCACACAATGGGTGCCAAGGATACCAGCACTGCTCTTGCTCTCATCACGGATGACAGTTACACCCGACATTCCAAGCGCCATGCTTTCTCCGAGGCATTTTGAATGTATTGTTTACTATATCCTTCATATTCATTTTATCAAGGAAGGTCGGTTTTACTGTCCCTATGTTAAAATTGAGGGAATCACACGCCCAGTGAGGTTAAATCGTTTCCTGACGTGCCCTGGCCTCAAGGAAAAGAAATGCATAATGTACACCCAGCACTCTCTCTTGAAACCTGCGGTTTTAGCCACTGCCTGTACTTCACTGCCTTTACAAAAACCTTTTTACACTTGATACTGATCACAATATTCAGGCATGAAAGCATTTTCAACATGACTTTATGGCAGGGACACGGAAAAATCCAGAATATACCCAGAGTCTAGTTGTCAAAAAATTATCTATACTAAATCTTTTCAGTCATTCCCCTCTTAAAAATGAATTCTGACGGTAGAACTTTTGCTGAGATGTCAAATGCACTCAGTAGGAACAGCAGTGGTACTAACTGTGTTTTTGCACCCTAAAACACTGAGAAGGAATCCGGCAAAACACTTTCTTGCTCACCACCACGGGGCGCCTTTGATTAAATTTCAGCGGTTCGGTGAATTAACACTTTTTTCATCAAGGCAGAATTCTTAATCAGTTATGTTTTATTCACTTTGGGAAATCTACCTTTGTCAAAAATGGAACAGATTATTTTGGTGTCCGAAATTCACCTGACAAATGTCATTGTTGACATTTTTTCTTTTGGCATTTATAAAGAATAATTTCTATGGGTGTTTCATGTAACGGGATCTCTTCTGACTCCAGGATTTCATAGAATGAGAAATGGATTGTTAGGGCAATCTGAAGCTTTTACGAAAACTTTAATTCACTGAAGAGTCAAAACAATTGTGGGTTACTTAAAGAAAGAAAAGTGTCCTCAATCACCTTTTCCGTAGAGCAGGGAAAGAAATTCACATAACTCAATTCCTATTCTCCTCTGTAATTCATAAGTTTTGCATCAAAAGCGGTTTATTCGTTTTCTCTTCATTTCTAAGTCTTACAGAGTAATTATTTAGTTAAAATAATCTTTGTTAAGATCTAAAAGAAACAGATAAATTAGAAAATGATGAATAAGGGAGAGACACGGTGACAGAGTTAGCCTTAGAAACCATTATAATCCTCCTTTGTACAGTTAACAATTTAAATCTTTTGCGGTAACACATTCATTTCTAAGAACACTATAGGGAGATGGAGGAAAAGTTTTTTTCTAGAATCACATACACCAGCATAAAACTTCTGTATTATAGGACAAATCCTGCTTAGGGCATACATAGGTAATCATCGAGATCTGGTATCTCTCTGGGAGAAACTCAAAACGAATTCACTGCGACATGACCTTATTTATAGTCCCAAGAAGTATGTCGATCCATAGGAAAAACGTCCTAGCAAAATAAACCTTGTAAAACAATTTTTATATTAAATTACACTTCTTTCTTGGGAGAGAATGCCTTTGGTGGGAAGGTTAAGAAAAATGTTTAAATATCTCCTTTTCCTCAAAAAGTAGGATGCAGCCTGAACCTCTCTGGGCACTTCTGCAGCGAGGAGCAGCAGTCCTGAGTGCCGTTCATGCGTTCGCGCCTTGCTCGGAATCATGGCACATGCCCACCTCACACAATGGGTGCCAAGGATACCAGCACTGCTGTTGCTCTCATCACGGATGACAGTTACACCCGACATTCCAAGCGCCATGCTTTCTCCGAGGCATTTTGAATGTATTGTTTACTATATCCTTCATATTCATTTTATCAAGGAAGGTCGGTTTTACTGTCCCTATGTTAAAATTGAGGGAATCACACGCCCAGTGAGGTTAAATCGTTTCCTGACGTGCCCTGGCGTCAAGGAAAAGAAGTGCGTGATGTGCGCCCAGCACTCTCTCCTGAAACCTGCGGTTTTAGCCACTGCATGTACTTCCCTGCCATTACAAAAACCTTTTTACACTTGATACTGATCACAATATTCAGGCATGAAAGCATTTTCAACATGACGTTATGGCATTGACACGGAAAATCCAGAGTATACCCAGGGTCTAGTTGTCAAAAAATTATCTATACTAAATCTTTTCAGTCATTCCCCTCATAAAAATGAATTCTGACGGTAGAACTTTTGCTGAGATGTCAAATGCACTCAGTAGGAACAGCAGTGGTACTAACTGTGTTTTTGCTCCCTAAAACACTGTGAAGGAATCCGGCAAAACACTTTCTTGCTCACCACCACGGGGCGCCTTTGATTAAATTTCAGCGGTTCGGTGAATTAACACTTTTTTCATCAAGGCAGAATTCTTAATCCGTTATGTTTTATTCACTTTGGGAAATCTACCTTTGTCAAAAATGGAACAGATTATTTTGATGTCCGAAATTCACCTGACAAATGTCATTGTTGACATTTTTTCTTTTGGCATTTATAAAGAATAATTTCTATGGGTGTTTCATGTAACGGGATCTCTTCTGACTCCAGGATTTCATAGAATGAGAAATGGATTGTTAGGGCAATCTGAAGCTTTTACGAAAACTTTAATTCACTGAAGAGTCAAAACAATTGTGGGTTACTTAAAGAAAGAAAAGTGTCCTCAATCACCTTTTCCGTAGAGCAGGGAAAGAAATTCACACAACTCAATTCCTATTCTCCTCTGTAATTCATAAGTTTTGCATCAAAAGCGGTTTATTCGTTTTCTCTTCATTTCTAAGTCTTACAGAGTAATGATTTAGTTAAAATAATCTTTGTTAAGATCTAAAAGAAACAGATAAATTAGAAAATGATGAATAAGGGAGAGACACGGTGACAGAGTTAGCCTTAGAAACCATTATAATCCTCCTTTGTACAGTTAACAATTTAAATCTTTTGCGGTAACACATTCATTTCTAAGAACACTATAGGGAGATGGAGGAAAAGTTTTTTTCTAGAATCACATACACCAGCATAAAACTTCTGTATTATAGGACAAATCCTGCTTAGGGCATACATAGGTAATCATCGAGATCTGGTATCTCTCTGGGAGAAACTCAAAACGAATTCACTGCGACATGACCTTATTTATAGTCCCAAGAAGTATGTCGATCCATAGGAAAAACGTCCTAGCAAAATAAACCTTGTAAAACAATTTTTATATTAAATTACACTTCTTTCTTGGGAGAGAATGCCTTTGGTGGGAAGGTTAAGAAAAATGTTTAAATATCTCCTTTTCCTCAAAAAGTAGGATGCAGCCTGAACCTCTCTGGGCACTTCTGCAGCGAGGAGCAGCAGTCCTGAGTGCCGTTCATGCATTCGCGCCTTGCTCGGAATCATGGCACATGCCCACCTCACACAATGGGTGCCAAGGATACCAGCACTGCTCTTGCTCTCATCACGGATGACAGTTACACCCGACATTCCAAGCGCCATGCTTTCTCCGAGGCATTTTGAATGTATTGTTTTCTATATCCTTCATATTCATTTTATCAAGGAAGGTCGGTTTTACTGTCCCTATGTTAAAATTGAGGGAATCACACGCCCAGTGAGGTTAAATCGTTTCCTGACGTGCCCTGGCGTCAAGGAAAACAAGAGCATAATGTGCGCCCAGCACTCTCTCCTGAAACCTGCGGTTTTAGCCACTGCATGTACTTCCCTGCCATTACAAAAACCTTTTTACACTTGATACTGATCACAATATTCAGGCATGAAAGCATTTTCAACATGACGTTATGGCAGGGACACGGAAAAATCCAGAGTATACCCAGGGTCTAGTTGTCAAAAAATTATCTATACTAAATCTTTTCAGTCATTCCCCTCATAAAAATGAATTCTGACGGTAGAACTTTTGCTGAGATGTCAAATGCACTCAGTAGGAACAGCAGTGGTACTAACTGTGTTTTTGCACCCTAAAACACTGAGAAGGAATCCGGCAAAACACTTTCTTGCTCACCACCACGGGGCGCCTTTGATTAAATTTCAGCGGTTCGGTGAATTAACACTTTTTTCATCAAGGCAGAATTCTTAATCCGTTATGTTTTATTCACTTTGGGAAATCTACCTTTGTCAAAAATGGAACAGATTATTTTGGTGTCCGAAATTCACCTGACAAATGTCATTGTTGACATTTTTTCTTTTGGCATTTATAAAGAATAATTTCTATGGGTGTTTCATGTAACGGGATCTCTTCTGACTCCAGGATTTCATAGAATGAGAAATGGATTGTTAGGGCAATCTGAAGCTTTTACGAAAACTTTAATTCACTGAAGAGTCAAAACAATTGTGGGTTACTTAAAGAAAGAAAAGTGTCCTCAATCACCTTTTCCGTAGAGCAGGGAAAGAAATTCACACAACTCAATTCCTATTCTCCTCTGTAATTCATAAGTTTTGCATCAAAAGCGGTTTATTCGTTTTCTCTTCATTTCTAAGTCTTACAGAGTAAATATTTAGTTAAAATAATCTTTGTTAAGATCTAAAAGAAACAGATAAATTAGAAAATGATGAATAAGGGAGAGACACGGTGACAGAGTTAGCCTTAGAAACCATTATAATCCTCCTTTGTACAGTTAACAATTTAAATCTTTTGCGGTAACACATTCATTTCTAAGAACACTATAGGGAGATGGAGGAAAAGTTTTTTTCTAGAATCACATACACCAGCATAAAACTTCTGTATTATAGGACAAATCCTGCTTAGGGCATACATAGGTAATCATCGAGATCTGGTATCTCTCTGGGAGAAACTCAAAACGAATTCACTGCGACATGACCTTATTTATAGTCCCAAGAAGTATGTCGATCCGTAGGAAAAACGTCCTAGCAAAATAAACCTTGTAAAACAATTTTTATATTAAATTACACTTCTTTCTTGGGAGAGAATGCCTTTGGTGGGAAGGTTAAGAAAAATGTTTAATATCTCCTTTTCCTTAAAAAGTAGGATGCAGCCTGAACCTCTCTGGGCACTTCTGCAGCGAGGAGCAGCAGTCCTGAGTGCCGTTCATGCGTTCGCGCCTTGCTCGGAATCATGGCACATGCCCACCTCACACAATGGGTGCCAAGGATACCAGCACTGCTCTTGCTCTCATCACGGATGACAGTTACACCCGACATTCCAAGCGCCATGCTTTCTCCGAGGCATTTTGAATGTATTGTTTACTATATCCTTCATATTCATTTTATCAAGGAAGGTCGGTTTTACTGTCCCTATGTTAAAATTGAGGGAATCACACGCCCAGTGAGGTTAAATCGTTTCCTGACGTGCCCTGGCGTCAAGGAAAAGAAGTGCGTGATGTGCGCCCAGCACTCTCTCCTGAAACCTGCGGTTTTAGCCACTGCATGTACTTCCCTGCCATTACAAAAACCTTTTTACACTTGATACTGATCACAATATTCAGGCATGAAAGCATTTTCAACATGACGTTATGGCAGGGACACGGAAAAATCCAGAGTATACCCATTGTCTAGTTGTCAAAAAATTATCTATACTAAATCTTTTCAGTCATTCCCCTCATAAAAATGAATTCTGACGGTAGAACTTTTGCTGAGATGTCAAATGCACTCAGTAGGAACAGCAGTGGTACTAACTGTGTTTTTGCACCCTAAAACACTGAGAAGGAATCCGGCAAAACACTTTCTTGCTCACCACCACGGGGCGCCTTTGATTAAATTTCAGCGGTTCGGTGAATTAACACTTTTTTCATCAAGGCAGAATTCTTAATCCGTTATGTTTTATTCACTTTGGGAAATCTACCTTTGTCAAAAATGGAACAGATTATTTTGGTGTCCGAAATTCACCTGACAAATGTCATTGTTGACATTTTTTCTTTTGGCATTTATAAAGAATAATTTCTATGGGTGTTTCATGTAACGGGATCTCTTCTGACTCCAGGATTTCATAGAATGAGAAATGGATTGTTAGGGCAATCTAAAGCTTTTACGAAAACTTTAATTCACTGAAGAGTCAAAACAATTGTGGGTTACTTAAAGAAAGAAAAGTGTCCTCAATCACCTTTTCCGTAGAGCAGGGAAAGAAATTCACACAACTCAATTCCTATTCTCCTCTGTAATTCATAAGTTTTGCATCAAAAGCGGTTTATTCGTTTTCTCTTCATTTCTAAGTCTTACAGAGTAATTATTTAGTTAAAATAATCTTTGTTAAGATCTAAAAGAAACAGATAAATTAGAAAATGATGAATAAGGGAGAGACACGGTGACAGAGTTAGCCTTAGAAACCATTATAATCCTCCTTTGTACAGTTAACAATTTAAATCTTTTGCCGTAACACATTCATTTCTAAGAACACTATAGGGAGATGGAGGAAAAGTTTTTTTCTAGAATCACATACACCAGCATAAAACTTCTGTATTATAGGACAAATCCTGCTTAAGGCATACATAGGTAATCATCGAGATCTGGTATCTCTCTGGGAGAAACTCAAAACGAATTCACTGCGACATGACCTTATTTATAGTCCCAAGAAGTATGTCGATCCATAGGAAAAACGTCCTAGCAAAATAAACCTTGTAAAACAATTTTTATATTAAATTACACTTCTTTCTTGGGAGAGAATGCCTTTGGTGGGAAGGTTAAGAAAAATGTTTAAATATCTCCTTTTCCTTAAAAAGTAGGATGCAGCCTGAACCTCTCTGGGCACTTCTGCAGCGAGGAGCAGCAGTCCTGAGTGCCGTTCATGCGTTCGCGCCTTGCTCGGAATCATGGCACATGCCTACCTCACACAATGGGTGCCAAGGATACCAGCACTGCTCTTGCTCTCATCACGGATGACAGTTACACCCGACATTCCAAGCGCCATGCTTTCTCCGAGGCATTTTGAATGTATTGTTTACTATATCCTTCATATTCATTTTATCAAGGAAGGTCGGTTTTACTGTCCCTATGTTAAAATTGAGGGAATCACACGCCCAGTGAGGTTAAATCGTTTCCTGACGTGCCCTGGCCTCAAGGAAAAGAAATGCATAATGTACACCCAGCACTCTCTCTTGAAACCTGCGGTTTTAGCCACTGCCTGTACTTCACTGCCTTTACAAAAACCTTTTTACACTTGATACTGATCACAATATTCAGGCATGAAAGCATTTTCAACATGACGTTATGGCAGGGACACGGAAAAATCCAGAATATACCCAGAGTCTAGTTGTCAAAAAATTATCTATACTAAATCTTTTCAGTCATTCCCCTCTTAAAAATGAATTCTGACGGTAGAACTTTTGCTGAGATGTCAAATGCACTCAGTAGGAACAGCAGTGGTACTAACTGTGTTTTTGCACCCTAAAACACTGAGAAGGAATCCGGCAAAACACTTTCTTGCTCACCACCACGGGGCGCCTTTGATTAAATTTCAGCGGTTCGGTGAATTAACACTTTTTTCATCAAGGCAGAATTCTTAATCAGTTATGTTTTATTCACTTTGGGAAATCTACCTTTGTCAAAAATGGAACAGATTATTTTGGTGTCCGAAATTCACCTGACAAATGTCATTGTTGACATTTTTTCTTTTGGCATTTATAAAGAATAATTTCTATGGGTGTTTCATGTAACGGGATCTCTTCTGACTCCAGGATTTCATAGAATGAGAAATGGATTGTTAGGGCAATCTGAAGCTTTTACGAAAACTTTAATTCACTGAAGAGTCAAAACAATTGTGGGTTACTTAAAGAAAGAAAAGTGTCCTCAATCACCTTTTCCGTAGAGCAGGGAAAGAAATTCACATAACTCAATTCCTATTCTCCTCTGTAATTCATAAGTTTTGCATCAAAAGCGGTTTATTCGTTTTCTCTTCATTTCTAAGTCTTACAGAGTAATTATTTAGTTAAAATAATCTTTGTTAAGATCTAAAAGAAACAGATAAATTAGAAAATGATGAATAAGGGAGAGACACGGTGACAGAGTTAGCCTTAGAAACCATTATAATCCTCCTTTGTACAGTTAACAATTTAAATCTTTTGCGGTAACACATTCATTTCTAAGAACACTATAGGGAGATGGAGGAAAAGTTTTTTTCTAGAATCACATACACCAGCATAAAACTTCTGTATTATAGGACAAATCCTGCTTAGGGCATACATAGGTAATCATCGAGATCTGGTATCTCTCTGGGAGAAACTCAAAACGAATTCACTGCGACATGACCTTATTTATAGTCCCAAGAAGTATGTCGATCCATAGGAAAAACGTCCTAGCAAAATAAACCTTGTAAAACAATTTTTATATTAAATTACACTTCTTTCTTGGGAGAGAATGCCTTTGGTGGGAAGGTTAAGAAAAATGTTTAAATATCTCCTTTTCCTCAAAAAGTAGGATGCAGCCTGAACCTCTCTGGGCACTTCTGCAGCGAGGAGCAGCAGTCCTGAGTGCCGTTCATGCGTTCGCGCCTTGCTCGGAATCATGGCACATGCCCACCTCACACAATGGGTGCCAAGGATACCAGCACTGCTGTTGCTCTCATCACGGATGACAGTTACACCCGACATTCCAAGCGCCATGCTTTCTCCGAGGCATTTTGAATGTATTGTTTACTATATCCTTCATATTCATTTTATCAAGGAAGGTCGGTTTTACTGTCCCTATGTTAAAATTGAGGGAATCACACGCCCAGTGAGGTTAAATCGTTTCCTGACGTGCCCTGGCGTCAAGGAAAAGAAGTGCGTGATGTGCGCCCAGCACTCTCTCCTGAAACCTGCGGTTTTAGCCACTGCATGTACTTCCCTGCCATTACAAAAACCTTTTTACACTTGATACTGATCACAATATTCAGGCATGAAAGCATTTTCAACATGACGTTATGGCATTGACACGGAAAATCCAGAGTATACCCAGGGTCTAGTTGTCAAAAAATTATCTATACTAAATCTTTTCAGTCATTCCCCTCATAAAAATGAATTCTGACGGTAGAACTTTTGCTGAGATGTCAAATGCACTCAGTAGGAACAGCAGTGGTACTAACTGTGTTTTTGCTCCCTAAAACACTGTGAAGGAATCCGGCAAAACACTTTCTTGCTCACCACCACGGGGCGCCTTTGATTAAATTTCAGCGGTTCGGTGAATTAACACTTTTTTCATCAAGGCAGAATTCTTAATCCGTTATGTTTTATTCACTTTGGGAAATCTACCTTTGTCAAAAATGGAACAGATTATTTTGATGTCCGAAATTCACCTGACAAATGTCATTGTTGACATTTTTTCTTTTGGCATTTATAAAGAATAATTTCTATGGGTGTTTCATGTAACGGGATCTCTTCTGACTCCAGGATTTCATAGAATGAGAAATGGATTGTTAGGGCAATCTGAAGCTTTTACGAAAACTTTAATTCACTGAAGAGTCAAAACAATTGTGGGTTACTTAAAGAAAGAAAAGTGTCCTCAATCACCTTTTCCGTAGAGCAGGGAAAGAAATTCACACAACTCAATTCCTATTCTCCTCTGTAATTCATAAGTTTTGCATCAAAAGCGGTTTATTCGTTTTCTCTTCATTTCTAAGTCTTACAGAGTAAATATTTAGTTAAAATAATCTTTGTTAAGATCTAAAAGAAACAGATAAATTAGAAAATGATGAATAAGGGAGAGACACGGTGACAGAGTTAGCCTTAGAAACCATTATAATCCTCCTTTGTACAGTTAACAATTTAAATCTTTTGCGGTAACACATTCATTTCTAAGAACACTATAGGGAGATGGAGGAAAAGTTTTTTTCTAGAATCACATACACCAGCATAAAACTTCTGTATTATAGGACAAATCCTGCTTAGGGCATACATAGGTAATCATCGAGATCTGGTATCTCTCTGGGAGAAACTCAAAACGAATTCACTGCGACATGACCTTATTTATAGTCCCAAGAAGTATGTCGATCCATAGGAAAAACGTCCTAGCAAAATAAACCTTGTAAAACAATTTTTATATTAAATTACACTTCTTTCTTGGGAGAGAATGCCTTTGGTGGGAAGGTTAAGAAAAATGTTTAAATATCTCCTTTTCCTCAAAAAGTAGGATGCAGCCTGAACCTCTCTGGGCACTTCTGCAGCGAGGAGCAGCAGTCCTGAGTGCCGTTCATGCGTTCGCGCCTTGCTCGGAATCATGGCACATGCCCACCTCACACAATGGGTGCCAAGGATACCAGCACTGCTCTTGCTCTCATCACGGATGACAGTTACACCCGACATTCCAAGCGCCATGCTTTCTCCGAGGCATTTTGAATGTATTGTTTTCTATATCCTTCATATTCATTTTATCAAGGAAGGTCGGTTTTACTGTCCCTATGTTAAAATTGAGGGAATCACACGCCCAGTGAGGTTAAATCGTTTCCTGACGTGCCCTGGCGTCAAGGAAAACAAGAGCATAATGTGCGCCCAGCACTCTCTCCTGAAACCTGCGGTTTTAGCCACTGCATGTACTTCCCTGCCATTACAAAAACCTTTTTACACTTGATACTGATCACAATATTCAGGCATGAAAGCATTTTCAACATGACGTTATGGCAGGGACACGGAAAAATCCAGAGTATACCCAGGGTCTAGTTGTCAAAAAATTATCTATACTAAATCTTTTCAGTCATTCCCCTCATAAAAATGAATTCTGACGGTAGAACTTTTGCTGAGATGTCAAATGCACTCAGTAGGAACAGCAGTGGTACTAACTGTGTTTTTGCACCCTAAAACACTGAGAAGGAATCCGGCAAAACACTTTCTTGCTCACCACCACGGGGCGCCTTTGATTAAATTTCAGCGGTTCGGTGAATTAACACTTTTTTCATCAAGGCAGAATTCTTAATCCGTTATGTTTTATTCACTTTGGGAAATCTACCTTTGTCAAAAATGGAACAGATTATTTTGGTGTCCGAAATTCACCTGACAAATGTCATTGTTGACATTTTTTCTTTTGGCATTTATAAAGAATAATTTCTATGGGTGTTTCATGTAACGGGATCTCTTCTGACTCCAGGATTTCATAGAATGAGAAATGGATTGTTAGGGCAATCTGAAGCTTTTACGAAAACTTTAATTCACTGAAGAGTCAAAACAATTGTGGGTTACTTAAAGAAAGAAAAGTGTCCTCAATCACCTTTTCCGTAGAGCAGGGAAAGAAATTCACACAACTCAATTCCTATTCTCCTCTGTAATTCATAAGTTTTGCATCAAAAGCGGTTTATTCGTTTTCTCTTCATTTCTAAGTCTTACAGAGTAAATATTTAGTTAAAATAATCTTTGTTAAGATCTAAAAGAAACAGATAAATTAGAAAATGATGAATAAGGGAGAGACACGGTGACAGAGTTAGCCTTAGAAACCATTATAATCCTCCTTTGTACAGTTAACAATTTAAATCTTTTGCGGTAACACATTCATTTCTAAGAACACTATAGGGAGATGGAGGAAAAGTTTTTTTCTAGAATCACATACACCAGCATAAAACTTCTGTATTATAGGACAAATCCTGCTTAGGGCATACATAGGTAATCATCGAGATCTGGTATCTCTCTGGGAGAAACTCAAAACGAATTCACTGCGACATGACCTTATTTATAGTCCCAAGAAGTATGTCGATCCGTAGGAAAAACGTCCTAGCAAAATAAACCTTGTAAAACAATTTTTATATTAAATTACACTTCTTTCTTGGGAGAGAATGCCTTTGGTGGGAAGGTTAAGAAAAATGTTTAATATCTCCTTTTCCTTAAAAAGTAGGATGCAGCCTGAACCTCTCTGGGCACTTCTGCAGCGAGGAGCAGCAGTCCTGAGTGCCGTTCATGCGTTCGCGCCTTGCTCGGAATCATGGCACATGCCCACCTCACACAATGGGTGCCAAGGATACCAGCACTGCTCTTGCTCTCATCACGGATGACAGTTACACCCGACATTCCAAGCGCCATGCTTTCTCCGAGGCATTTTGAATGTATTGTTTACTATATCCTTCATATTCATTTTATCAAGGAAGGTCGGTTTTACTGTCCCTATGTTAAAATTGAGGGAATCACACGCCCAGTGAGGTTAAATCGTTTCCTGACGTGCCCTGGCGTCAAGGAAAAGAAGTGCGTGATGTGCGCCCAGCACTCTCTCCTGAAACCTGCGGTTTTAGCCACTGCATGTACTTCCCTGCCATTACAAAAACCTTTTTACACTTGATACTGATCACAATATTCAGGCATGAAAGCATTTTCAACATGACGTTATGGCATTGACACGGAAAATCCAGAGTATACCCAGGGTCTAGTTGTCAAAAAATTATCTATACTAAATCTTTTCAGTCATTCCCCTCATAAAAATGAATTCTGACGGTAGAACTTTTGCTGAGATGTCAAATGCACTCAGTAGGAACAGCAGTGGTACTAACTGTGTTTTTGCTCCCTAAAACACTGTGAAGGAATCCGGCAAAACACTTTCTTGCTCACCACCACGGGGCGCCTTTGATTAAATTTCAGCGGTTCGGTGAATTAACACTTTTTTCATCAAGGCAGAATTCTTAATCCGTTATGTTTTATTCACTTTGGGAAATCTACCTTTGTCAAAAATGGAACAGATTATTTTGATGTCCGAAATTCACCTGACAAATGTCATTGTTGACATTTTTTCTTTTGGCATTTATAAAGAATAATTTCTATGGGTGTTTCATGTAACGGGATCTCTTCTGACTCCAGGATTTCATAGAATGAGAAATGGATTGTTAGGGCAATCTGAAGCTTTTACGAAAACTTTAATTCACTGAAGAGTCAAAACAATTGTGGGTTACTTAAAGAAAGAAAAGTGTCCTCAATCACCTTTTCCGTAGAGCAGGGAAAGAAATTCACACAACTCAATTCCTATTCTCCTCTGTAATTCATAAGTTTTGCATCAAAAGCGGTTTATTCGTTTTCTCTTCATTTCTAAGTCTTACAGAGTAATGATTTAGTTAAAATAATCTTTGTTAAGATCTAAAAGAAACAGATAAATTAGAAAATGATGAATAAGGGAGAGACACGGTGACAGAGTTAGCCTTAGAAACCATTATAATCCTCCTTTGTACAGTTAACAATTTAAATCTTTTGCGGTAACACATTCATTTCTAAGAACACTATAGGGAGATGGAGGAAAAGTTTTTTTCTAGAATCACATACACCAGCATAAAACTTCTGTATTATAGGACAAATCCTGCTTAGGGCATACATAGGTAATCATCGAGATCTGGTATCTCTCTGGGAGAAACTCAAAACGAATTCACTGCGACATGACCTTATTTATAGTCCCAAGAAGTATGTCGATCCATAGGAAAAACGTCCTAGCAAAATAAACCTTGTAAAACAATTTTTATATTAAATTACACTTCTTTCTTGGGAGAGAATGCCTTTGGTGGGAAGGTTAAGAAAAATGTTTAAATATCTCCTTTTCCTCAAAAAGTAGGATGCAGCCTGAACCTCTCTGGGCACTTCTGCAGCGAGGAGCAGCAGTCCTGAGTGCCGTTCATGCGTTCGCGCCTTGCTCGGAATCATGGCACATGCCCACCTCACACAATGGGTGCCAAGGATACCAGCACTGCTCTTGCTCTCATCACGGATGACAGTTACACCCGACATTCCAAGCGCCATGCTTTCTCCGAGGCATTTTGAATGTATTGTTTTCTATATCCTTCATATTCATTTTATCAAGGAAGGTCGGTTTTACTGTCCCTATGTTAAAATTGAGGGAATCACACGCCCAGTGAGGTTAAATCGTTTCCTGACGTGCCCTGGCGTCAAGGAAAACAAGAGCATAATGTGCGCCCAGCACTCTCTCCTGAAACCTGCGGTTTTAGCCACTGCATGTACTTCCCTGCCATTACAAAAACCTTTTTACACTTGATACTGATCACAATATTCAGGCATGAAAGCATTTTCAACATGACGTTATGGCAGGGACACGGAAAAATCCAGAGTATACCCAGGGTCTAGTTGTCAAAAAATTATCTATACTAAATCTTTTCAGTCATTCCCCTCATAAAAATGAATTCTGACGGTAGAACTTTTGCTGAGATGTCAAATGCACTCAGTAGGAACAGCAGTGGTACTAACTGTGTTTTTGCACCCTAAAACACTGAGAAGGAATCCGGCAAAACACTTTCTTGCTCACCACCACGGGGCGCCTTTGATTAAATTTCAGCGGTTCGGTGAATTAACACTTTTTTCATCAAGGCAGAATTCTTAATCCGTTATGTTTTATTCACTTTGGGAAATCTACCTTTGTCAAAAATGGAACAGATTATTTTGGTGTCCGAAATTCACCTGACAAATGTCATTGTTGACATTTTTTCTTTTGGCATTTATAAAGAATAATTTCTATGGGTGTTTCATGTAACGGGATCTCTTCTGACTCCAGGATTTCATAGAATGAGAAATGGATTGTTAGGGCAATCTGAAGCTTTTACGAAAACTTTAATTCACTGAAGAGTCAAAACAATTGTGGGTTACTTAAAGAAAGAAAAGTGTCCTCAATCACCTTTTCCGTAGAGCAGGGAAAGAAATTCACACAACTCAATTCCTATTCTCCTCTGTAATTCATAAGTTTTGCATCAAAAGCGGTTTATTCGTTTTCTCTTCATTTCTAAGTCTTACAGAGTAAATATTTAGTTAAAATAATCTTTGTTAAGATCTAAAAGAAACAGATAAATTAGAAAATGATGAATAAGGGAGAGACACGGTGACAGAGTTAGCCTTAGAAACCATTATAATCCTCCTTTGTACAGTTAACAATTTAAATCTTTTGCGGTAACACATTCATTTCTAAGAACACTATAGGGAGATGGAGGAAAAGTTTTTTTCTAGAATCACATACACCAGCATAAAACTTCTGTATTATAGGACAAATCCTGCTTAGGGCATACATAGGTAATCATCGAGATCTGGTATCTCTCTGGGAGAAACTCAAAACGAATTCACTGCGACATGACCTTATTTATAGTCCCAAGAAGTATGTCGATCCGTAGGAAAAACGTCCTAGCAAAATAAACCTTGTAAAACAATTTTTATATTAAATTACACTTCTTTCTTGGGAGAGAATGCCTTTGGTGGGAAGGTTAAGAAAAATGTTTAATATCTCCTTTTCCTTAAAAAGTAGGATGCAGCCTGAACCTCTCTGGGCACTTCTGCAGCGAGGAGCAGCAGTCCTGAGTGCCGTTCATGCGTTCGCGCCTTGCTCGGAATCATGGCACATGCCCACCTCACACAATGGGTGCCAAGGATACCAGCACTGCTCTTGCTCTCATCACGGATGACAGTTACACCCGACATTCCAAGCGCCATGCTTTCTCCGAGGCATTTTGAATGTATTGTTTACTATATCCTTCATATTCATTTTATCAAGGAAGGTCGGTTTTACTGTCCCTATGTTAAAATTGAGGGAATCACACGCCCAGTGAGGTTAAATCGTTTCCTGACGTGCCCTGGCGTCAAGGAAAAGAAGTGCGTGATGTGCGCCCAGCACTCTCTCCTGAAACCTGCGGTTTTAGCCACTGCATGTACTTCCCTGCCATTACAAAAACCTTTTTACACTTGATACTGATCACAATATTCAGGCATGAAAGCATTTTCAACATGACGTTATGGCAGGGACACGGAAAAATCCAGAGTATACCCATTGTCTAGTTGTCAAAAAATTATCTATACTAAATCTTTTCAGTCATTCCCCTCATAAAAATGAATTCTGACGGTAGAACTTTTGCTGAGATGTCAAATGCACTCAGTAGGAACAGCAGTGGTACTAACTGTGTTTTTGCACCCTAAAACACTGAGAAGGAATCCGGCAAAACACTTTCTTGCTCACCACCACGGGGCGCCTTTGATTAAATTTCAGCGGTTCGGTGAATTAACACTTTTTTCATCAAGGCAGAATTCTTAATCCGTTATGTTTTATTCACTTTGGGAAATCTACCTTTGTCAAAAATGGAACAGATTATTTTGGTGTCCGAAATTCACCTGACAAATGTCATTGTTGACATTTTTTCTTTTGGCATTTATAAAGAATAATTTCTATGGGTGTTTCATGTAACGGGATCTCTTCTGACTCCAGGATTTCATAGAATGAGAAATGGATTGTTAGGGCAATCTAAAGCTTTTACGAAAACTTTAATTCACTGAAGAGTCAAAACAATTGTGGGTTACTTAAAGAAAGAAAAGTGTCCTCAATCACCTTTTCCGTAGAGCAGGGAAAGAAATTCACACAACTCAATTCCTATTCTCCTCTGTAATTCATAAGTTTTGCATCAAAAGCGGTTTATTCGTTTTCTCTTCATTTCTAAGTCTTACAGAGTAATTATTTAGTTAAAATAATCTTTGTTAAGATCTAAAAGAAACAGATAAATTAGAAAATGATGAATAAGGGAGAGACACGGTGACAGAGTTAGCCTTAGAAACCATTATAATCCTCCTTTGTACAGTTAACAATTTAAATCTTTTGCCGTAACACATTCATTTCTAAGAACACTATAGGGAGATGGAGGAAAAGTTTTTTTCTAGAATCACATACACCAGCATAAAACTTCTGTATTATAGGACAAATCCTGCTTAGGGCATACATAGGTAATCATCGAGATCTGGTATCTCTCTGGGAGAAACTCAAAACGAATTCACTGCGACATGACCTTATTTATAGTCCCAAGAAGTATGTCGATCCATAGGAAAAACGTCCTAGCAAAATAAACCTTGTAAAACAATTTTTATATTAAATTACACTTCTTTCTTGGGAGAGAATGCCTTTGGTGGGAAGGTTAAGAAAAATGTTTAAATATCTCCTTTTCCTTAAAAAGTAGGATGCAGCCTGAACCTCTCTGGGCACTTCTGCAGCGAGGAGCAGCAGTCCTGAGTGCCGTTCATGCGTTCGCGCCTTGCTCGGAATCATGGCACATGCCTACCTCACACAATGGGTGCCAAGGATACCAGCACTGCTCTTGCTCTCATCACGGATGACAGTTACACCCGACATTCCAAGCGCCATGCTTTCTCCGAGGCATTTTGAATGTATTGTTTACTATATCCTTCATATTCATTTTATCAAGGAAGGTCGGTTTTACTGTCCCTATGTTAAAATTGAGGGAATCACACGCCCAGTGAGGTTAAATCGTTTCCTGACGTGCCCTGGCCTCAAGGAAAAGAAATGCATAATGTACACCCAGCACTCTCTCTTGAAACCTGCGGTTTTAGCCACTGCCTGTACTTCACTGCCTTTACAAAAACCTTTTTACACTTGATACTGATCACAATATTCAGGCATGAAAGCATTTTCAACATGACGTTATGGCAGGGACACGGAAAAATCCAGAATATACCCAGAGTCTAGTTGTCAAAAAATTATCTATACTAAATCTTTTCAGTCATTCCCCTCTTAAAAATGAATTCTGACGGTAGAACTTTTGCTGAGATGTCAAATGCACTCAGTAGGAACAGCAGTGGTACTAACTGTGTTTTTGCACCCTAAAACACTGAGAAGGAATCCGGCAAAACACTTTCTTGCTCACCACCACGGGGCGCCTTTGATTAAATTTCAGCGGTTCGGTGAATTAACACTTTTTTCATCAAGGCAGAATTCTTAATCAGTTATGTTTTATTCACTTTGGGAAATCTACCTTTGTCAAAAATGGAACAGATTATTTTGGTGTCCGAAATTCACCTGACAAATGTCATTGTTGACATTTTTTCTTTTGGCATTTATAAAGAATAATTTCTATGGGTGTTTCATGTAACGGGATCTCTTCTGACTCCAGGATTTCATAGAATGAGAAATGGATTGTTAGGGCAATCTGAAGCTTTTACGAAAACTTTAATTCACTGAAGAGTCAAAACAATTGTGGGTTACTTAAAGAAAGAAAAGTGTCCTCAATCACCTTTTCCGTAGAGCAGGGAAAGAAATTCACATAACTCAATTCCTATTCTCCTCTGTAATTCATAAGTTTTGCATCAAAAGCGGTTTATTCGTTTTCTCTTCATTTCTAAGTCTTACAGAGTAATTATTTAGTTAAAATAATCTTTGTTAAGATCTAAAAGAAACAGATAAATTAGAAAATGATGAATAAGGGAGAGACACGGTGACAGAGTTAGCCTTAGAAACCATTATAATCCTCCTTTGTACAGTTAACAATTTAAATCTTTTGCGGTAACACATTCATTTCTAAGAACACTATAGGGAGATGGAGGAAAAGTTTTTTTCTAGAATCACATACACCAGCATAAAACTTCTGTATTATAGGACAAATCCTGCTTAGGGCATACATAGGTAATCATCGAGATCTGGTATCTCTCTGGGAGAAACTCAAAACGAATTCACTGCGACATGACCTTATTTATAGTCCCAAGAAGTATGTCGATCCATAGGAAAAACGTCCTAGCAAAATAAACCTTGTAAAACAATTTTTATATTAAATTACACTTCTTTCTTGGGAGAGAATGCCTTTGGTGGGAAGGTTAAGAAAAATGTTTAAATATCTCCTTTTCCTCAAAAAGTAGGATGCAGCCTGAACCTCTCTGGGCACTTCTGCAGCGAGGAGCAGCAGTCCTGAGTGCCGTTCATGCGTTCGCGCCTTGCTCGGAATCATGGCACATGCCCACCTCACACAATGGGTGCCAAGGATACCAGCACTGCTGTTGCTCTCATCACGGATGACAGTTACACCCGACATTCCAAGCGCCATGCTTTCTCCGAGGCATTTTGAATGTATTGTTTACTATATCCTTCATATTCATTTTATCAAGGAAGGTCGGTTTTACTGTCCCTATGTTAAAATTGAGGGAATCACACGCCCAGTGAGGTTAAATCGTTTCCTGACGTGCCCTGGCGTCAAGGAAAAGAAGTGCGTGATGTGCGCCCAGCACTCTCTCCTGAAACCTGCGGTTTTAGCCACTGCATGTACTTCCCTGCCATTACAAAAACCTTTTTACACTTGATACTGATCACAATATTCAGGCATGAAAGCATTTTCAACATGACGTTATGGCATTGACACGGAAAATCCAGAGTATACCCAGGGTCTAGTTGTCAAAAAATTATCTATACTAAATCTTTTCAGTCATTCCCCTCATAAAAATGAATTCTGACGGTAGAACTTTTGCTGAGATGTCAAATGCACTCAGTAGGAACAGCAGTGGTACTAACTGTGTTTTTGCTCCCTAAAACACTGTGAAGGAATCCGGCAAAACACTTTCTTGCTCACCACCACGGGGCGCCTTTGATTAAATTTCAGCGGTTCGGTGAATTAACACTTTTTTCATCAAGGCAGAATTCTTAATCCGTTATGTTTTATTCACTTTGGGAAATCTACCTTTGTCAAAAATGGAACAGATTATTTTGATGTCCGAAATTCACCTGACAAATGTCATTGTTGACATTTTTTCTTTTGGCATTTATAAAGAATAATTTCTATGGGTGTTTCATGTAACGGGATCTCTTCTGACTCCAGGATTTCATAGAATGAGAAATGGATTGTTAGGGCAATCTGAAGCTTTTACGAAAACTTTAATTCACTGAAGAGTCAAAACAATTGTGGGTTACTTAAAGAAAGAAAAGTGTCCTCAATCACCTTTTCCGTAGAGCAGGGAAAGAAATTCACACAACTCAATTCCTATTCTCCTCTGTAATTCATAAGTTTTGCATCAAAAGCGGTTTATTCGTTTTCTCTTCATTTCTAAGTCTTACAGAGTAAATATTTAGTTAAAATAATCTTTGTTAAGATCTAAAAGAAACAGATAAATTAGAAAATGATGAATAAGGGAGAGACACGGTGACAGAGTTAGCCTTAGAAACCATTATAATCCTCCTTTGTACAGTTAACAATTTAAATCTTTTGCGGTAACACATTCATTTCTAAGAACACTATAGGGAGATGGAGGAAAAGTTTTTTTCTAGAATCACATACACCAGCATAAAACTTCTGTATTATAGGACAAATCCTGCTTAGGGCATACATAGATAATCATCGAGATCTGGTATCTCTCTGGGAGAAACTCAAAACGAATTCACTGCGACATGACCTTATTTATAGTCCCAAGAAGTATGTCGATCCATAGGAAAAACGTCCTAGCAAAATAAACCTTGTAAAACAATTTTTATATTAAATTACACTTCTTTCTTGGGAGAGAATGCCTTTGGTGGGAAGGTTAAGAAAAATGTTTAAATATCTCCTTTTCCTCAAAAAGTAGGATGCAGCCTGAACCTCTCTGGGCACTTCTGCAGCGAGGAGCAGCAGTCCTGAGTGCCGTTCATGCGTTCGCGCCTTGCTCGGAATCATGGCACATGCCCACCTCACACAATGGGTGCCAAGGATACCAGCACTGCTCTTGCTCTCATCACGGATGACAGTTACACCCGACATTCCAAGCGCCATGCTTTCTCCGAGGCATTTTGAATGTATTGTTTTCTATATCCTTCATATTCATTTTATCAAGGAAGGTCGGTTTTACTGTCCCTATGTTAAAATTGAGGGAATCACACGCCCAGTGAGGTTAAATCGTTTCCTGACGTGCCCTGGCGTCAAGGAAAACAAGAGCATAATGTGCGCCCAGCACTCTCTCCTGAAACCTGCGGTTTTAGCCACTGCATGTACTTCCCTGCCATTACAAAAACCTTTTTACACTTGATACTGATCACAATATTCAGGCATGAAAGCATTTTCAACATGACGTTATGGCAGGGACACGGAAAAATCCAGAGTATACCCAGGGTCTAGTTGTCAAAAAATTATCTATACTAAATCTTTTCAGTCATTCCCCTCATAAAAATGAATTCTGACGGTAGAACTTTTGCTGAGATGTCAAATGCACTCAGTAGGAACAGCAGTGGTACTAACTGTGTTTTTGCACCCTAAAACACTGAGAAGGAATCCGGCAAAACACTTTCTTGCTCACCACCACGGGGCGCCTTTGATTAAATTTCAGCGGTTCGGTGAATTAACACTTTTTTCATCAAGGCAGAATTCTTAATCCGTTATGTTTTATTCACTTTGGGAAATCTACCTTTGTCAAAAATGGAACAGATTATTTTGGTGTCCGAAATTCACCTGACAAATGTCATTGTTGACATTTTTTCTTTTGGCATTTATAAAGAATAATTTCTATGGGTGTTTCATGTAACGGGATCTCTTCTGACTCCAGGATTTCATAGAATGAGAAATGGATTGTTAGGGCAATCTGAAGCTTTTACGAAAACTTTAATTCACTGAAGAGTCAAAACAATTGTGGGTTACTTAAAGAAAGAAAAGTGTCCTCAATCACCTTTTCCGTAGAGCAGGGAAAGAAATTCACACAACTCAATTCCTATTCTCCTCTGTAATTCATAAGTTTTGCATCAAAAGCGGTTTATTCGTTTTCTCTTCATTTCTAAGTCTTACAGAGTAAATATTTAGTTAAAATAATCTTTGTTAAGATCTAAAAGAAACAGATAAATTAGAAAATGATGAATAAGGGAGAGACACGGTGACAGAGTTAGCCTTAGAAACCATTATAATCCTCCTTTGTACAGTTAACAATTTAAATCTTTTGCGGTAACACATTCATTTCTAAGAACACTATAGGGAGATGGAGGAAAAGTTTTTTTCTAGAATCACATACACCAGCATAAAACTTCTGTATTATAGGACAAATCCTGCTTAGGGCATACATAGGTAATCATCGAGATCTGGTATCTCTCTGGGAGAAACTCAAAACGAATTCACTGCGACATGACCTTATTTATAGTCCCAAGAAGTATGTCGATCCGTAGGAAAAACGTCCTAGCAAAATAAACCTTGTAAAACAATTTTTATATTAAATTACACTTCTTTCTTGGGAGAGAATGCCTTTGGTGGGAAGGTTAAGAAAAATGTTTAATATCTCCTTTTCCTTAAAAAGTAGGATGCAGCCTGAACCTCTCTGGGCACTTCTGCAGCGAGGAGCAGCAGTCCTGAGTGCCGTTCATGCGTTCGCGCCTTGCTCGGAATCATGGCACATGCCCACCTCACACAATGGGTGCCAAGGATACCAGCACTGCTCTTGCTCTCATCACGGATGACAGTTACACCCGACATTCCAAGCGCCATGCTTTCTCCGAGGCATTTTGAATGTATTGTTTACTATATCCTTCATATTCATTTTATCAAGGAAGGTCGGTTTTACTGTCCCTATGTTAAAATTGAGGGAATCACACGCCCAGTGAGGTTAAATCGTTTCCTGACGTGCCCTGGCGTCAAGGAAAAGAAGTGCGTGATGTGCGCCCAGCACTCTCTCCTGAAACCTGCGGTTTTAGCCACTGCATGTACTTCCCTGCCATTACAAAAACCTTTTTACACTTGATACTGATCACAATATTCAGGCATGAAAGCATTTTCAACATGACGTTATGGCAGGGACACGGAAAAATCCAGAGTATACCCATTGTCTAGTTGTCAAAAAATTATCTATACTAAATCTTTTCAGTCATTCCCCTCATAAAAATGAATTCTGACGGTAGAACTTTTGCTGAGATGTCAAATGCACTCAGTAGGAACAGCAGTGGTACTAACTGTGTTTTTGCACCCTAAAACACTGAGAAGGAATCCGGCAAAACACTTTCTTGCTCACCACCACGGGGCGCCTTTGATTAAATTTCAGCGGTTCGGTGAATTAACACTTTTTTCATCAAGGCAGAATTCTTAATCCGTTATGTTTTATTCACTTTGGGAAATCTACCTTTGTCAAAAATGGAACAGATTATTTTGGTGTCCGAAATTCACCTGACAAATGTCATTGTTGACATTTTTTCTTTTGGCATTTATAAAGAATAATTTCTATGGGTGTTTCATGTAACGGGATCTCTTCTGACTCCAGGATTTCATAGAATGAGAAATGGATTGTTAGGGCAATCTGAAGCTTTTACGAAAACTTTAATTCACTGAAGAGTCAAAACAATTGTGGGTTACTTAAAGAAAGAAAAGTGTCCTCAATCACCTTTTCCGTAGAGCAGGGAAAGAAATTCACACCACTCAATTCCTATTCTCCTCTGTAATTCATAAGTTTTGCATCAAAAGCGGTTTATTCGTTTTCTCTTCATTTCTAAGTCTTACAGAGTAATTATTTAGTTAAAATAATCTTTGTTAAGATCTAAAAGAAACAGATAAATTAGAAAATGATGAATAAGGGAGAGACACGGTGACAGAGTTAGCCTTAGAAACCATTATAATCCTCCTTTGTACAGTTAACAATTTAAATCTTTTGCGGTAACACATTCATTTCTAAGAACACTATAGGGAGATGGAGGAAAACTTTTTTTCTAGAATCACATACACCAGCATAAAACTTCTGTATTATAGGACAAATCCTGCTTAGGGGATACATAGGTAATCATCGAGATCTGGTATCTCTCTGGGAGAAACTCAAAACGAATTCACTGCGACATGACCTTATTTATAGTCCCAAGAAGTATGTCGATCCATAGGAAAAACGTCCTAGCAAAATAAACCTTGTAAAACAATTTTTATATTAAATTACACTTCTTTCTTGGGAGAGAATGCCTTTGGTGGGAAGGTTAAGAAAAATGTTTAATATCTCCTTTTCCTTAAAAAGTAGGATGCAGCCTGAACCTCTCTGGGCTCTTCTGCAGCGAGGAGCAGCAGTCCTGAGTGCCGTTCATGCGTTCGCGCCTTGCTCGGAATCATGGCACATGAACACCTCACACAATGGGTGCCAAGGATACCAGCACTGCTCTTGCTCTCATCACGGATGACAGTTACACCCGACATTCCAAGCGCCATGCTTTCTCCGAGGCATTTTGAATGTATTGTTTACTATATCCTTCACATTCATTTTATCAAGGAAGGTCGGTTCTACTGTCCCTATGTTAAAATTGAGGGAATCACACGCCCAGTGAGGTTAAATCGTTTCCTGACGTGCCCTGGCGTCAAGGAAAAGAAGTGCGTGATGTGCGCCCAGCACTCTCTCTTGAAACCTGCGGTTTTAGCCACTGCATGTACTTCCCTGCCATTACAAAAACCTTTTTACACTTGATACTGATCACAATATTCAGGCATGAAAGCATTTTCAACATGACGTTATGGCATTGACACGGAAAAATCCAGAGTATACCCAGAGTCTAGTTGTCAAAAAATTATCTATACTAAATCTTTTCAGTCATTCCCCTCTTAAAAATGAATTCTGACGGTAGAACTTTTGCTGAGATGTCAAATGCACTCAGTAGGAACAGCAGTGGTACTAACTGTGTTTTTGCACCCTAAAACACTGAGAAGGAATCCGGCAAAACACTTTCTTGCTCACCACCACGGGGCGCCTTTGATTAAATTTCAGCGGTTCGGTGAATTAACACTTTTTTCATCAAGGCAGAATTCTTAATCCGTTATGTTTTATTCACTTTGGGAAATCTACCTTTGTCAAAAATGGAACAGATTATTTTGGTGTCCGAAATTCACCTGACAAATGTCATTGTTGACATTTTTTCTTTTGGCATTTATAAAGAATAATTTCTATGGGTGTTTCATGTAACGGGATCTCTTCTGACTCCAGGATTTCATAGAATGAGAAATGGATTGTTAGGGCAATCTGAAGCTTTTACGAAAACTTTAATTCACTGAAGAGTCAAAACAATTGTGGGTTACTTAAAGAAAGAAAAGTGTCCTCAATCACCTTTTCCGTAGAGCAGGGAAAGAAATTCACACAACTCAATTCCTATTCTCCTCTGTAATTCATAAGTTTTGCGTCAAAAGCGGTTTATTCGTTTTCTCTTCATTTCTAAGTCTTACAGAGTAAATATTTAGTTAAAATAATCTTTGTTAAGATCTAAAAGAAACAGATAAATTAGAAAATGATGAATAAGGGAGAGACACGGTGACAGAGTTAGCCTTAGAAACCATTATAATCCTCCTTTGTACAGTTAACAATTTAAATCTTTTGCCGTAACACATTCATTTCTAAGAACACTATAGGGAGATGGAGGAAAAGTTTTTTTCTAGAATCACATACACCAGCATAAAACTTCTGTATTATAGGACAAATCCTGCTTAGGGCATACATAGGTAATCATCGAGATCTGGTATCTCTCTGGGAGAAACTCAAAACGAATTCACTGCGACATGACCTTATTTATAGTCCCAAGAAGTATGTCGATCCGTAGGAAAAACGTCCTAGCAAAATAAACCTTGTAAAACAATTTTTATATTAAATTACACTTCTT